>NW_021634531.1:0-345012 GCF_004799145.2 Neltuma alba | reverse complement strand
CCTTTCTGTTTTAGTTACGATCAGACCTTTCTTCTCAACCGCCAATGCCATGTCTGCTATGAATGTTTAAAAGCATACATTTATCTCCCCGTTTTCCCCCTAATGGCGTGATGCTCCTGTACATCCCCAGCAAGTAGATTCCCTAGCTTATTTGTCTTCCTTCCTAGTTAAATTTATTTTCCGCACCCGTACTCCCGCCCCCGGGGGTTGTTTTAAAAACGTGGTTGTTTTGCTTGTTTCTTTCTGTGTTCAACCCACCGCAAAGCATCATTTTGCGGTGTCGTTGAAAGTTTAGTTTTGACTTCAGACTCGAAGAGGCCAAAATTGGGTCGCCAGAAGGACCATTAACCTATATTTGGTACAAAGAAAATGGAGAAATTTTTTTTAATAAGCTTAATTTAAAAAAATTAGAGAAATAATGTTTTAAGATTTTAATAAAGAAAAGATGTGAGATAAAAGTAATAAAAATTAATTAAAAAAATTTAACCTTATTTTTTAAAATTTTTTCAATTGAGCACGTTAAAATTTTTCCTCTTCTCCCTTTCTCTGCATTTCTCTCCCATCAAACTGACCCTTAATTAAAGTGGTTGCATCCATAGTAAAGTCTAATTTTAGCTCACGTTTGCATGAGCTATTTCCCTCAATTTTTTTAAGATATGTCGATGACAACAAGGATGAACTTCTCGTCGCAATCGGTTCTTTAATGAATTTATGATTTTTCATGTCAGTTCTTTATTTTTCATTCAATTAATGATGGAGGTTACAATCTTCAGAATATAGATATCAGAATGACCAATTTTTACGCGCTAATCATCGAACTATCGGGCGGCGAGAAGAGCAAACCGATTTTCCCGCTACAATCCCGTACACATGGAAACCTACCATTCCGGTGAGGAAGGCCTTCATTGACTTTCAAAATTGCGAGAAATTATTATTATTTTTTTTGTGAATAAAGATTGCGAGAAATTATTTATTACCAGCATAACGTTGTTAAGGGGTTCTACGGATAGGACTCGGAGTCAAAAGTTTCAGGAACTTTTCTGAAAGACCAATTAATTAAAAACTTTTTACTGAGGAAGGGGCTGGGCATTTCAATATCTATTATTGGTAGATTGGCTGGGTGTGTCTGATAATGGATTGATGGGCAGTTGGGCACGCCATAATACCACGAAACTAAGATCCCTTTTTTTTTTTTTTCTTTTTTTTTTTATCCGTAAGGCCTCATAGATCGAGATTTAATAGTTAAGGATTGCTCAAGCCTCAAACTAGTGCGCTCTTTGTTTTTTTTTCCACACTCCCTATCATCACTCCCTCCCCCCACAAAAAAAAACAAAACATATTTTTGGTGCGGGAAATTCCTCCAGACAGTTCTGAGTTCCGCAGATACGCGAGTAGCTGAGCCTCGCTTTGTTTCTATTATTCATTAAAACTGGTAAATACCCACTTGTTCCTCCTCCTCTCCTCTCCTCTCCAACCTCCTCTTGGTGTCTGGGAAAGTTCAGTCAATCCATTCAGACTGTTCTCTTCGGATGACTGGTCAATAACAATGCAACTCACTGTTGCTTCCGTGGCTTAATTCCTGACGATCGTCGATATATGCGGCCCTTGCCGAGATTTTCGGGATCCACCGATGAACCGCTGCTTCCAATTGTTCCCCTGCCTCGCTGATCCTGGTGCGTTCCCAAACCTTCATTTTCTTCCTTCTTTCGTTACTTCGGTTGTTGAGAGAGGCGGGGCGCAGTTCACATGGCACTGGAGAATTGGGTTTAATGTGCTCATTCGCTCTGCATGCTAATGGCTACTTCCGTGGCGCTGCCTATGCTAAATACTAGATACTCTGGCTGTTTGTCATATTTATTCCTTAATTTTCCGACATTTCTCGTTTTTCTTCTTTTCTTTTCTTTGATCTGAGCCTTGTTTTCCTGATGTAGCTCGGAGGTCGTCGTTGTACTTGAAGTTGGCCTTGTGACGATCCATCTGGTTTATGGGGCCGTTCTCTTCTTCTTATTTGATGGTGCTTTGATAGAAAGAACTAGGAAGGAACCATGGTACGCTTATTCCTCTCTCATTGGCCTTTCGTGTTAACGTTCATAAATTGAAGCAAGATTCCTCGCAGTGTTGCTGCATTTAATTGCAATTCCATGGATTTAGTTACTATTACATTACAAGTTCAAAAGCCAGCTAATTAATATTCACATGTGAGGCTCCAAGGAGAAGCTATGCTATTAAATGTAAACTTGATTTTCTCAATTGAAGAGAAAATTTGGCTGTGGTATAGAGTATTCAAAATCAAAACTAGAGCTGTGACATGCATCACAAGTTAGTTTGGTTTTGAGGAGTTAGTCACACTTTAAACAGGCAAAGGGAAAATGAACAGTAGAAATGTTATAATCTGTCTACTCACTCAGTTGTTTTCACAAGTCATGGATAAAATTCTAGATCTAAGGATGCCGTCTATGATGTCTGTTCAACTTGCGGCTTGCTCTTGGGAAAAATTGGCAGCAATCTTCCTAGTACAAGTTATAACTGGGCCTTCTGCTCACTCGATAATCAGTTTTGACGAGTGGAATAACACATTAAATGTTTTATTGTGGGATGATTAAAAGGTCTGATTAATAATGCATCCGTCTGTGTTTTCGAAAGGATGTGAACTATTTTTTGTTGTTTCTTATATTTATTTCTCCTTTCTTTTGCATAACCAGTAAGGTAGGAATATATTCCTTCTTTGATTCTATCAAGTAATTTGAGCATTTGGTGAGTCTGATCTATTTTATATCCTTTTAGTCAGTCATATAGACAAAGTCCTCTCATCCGTTTATGGTTTTTTAACCCCCTGTCAGGTACACTGCCTTATACTTGCTTGCTGCTCCTCGCGCTGCTACCATTAACACTGTACTTTGTTACCTCCATTTCCTCCCCAGGGTAAACACCAATGTGAATCGACTTCCTCTGGATGAAGCATAAATTGGATTTGGATGAGGATCCTTGAAATTTATAAACCTGTCTTCCTGACCTGACCTGTTCCTATTGCCCCCCTTTTGTGTACAGCTATGTCCTTGATGCAATGGCAGCTTTTAACAAGGCAAATGCAGTATACAGAAGGACATTTATAACCTCAAGGTAAGCGGTCATCCTTTTCCCCCATCTTCTAAATTTTATTGTTAAAAAGAAATATCAAATTATGTGTAAAATAAATTTCCATTTATAATGTCATCTCACCGTCACATTGAATTTTCTATTGATGAAGTAAAGTCAACCTGCTTCAAGCAAGAATGGAAGCTTTCTTCATACTGTTGATGAAAGTCAGATGGGAAGAAATGATGCTGGAGGTAATTCAATGGATTGGGCAAAGCTGGTGACAGACTTGTATCCTCCTGGAACAGCAATCAGGTAGGTGAATATTTCTCTTAAATTATTTATGCTTTTAAATGCCTGTTACAAGTAGAATATATTTTTAATGGTTTGTGCTTATTTTTTGTCTCATAAAGCAGAACCAAATCGGTGAAAAGAAGTCGGATTGACTTGTCTAAAACTGTCATAATTTTGAAGGAAAGTGAATTTCGTGTCCAATTTATGAGGTGTAGGCCTCCTTCCATGATGATCTTATCATGCTTGATTTTGGATCACCTCATGTTTTGACTGGACATAAGTCCCGATCCTTAAATCAAGATTGTTCATCCTTCACCATACAGCGTTAAACAGATAACTATAATTCTCATTTCACATACCTTGTATGTGAATGAAGGTGCACAACTAGTTTTCCAACACGAGAGATGAAGGAATCCAAATTTATTAGTTTTATTCATATTGAAGTTCACCGAGTCATAGTAGTGTTATTATTATATGCTTGTATGCATTATGCTAGAAACGTTAATAAGTCTTCAACTCTCACAAATCGTCATATCCCATAGACAGTTTGGAGTCAATATTAAATTAAATTTATTGGCACACGGAACAGTTTGCATTCAATTAGGGTTCACAAAATTCACACAGATTATCTAGCTTCCAGGCCATATTTTGGGTCAAATTTGCTGTTTTCTATCATATTAATAGTAAATACGTCTTATCAGAGGACTTGCAATATTAGTTGCCTGTTAATTTTGTCAATTCTGTATATGGTACAAATTTATCAAATAAAGAGAAATTATTGGTAACGTATCACAATGTTATTTATGGCGTCCACATCTCTTCACAGAAATTGGACATGCAGCTACTGCCATGTAGAGCAGGTATTATCAATAATGTCTTGTTTCGTGCTTTATGATATTGTATTATTCATTTTACATTTTTATCTTTTCCAGGAAGCATTTTTGGGTAGTGATGCTGTGTTCATTTGGAGAATTTTGTAGTTGAAATAAGCAACTAATTTTAGATCATGTCATGCCTTGAAGTATCTTTATGAATAGTCAAGTACAGCCACACAATACAATCATTGTACAGTTGTTGTTGTGGCAAAGTGTGCACTGTGCATAAATGCCACATGTATCTCTGGTCTGCACAACCATCAAGTTTAGGTATTTGTTTTTTTAGTCCCTGTTCATCTTACCTTGTGAAAATAAGAAGGAAGTTTAATAAAATTTCGTAAAATGGAACTTTCAGGTCAATAACTTATACTTGGCTAACTTATTGCCATACTGCCAAAAGTATTACTATAGAATCTGGGAAAATTCTGGAATATATTTTGTAATGTTGGATATGATGCTTTGGCTAGAAGCCTGAGAAAGTACATATTTTAGCACTTCCTAAGAGGCTGATTATCTTTCTCTGCCTGCTGTTGGACTGGTCCAACAGCTTTTTTCCTGCACTGTATGAGCTTTTGGCATGTTTGATGTTTTCTTTCTACATTTTTTTATGCTTCTGTTGGCTACCACCTTTCGGATTCTAATGATTTGACCTCTTCAATTTTGACTGTAAATAATTTTGTTGATGAGTTATATGCAGCCACCTCGATCAAAGCATTGTCATGATTGTGACAAATGTATTCTTCAGTTTGATCATCACTGTGTTTGGCTTGGAAACTGCATTGGCCAGAATAATCATTGCCAATTTTGGTGAGTCTGTCATGTTGAGATATACATAACTCCTCATTTGCATTCTGTCATCAAGTCTGTTGTAGAGGAAGTTTTAGGGGGATTATTTAAGTGGTTTTGAGATCAGAAATTTAATTTAGAATAAGTTTTTATTTTGATGATTTTATTGATCATTTAGAATATGTGGATGAAGGACTAATGGTGTGGGAAATGCTAGCGCCTACCAGCAGAAAATTGTCAGAAAGATGCATTTGTTTGATTCATATCCACAATGAAATTTGTTGCTGAGAATGCAATTTGGACTTAATATCCTTTTTTTTTTTCTCTCGTGAAAGTTGGATTTGATATTCATTTCCTAATATTTAGTATGAGATTGACCCCTATAAAGTGTGTGGATGAGCTGGGATATGCATACTAAAACAAAGTATGTTGTCTTTTCATGTTTTGTTTCTCTGAATGATCAACGTAAAAGGAGAGCATATTTTAGAGCAGTACAATATCATTCACTAGACTCCAGCGCAACTCTGCTGACCCTATTATATACCTAATTACCCTTACTATTCCTGATTCCGATGGGCCAGTGAACTTATCTGTTATTCTGTTGTGATCTTTGTTTTGGAGGAAAGTTGCTGTTTACTATGTATGTCAATTAAAAAACAGTTATATTTTGAGCAGAAAAACGAAATCTTGCCTGATCAGTTTCTGATTTTATAAATAAAAGTTCTTTTCCGTTTATTGCAAGAAATGTTGTGTGAAGTCAACATCTTCTCCCCATGAAATATATTGCGTCATTCCATGAGTTGCTTTTTCTTTCTTTTTTTTTTGGTAGTTTCATATATATCTTAGTGCAAATATACTACTCTCTAAGAAACTATCTGTTCTGTTAAAATAATTTAGGTGGTACCTTTGTGGTGAGACAGCACTGTGCCTCTGGACTGCTGTATTGTATATTTCATACCTGAAGGCTCACATCGTGAGGAGTTGGTACTGTATCTTTTGAGCTATTTTATGAAGAAGCTGAAATTCATAACAGTCCATTTAGATCCTTGCTCGCTAGAGTCCTCCCTTCTGAAAAGAGAGAAATCTGATTTAATTAATATTGCCAGTGACGTATCTTTTCTTTCCCTGTCATTATACCTTCAGCAAAAAAACAAAACAAAATTAAAAAAAAAAAAGGAGGAATGTGGAGTGCTTATGCAGTTTGTGTTTATCTGAAAATGAAATCAAATTCTAACCTTATGATGCTGTCAGGTGGAAGGATGCGATCGTAATACTGCTCTTAATCATGCTGTTTATTTCTCTCATCTTCCTGGTTCTTCTACTTCTATTTCATAGGTAACAGACTTGATTTATCTGATGTTAAGTTTTCATATTCTGCAACAGATTGCTTTTCACAGGTCTTTGGTCCAGTTCCTTTCCTCTGAAGTGCTGATCTGTTTCTTAGTTACTGCTTTTAATGATTTTTGCTTCTGTTTTATGTTTGGACTGTTGGGCAGTAAATATGCTGAATCGATTATGAACATACTTTGTCATGTTTAGCATGTGTCCTAGTCCATACTTGGTTGGTTATGATTGTGTAATTGGTAGGATATTATTCTGTAATTATGAGTCTTCAATGTTTCGTATCATTCTCAAGTCAGAATTTAGTACCTACTTTTTTCAAGGGTTTCCCCACCCTCTTTCTTCACATGGGGTAACAGAGGGATTTTTGTCATGGACTCTTAAAGGAGGGAGGAAAAAGAGTAAAAATTCAGGGAGAATGGAAATTTAGCGGGGTAAGAGAGAAATGGGGTGTGTGTGTGAGTGAGAGAGAGACTGAAAAATACCCGATATCATCAAAAAGATTTAACATCAAAATAACCATAAGGCTATAGAGCCCTAAGTAGTAATAATGCTAATCTAATCCTAAAAGGTTTGATAATAGATAAATCCTAATAAATCCTAAGAGAAAAGATAAGATAATACAGTAGCTAATTAAATGTTAAAAAAGCAATCTAGATATCCTGAGAAAATAACTTTAAATCCTGATTCTCTTAAATTATCTAAAGATAAAGATAAAGAAACATCCCGTTTCCCATAAGTAACCTTAATGAAGGTGACAAAGTCTTGGGATATGGTCATATGGATACTGAGTATGATGTCCAAACCATAACTTCTTATCATTGGCCATTAAAAACTACTTTTTATCAGCTACTAATCATCAGTTACTTTTGTTGGAATTCAACTCATGATGTTCCAAATGTTGATTAGCAATTTGATACGAAAACGAAGAAAGGGACATAAAAGGAGAGGATCAGAGAAAATTAGATTAAAAGAATCTTCATTAATCTACATACTTCTTCTCTGCACCTCTTGGTATATCTAGAAAAAGTGGTTGGCCAAACAACTCCGATTGACTATCCAATTAACTTCCTAACCTCCTAGTTAATTTTTTTCCCTCTTGTTCATAACAATATTCCCACTCTGAAAAACCCCTGTCCTCAAGGGTGAATATCACTAAAATAGAATTTAGATTACATTCATTGAAATTTGTGAAACCAGACTCAAGTAGTATGTTCACTAGCTTCCCCCAACACCAACACTTAGTAAGTTTAGAAACATCTGATGCACAACCTGTTGATTTTGACCCTTGCATCTCAAAGTTTCTACCATACCCATGCAAAGGAATGACGAAGGAATCAGTACTAAATTCCCTCCCTTGCATCTTTCTTTTGAACCCTTTGCGAACTCCCTGAATGGTCATTTTACTTTTACTAGCTTTTGTTGCTTCTAATTTTCTTTAATGGGCTAATGGCCACCCAATTTGTCAATTAAAAATGAAAAAACCATGGGTGTTGTCCAAATTTCTCAATCATTTGCATCGCTGAAAATGAGTGTGTAAGATACCGCGAGTATCGCTGATGTTTTCTCTCTGGGAGAATTACTTAAGTCCCAAAAATTTAAGATAATTACTAAAAATCTTAATGACAAATAAGTATCTGAAACATGTTATTTCCTAAACTTGTCATTACAAGCTGCTCAATTGTTATAGGACTTTTTAGTAAATATGTTCCTTCCATGAGACCTTATTGTGATTCTCTCTTCGTCTTTTTGCAGCTATCTTATTCTGACAAATCAGACTACTTATGAACTTGTGAGAAGAAGGAGAATTTCTTATCTAAGGTTTGATGAACCATGCTCCTCTATTATTTTAAGTATAGTTTATTGAATATATGAGCTATATGTATGTTGATGCTTTTTAAATTCCAGCTGAAAGATGTTAAATGGTTAGATGTCAACATGCTCGGGATAGATCTGGTAAACATCATTGTTTTTCTTTTGGGTCTTCAGGGCGATTCCGGAAAGAGTGTATCCATTTAGTAAAGGAATTTGTCGAAATTTATACAACTTCTGCTGTGCAAGAAGTGTGTACAGTTTGGAAGCACTGCCTAGCCCTCAAGAGATAGAGGAAAAGTCGATGCCCTACACATGCAAGGATGTTGTAACCTGTCGTTGTTGCTGATTTTGGGTCAATTGTTTTGCTAGAAGAATAATTCCGTGAAGTTCTTATTTTGTGCTGGAATGCGTCGATGTGCTTAGAGAACAGATTTACTTGACGCTGTTGGTGTTGGGTCTAAGATCGTCTATTTCTTTTTCTGCTCTTACCCATTCTTTCCCTCTTTTTTGGAGGTGGTTGTTTTCAGGTTTAGTTAATGCGTAGGTACAGTGCCAGCGTTTCTGTGAATGAGATGAGTTCCGCTGGGTTTTAGACTGCAGTCCCTGTAATAGAAAGTTGCGTGGAGGGAAATTGCGGGGTTGTCATCCTTGTTTATTTAGGTGTCTGATATACAGTGTTCTCGATTTTTGACAGTAATTTATGCATAACGGTTCCTAGGCGCCAGAATTTGTTGTCGATTTTATCAATTTTTTTCTAGGAAAATTGATTATAGTATAAATTTTAAATTTAGTTGGCCAAAATTTTTTTTAATTTAATCATAGGAAAGCATTGCTCTGTGAATGCAGAAGGAATTGATTGTTCATTAACATAAAAATTTTATGAAGTTATATTTATATTCATTTCATATTTTATGTTGTTTATAAATATTTTTCTTAATTTTATTATATATGTTTAGAAATTTAAGCAGCGAATGATGTTAAATCATTTATGCACCTAGCATAAATATCATGCGAGAGCCCCGCGAACAGCCTGGAGCAAACGCCATGGGCACGGCTTCTTCATCCTCCTCTTGTGTACTGTGACTCCAGGTCGTATCGGAAATGAGCACAACCGCTGATCAGTGATCACTAACCCTCGAACAAATCTCAGACATATCTTGAGGATGATACGATATTGGTATAGGGCCGTCGGCATGCCTTCATTTAATGGAAATGTCATCCAATCCGAATGACCATTAATTAGTTTGTTTTAAATATTCTTTTAATTATTTGTATTAGAAAGTGTCTCATTAATAATTAGATTTTTCCTTTTTAATATGTGCAATTTAATGTGCTATTTAATAACTAATGCAGGAATTTTAAGTTGCAACTTTCAATTTTTCAACACTCAACTAGCAGTACTATTTATGTGTACGGTTGTCGTGTTGTAGATGACTCGCCAAAATCTTCCTTGCGATTCTCTGGTGCCCTTCCTGCTTGCTCTTTTTCTGAAAGATTCTTAGATTTCCTAAAAATTAACACAAAATATTTGCGGTCTGCGTTTACGTGGGAAAGACAATTTATACACACCACGGGGTAATAGTGCTGTGCCTTTATTTTAAAAAATATCAATATCAATTGATCAGGGTGCACTTGTCTGCGCATCTGCTGGATATCTCTTGACAATTCAGTTGGTAATACGAGTTGGACTAGCAAGTCAACCCACAAAAAAACAGGTTGGAATTAGCTAAAAGTTAATCCGAAAAATTCCAACCTGCTGGAAGTAAAGCACCGTTCGGGGAACAAAATCTAGCCATCCAGTGCATCCAACGATCAGGAAGGGAAATACAATGCACAGCTCCGACTCCAAAATGCAATCATGGCCGTTGGTGTGGGAAATCGTTGCCGTCCAATGGGAAAAGGTGGGTTCATCTGGACGAGGTGCGAAGGCTTCGGCCGAATCAGAGGGGGTGCTCTCACTTGCAGCGTTGTTGCTCTTGTAGTTGCACCCCAGTTTGTGATGTGCCTTGTTTTCTAGCTGGTGCCCTCATAGAGGCCCACTTCTGGCCCTCTCGTAATCTCTCCAGAAAATTAATTACTACCACGGGTTTTAAATATAAAAATTAGTTAACTAATTTAAATAAATTAAGAAAATATATTGAGCTGATTAATTTATAATAAATAGATATTATCTTTCTTAAAATATTCTTACTAATCAAGTTTATTGGCTAGAATTATCATTATTAGAAGGATTATCTTAAGAAAAAATAGATCAATGTGAGAGACAAAATAAATTGGGGTTTTATATTTAGAATCAAAATAAAAATCAAACAAAATCTTATATTAAGAATATGAAATAGTACTCCTTCTGATCCTAAATATAAAACCTATTTTGTAGTGTAAATTACACTATAAAATAAAATAGGTGTTATATTTGGCACCTGAAGAACAGTACCACATTAGGCTTGGGTGCTTGTTGCTGTTCAGATGAGGGGACACGGAAAGCAGAGCAGGAGCCATCAAGCTGGTTCGCTGGAAACAAATAGACGGCCAGGATCTCTCACAGTCAATGGCGGAGTCTTCGTTGTGTGTCGTCTTTTTGATCGTCAGATGCATTGGAGGGCTACATTTCCCTGCTGATGCACCGCGGCTGTGAGATACTCCTCATGTACTTAATATAGGACTCAATTGTTGAGTTAGTTTTAGTCCTAAATATAAGATCCATTTCTCATATTTATCAGTTTTCCCTAAATTACCCCTATAGATACTCCCTCAATCATAATCAAGTACAAGAAGGAGGGGAGGTATTAAGAAAGGGGATTATAGTGTTTTAGGAAAAACGTGTCACATTTCTTATAATTAACTAACTTACCTAACTTCCTTAATCTAATTAAATTAGTTAAATGGGTCTTATATTAAGGACCGGATGAGTAATTTTTTTTTTTTAATTACCCACTCAGTTGACCGGAGTTTTATTCCGACTATATCTTGATCTTATCAGTATTGCGTACCTGGCCGTGATGGGTGAGTCTCCTAACAACGATTTCTGCATATGTTGAGGTTCAAACTCGAAACTTCGCTTAAGCGATACCAAACCACTTACTACTTAGCCAATCCTTTTGGTGGTTGTGAGATATTTAACTCAGGGCATAGTGGTGTGGAAGCAGTTGGGCCGAATGCAGGGCCAACTGTGATCAATGTTCGCCACAGCTTCCCTCTACTCCTCATAAACACGTGGCTCACGGATCCTCTCCATCTTCTGTAATCTCATGCCATGTGCGGTGCCCCATTTACTCTCTTCCTGCTGTCTGGCGTGCCCGCCCCGCGACAGTCATCAAAGGTGTGATTTTACCTTATCTTACGTGAGAGTTACAATTTTACCCGTGATTTCTTTTGCAATTTTATTTGTGATTTAAAAAAAAAATTTCGTGCAATAAATCGCATCACAATAAAAGAATCATGAGTAAAATTATACTGTTAAAAAAATAAGATATTAAATACACCTAAAACAAGCTGGTCAAAAAAAAAAAACACCTAAAACAAAAAAATCAGAAGAACTCCCAGGCGGATGGGAGGATGGCAACCCATTCCTTCAGCGCAGCAAGAGAGCGAAAGCCCCAACAATGATTGTCATTGCTGGATTCTATTTGTTTATGCAAGAACCATAAATTAAGCTAACCAATACCTGCCCCGTTTTTGCGGTTGACTTGAATTTGTATAGTTTAGTCAATGGCTCCATGCGCTCATAACGTGAGCAATGTTCTATTGTGTTTTCCACTGGTTGCATGCATTGTTGGTCGGTTTGTAATATTAAAAGGCAAAGTTGTGTATCACTCATAAATCTTTGTACAACTATCAGGGATAATCTACAATTGCATCAAATTGCAAGTGCTTTCTTCTGTACCTATAGAGTTGATGCACATCCTGTAATTATATATAACTCTTCCTCATCCCAGCGAAACCGTATTCAGAAAGCACACCCGATTATTGATGAGATGCCTGAACAAAAGCCCCAGCCCATTCTCCAGCTTCTCAATCGCCGCCACCAAATCCTCCAGCCTGCTGTTGGCACACTGGATCTTCTGAGCCACGTCCGCATCCTGCGCGGGGCAACTCATCATCAGGTTATTAATCGCGGAATCCGCCTTTTCCAGCTCATTTAGTTTGCCCTCTTCACTGTCACTCAAGAGTGCTCCTTTCTGCATCAATCTCGACAACAAAGCCCACTTGCTATTGGGCTTTGATCTCAGGACCGGGGAACACAGGAAGCTCAGCAGATGATAGAAGACGGAGCCGGTGACCAGGCTTGCTTCCGTGAGAACTCTGACGACCGCGGAGAGATGGGCGTTGAGATCCAACGGCAGAAATGTTTCAAACGACGCATCCATTTGTTTTAGCAGCAGAACACATTTTGTGGAACTCTTCCTGGCATTCTTTCTGAGATTCCAATACGCGGAGACATGAGCATCGAGGATGCCGGAATCTCCCAGCTTTCTCCTTCGCAGAGCGGATTGAAGACGACGGACGCCTTCTTCCATGGACAGAATGGAATCCCTGGTGGTGCCGAGAATGTCGAGGAATCGAACGGGACAATCTAACAAGTCATCGATCCATTTCTGAGGGTGATGCTGAGACAAGGCTTGCTGGGTGAGAGGCAACTGGAGGAGATCGTCGAGGGACTGATACAGGTCGGCGAGGGCAGAGAGAGCGGAGCAGATGGAGTGGACGGAGGGAGAAGAAGAAAGAAGAGATTTGAGGGAGCTGAGGCGGTCTTCGACAAGGAGGGTGGTGGGGTGAGATCTGGGAGGCAGACTAATGGATCGAAGCCTGAATTTGGAAGGAAGCTTCGGTGAAAAGGGAGCCATGGAAGATGGGGAGATAGCGGTGGGTTATACGGGACTTGTAATAATACATAGGGGAGGGAAGCGTATTGGAGAAGGAGGAGGAGGAGACGAGAAGGATCCACAAGCAGAGGCGATGGCTGATGGGCAACAATAAACGTGGAGTGACTCTATATACAAAGGAAAAAACATGGGAAGGGGGTCCCTTGCAGCTGTGGGGCCATCCCCTCAATTAAAATAAAGATGCCAAAGCAGTGTTTGACCAAAAAAAAACAAAGAAGCAAAAGGCAGCGAGATAGAGTCGTGAGGTTCTGGTAAAAAAAACAGAGAGAGAGAGAGAGAGTGATGAGGTCGCATCTGCCCCCCGCAAAACATCCATCCCTCCATCCTCTGCTTTTTATTCCGTTATTATTACTGCAATAATGGAATTTAAATCCCCTAAGATCAATTTCATGTATCTCTGAAAACGTGGCTTGTGCATGTGATTTAATAATTACAAATAGGAACCGCAAAATACTCTTTTGATCCTATTTATAAGACAAAAAAGAATATAAATTTTAATCCTATTTATAGGACACCGAAAGAAACTTTTTGTATAGATATACAATTTTACTCTTTATTTATTATTATGTTGACTTTATTTATATATATAATATAATGTGTATTAAATAGAGACAGAGTTAAAAAGTTATTGAATTTTAAATTAGAGTTAATGAAGTTTAAGGTTTTTTTTAGCTTTGTGTGAAACATATTAGAAGTGACTTATAAATGAGACTAGAGGAATACATTTTAAGTTTGAATTTCTTCATTATTTATAACTTATCTTTTAAAATTTTTATTGGAGATTTCACTGAACTTAAATCCATTTTTTAGATTTAGGCTGTTTAAATAGAAACCAAACCATAATTTTATAAGTAGTTTTAAAATAATTAAGTATGTAAGAAAAGTTTTGTCTAGATTTACATGAAATTATTTTTCAAAAGTGTTTTTAATGAAAAGCAAATACCCTAATCTTCTTTTAAAGAGAGGGAGGAGGGTTGCCGAGTCTATTTCAAAGCATGCGGTGCGTACGGTATTTTTTAAATTTGTGAATGATTTGTAATTATTATTATTATTATTTCCCAAAAAAATGTGGGGAGAAGGGTGGAGCTCACCGTTTATTAATAATAATAGGAATGTGAATTGAGCAACAAATGCAAAGGGCGATCCATGCCCTCTCGTCATCTTGAAAGCGGACGGGGAACCCCCTCTCCCAATTATTTTAGGACGGAATACATCCGAAACGAAGAGAAACCGGAATAAATCTCTTGCCCTGTTGTCCTCGTCACAGAGGGCTTAAACAACATCAAAACAATTTCTCTGTAAATCTCTCTCTTCTTAACACGCTACAACGATGTGATCTTAGTTATAGCGTGACAAAGACAGCTGTTTAACATAAATTAGGATCTTATAGTGGTTAATATAAGGAAGAACACAATTTCTGAATTTTATTTTCTTTTCTTTTAAGGGAGATTATCTATCTCCCCCCCCCCCCCGGCATCTCTTTATCCTTTTCATTATTAGATTCTCCTCTTTGGCTTATTGTCTCTTCCTATTATCATTATTATGTAACCATGCCTTGTCATCGCAATTTCTTATTCGTTTATTTCCTCACGAGAAGACCACGGAGCTTTCGAAATAAATAAAACATGGCCCCTGAATATGTGAAGGCCGGCAAATTAAAGTATTGCCATTGTGTTGCGATTTAATCTCTTCTTTTAATGGAAAATACAAAAAAAAAGAAGAAGAGTGAAGTTATGTTGGGCCGTCGTTTTTGTTTTGTTGTGGGATTCTCCAATAGTGTTGCTTTTGTAATTATACATACGGCCGTGCGCTTGTTACGCGGCAGAGCCAAGACTTAATTTAAAGGTCGGGGATAACATATGCACAACACACACACACGTTTTTGGCATAAGAGCACACAATACATGTATAAACATATAGAAGCAAAACAGATGGGGTAAGGACAATAAAGAGTAGGATTTAAGAAGCAGAGAGAAGGAGACAAAATATCTTTGGATTGTTGGCTTTCGTAGGTAGGGCACTGTGCACCAGCTCCAAATGTTGAGCAGAAGCCACCCACCACCCCGCCTTTAAACGTCACTCTGACTAGTACAGATTTATGGGGAGGTGCCATACATTCTCTTTGATTTTAAATATAAAAACTAAATGATTAACTTGTATAAATTAAAAATTTTAATTAAATCAGTGTATTCATAAATAACATATATAATATTCTTCTAATATATTTACATTAAAAAATCCCGTTCTTGTATATTATTTTTCTAAAATATTTATATTAAAAAAATCCCGTTACTGTGTCTACTGTGTAATAAATAGCAACAATTTAAAAAATAAAAAAAAATATATTAGAGTCTTGTTTTTAAAATTACTTAACTAATCTTTGTATTTAAGAGTTGAGATTAGGGGGAATATCTCTGTCATGTTCTCCTCTTCTTATTATTCGATGGGGTCCACATGTGTACCGTGACGCTTTTTTTCCTTTTTCCCCGGTGATAATATGGGTCGTGACGCTTTATTTGACAATACGCAATCCTTTTTCGCTTTTACTTTTTTTGTTTTTTTGGGGTTCATTCCAAGATTGATTCTGGAGAGGTGCTCGCTACAGATGTATGGGTCTCGCCTGCCTGATTCTGGACCGGTGTATCCGCTGCTATGTTGTTATTTACATCAATCACTTTTATTTTTTCCCCCCGCATATTAAAAATTGTGTTAACTTAATAAAAATTTTTGTTTTTATTCTTACTAAAAAAATATTAAAAAAATGTTATACATTTTCTCTCACTCATTTTCTTCCAACTATTTAATAGGGTAAAATTGAAAAAAAAAACATTAATTATCTTATAAACGGTTTGTATTAAGAAATAAATTTTTTTCCTATAAATAACTTGTATAGTAACAGAGTGTTATAATTAAACAACCCAAAAATGATGCTTACTCCATTGAATTGAGGAATAATGTGAAGAATAGACCAATACCACGGGTGTGGGCGCCATACGCAATGTGGTTTTATTTATTTATTTTTGTTGTTGTTTTATGGAAATAAGAGGTGGCGTATGTGATAATAAAAACAGAGGAGAATTAAATAGGCAGAGAGCATGCCAGCACGGAGGTGCCTTGCTCTGAGCGAAAGCAAAGTGGGGAAAGCGTGAGCAGCCAGGAGCTTAAGGTGATCCCAGCAGTCACTGGCTGCTTGACACGTGCACTTTTCGTTAACATGATGGTGCCAGGATCTGGGGGCGTTGTGCGCCATGTCATCTCAATCAATACCATTATTATATTACTCATTCATTGTTTATAACTCAAAATTATTACTCCTCCGATCCTTAATATAAGACCCAATTCTTGAATTGGTTTTAGTCTTAAATATAAGATTTATTTTTCATATTTATCAATTTTCTCTAAATTATTATTATGGATACCCTCTCAACCATAATCAAGTAGAAGAGGGAAAGACGTATTAAGAAAGATGATTATGATATTTTAGGAAAAATATGTCACTTTTCTTATAATTAACTAACTTACCTAACTTCTTTAATTTAATCAAATTAGTTAAATGAGTCTTATATTAAAGATCGGAGGAGTATTATTTTTTGGCCCAACATAAATCAAATTCAATCTCAATATTCTTTCCCGCCTACGAATCAACACGCACACGTGCGCACACAAATTTGTAGTTTCTGAAGTCGCAGCGGTTCTTTTTGGACTACACAGAGCACATGCATGCATGGATGCCGATTCATAAATCCAGTGAGTTTAATGGAGGAGGCCCATTTTCTCCAGCCCAAACCTGGCCTATTAAAAAGCCCACTCACAACGACCTCATCAGGAACAACTAGGTCCCCATAAAGGCCAACACATGAAAAAGAATTGCATTTTCATATATTTATTTCTAAGGTTCCAATCATAACACGACAGATATTCATATTATTTAAAATATGAATTTTACATATTTTAATTAACTATTTGATGATTTGATCGTGGTGATCGGACGATCTCCCGTGGCTCTAGATTAATGTGGTACGGCTAGGGGTGGACGCAAGTGTGAGGTACTGCATTGGCATTCTAAGCAGCGTTTCCCGCTAGCTGAGGAAGCCGGCTGGAACTATTCCTGCCAAAAACAAGGGACCTACTTCACATCCTAGGAGTTAGCAGGTAGGATGGAGTCCCCTCTCTGTCTGTCTCTCCGAGTTTCTACTACTAAGCAGCACTTCTGCTATTCAATCATAGGAAAGTAGCTACCAATCTTTTACAAACTTCCTCCTGAGAAAGATCCCGCGTTTCCGCGTGAGATAGTGTTACTGACACATAAGGCTTCAGCGTGCTTCTTTCATTCAGTCACACAGGGGGACCAAAGGAAGAAGTGTCCAAGTGCTTTCTTATCTTAAAAAGAAGCCAATCCAAATCAGTCTTTTTTCTGAAGCCTTTGATTCTCTTCTGCTACTACTACTGGTGGCCATGCCTTTGAATTCTGTCCCAATTGAGGGGACCTCTGCGGGAGGCGAGTCCTTGCCACCTGGTATGATCTTCCCCAAGCTCCTCATAGTGCTGCATTCTGAGGTAGTATGATAGTTTGCTGAAAAGTCAACTTAAATTTATCCTTCCTGCAAAAACTTAAATGGTAATTGAAATGATTTATTTTATTTTCTTGAACTTCTTCGGTCATTAGTTTAATTTGTGCGCCCTGCTGACATTTGATCCGTATATCACATGGTCCGGACCAACGATTGAATCCGTATAATTGAAATCCTCCATAGATTAAATGGCCAAAATAATCGTTGCGTAAAACATTTGATCCAACGGTCAATAAATATCGTTCTCGACCCGTTATGCTTTTACAGCAACCTGTGCATGCATTGTGGCGTTGGGGTTTTGACCCTCTCTGTTTCCCGAAGTGAATTCACTGGTCTTTGTTTGTCGAAAGAAGAACAAAACTGAACTTGTAATGAGTAAGACAAGAAGCAATTATCGAATGCTCTCCATACATGCATTGATTCACGAGGGACCACAATCCTTCTAAAATTCGGACTCCATGATCACTCCGAGTTTTACAAAAGGCATCAATACAAGATTCCTCTGCTCACTGATTTAATGAGACAGCATGTTCAGAAAGCACACCCTGTGTTTTACTATACACCTATAGATGCAATCCAATCCGCCCTCAATACCATTCATGTTATCAACCAATTCCTCCAAAATCCTCTGTGCTTCGTTGTTTCTTCCTTTCTCTATGAGGGAACACAGGGAACCTTCGTTCGTATTCCTCTGTTCCTTCTCCGATGAAAATAGTCTGGTTGGCTTTAGCTTGGAGATCAAGGAGGACCCTTTCGTTTTGAGCCTCGGTGTCGACAAGAACACGAGAAGAGAACGTAATGCGAAAATAGTGATGGTGCCTGCTTCTTTTAGAACTCGAGCCAGAAATATCAGGTTCTGGTCTTGACCCATCTCAGGAAAGGGGCTAACTTTGATCTCCGTTCGCTTCAGTGCTCCGAGTTGTTTCGCTATCTCCTTCTTCGCCTTCTTCCTGAAGCTCACATAAGCAGATATGCTGCTTTCAACGGTAGAATCTCCTCGTCTTCTTCTTAGAGCAGACTGAAGTGTTTGTAAATGTTCCCTGAGAACCAATAATAAATCCCTTGCAGCCCCACATGCATCTAACAACGTGACCGACCCACCCAGTGCCTCTTCTACCATTTTCCCTTGCTGGTATTTCAGAAGAGCTTGTTGGGTCTGGGAATGTTGGAGGAGTTCCTCCATGCAACTGTACAATTCTGAAAGAACAACTAGATCAGTCTGAATCGTCTCCGCTTCCAAATTGCTGGAAACAGATCTCTCCTGACTTGGCTTTAAGTGGTTGAAAAGTGCTTGAACTCTCTGGCATGATGGATGTATTCTGGTGGGCAGACTAATGGACCTGACTGGCTGATGGGAAGAGGGAATTCTGGAAGTGGGTTCCATCTTTTTTCTTTGCTACTGATAGAAAGTTGCTACAAATGCCTGAAATGACAGTGATGGTTCGGTCTATATATATAGGGGGAACACGTTGAGAACTTAGGAGAATTTAAACTGTGCCACTTTTGTGCTTGCCAACTATTTGGTGTAATGTGCATGTGAAGGTAATGTGGACCTCCCTACGTTTCTGATGGCTTTGTAACATCTTCAGCCAGCAATCAGTTAACTTTAGTTTTTTTATTTTTATTAATCACATAGCCATAAGATGGGAGTACCAGCGTGCTTGTTGAGAAGTGTGGTAAAGATACTGAGGACGTAAACAATGGATACAGCGCATTGCTGGTATATGCTTTGTTGCTTCCCCTTACCATCCATCAATAATTCCATTTTCTCAACCATGCCTCAATAGTCTAACATACCTTTAAATGATCATGTGTATAATTGAATTTTTTATCATAATAGCTGCTAAAAATTCCAATTTATGCCTTCAATCAAATGATTTGGGATTTAAATAATCCTGGCTTGCTCAAACATTGTAGTGGGTCAAGGCCAAAAGTTCGCATCACAAGCCTGGAATCTAGGCTTGCTTCAGAGTTATCGAGGGGACAATTGAGCAATGTTCCGCTCAAATTGCTATTGTTTTTGGTCAAGTGGCTGCATAATATGAAAAATAATGGAAACCATGAGGCGTTGTGATGGCAGTACGTTCGCTGTTATTGGGGAGACAAGGTAGCAATCGATACAGTGCAACATCTACATTGGGAATTGTTATGTTATCCTTACTAAAGCATTACAGAATAGATGTTCTGTTACTTGCGTTGCATGGCCGACTTGTGCCGAGAGAAAGGCTCCTGAAGGAACCAACTCAAGAGGGACAGGGGTATGCATTGGAATCACATGATTGTTGTAGGTGAGAACTTGATTCTCCTTGTCTGCTGCAATTTTCTGCATGCATCTGTACGTTAAAACCACATTATGATTCAAGATCAATGTACCTAGGACACCGGGTTAGGATTAGAAAAGTAAAACTTAAGCTTGTTTCCTCTGAAATGTTGAATAAACGATTCTCTTGCACCCCCATCACGTTATACTGCCTTACTCGGGATTATTTTAATGTGTTTTTGGTTTTTTTCTCTTTTTTTGGGGGGGGGGGGGGGAATGTCATATATGTATTAATCTTGGCTGCTTGTAATGCCGTCAGTAATTAATAACCAAGTTTGCCAAAACTGATGCACTGTCTTTGTTTGCCAATTAATCCAAAAGATGTCATGTTGTAGCAGTAATATAAACTTCACGAGACATCAATGATGTCATTAGGTAATTGCAAGCCAGAGTGAGCTCGTTGTATTGTTCTGTAGTGTACAGTGTACTGCTGAGATAAGACTGCCGTTTTTGCAGAATGCATCAGACTGTTTCGTCTTAGGAGGGAAACACAATCGTCATCTCCATATGCTGCATTATGAACATCACATGCTGCCTCCTTAGTTTAGATAAAGAGACAAACTCTGTGCCAGAGAATGGGTGTGAGCTGGTTGGCTCCTCTGGCTGAAGGCAGTTCACCAAATGATAGGCTTAAGCTTACGCAGAAATTTTGGTCCTTTTGTTATCAGGCATTTTTTCTTCTGGTTTAAATGCTACAGTACGGTACTAACACTAGCACTTAAAATCTGTTTCATTTGGGGGATCATGAGATGTAAACTCAGAACGATAACAAGTTCTTCTAAGGCCGGGGACTATACAAGTAGGGGAGCATCGGGAATGATAGAACGTGATTTTTTTAACATGTACATTTGCGAAGCATGTGTGGGGGTCAGGGATGCAGCAGAGAAGAGAAAAGGTGGCAAAGCTGAAGCTCATCAGGCATTAGTTATTAATTTAAGATTATAATTATAAAATGCGAATAAAAACAAAAAGAACGATGCTGGCGGCAGCTTGCATTAACTAGCATGCGAGTGACTAACTGATGGAACTCCGATAACTATAACCGACTTTTATTAGATTCACGTTCCATGTGGGTCAACCCCTCCCTCGTCTTAGCGTTAGATTATTCAGGTTCCTCTCCCTAATGATACAGTGACATGGCTCTGATACAGACTTAATTTATTAGTAACTAGAATAACTCCCTTTCCAAATCCAGTTATTTTAAATAACAGAAGTAAAGTTGAAAGGGAAAAATCAATGTAAAAAGCACAAAATTTAATAGATGGACAAAGAAGTTGCCGGAGGGAAAAAATAGGTGCATGATTCCTAATCTCCCTTCACAAATTTTTTGATATGCTGAGCGGCCAAGGCCATGTGCCCTCCAACTCCAAGTAGGAGGAGGAAGAAGAAGAAGAGAAGAGCGGGGAGTTTGTAAAACCGAAACCTTAAAAAAGGGGGGACCACATGAAGCCCATGTTGGAGGAGAGGTGGTTCACGTTTTTGGGCAACCACAAGCATGTCTACCCGTGAGTCGCATGTGATCTCGTGTCATTTATTTATGCCTTGTCGTCTAATAATGATCAAATTATAACCCTACAACTTCATTAACTATTGTTTTTTCCCCCTAATCAAGGAACAGTTTGCCAACACCGTTATTATTATCTCTGGATGCCTGCTTATTGTCGGCAAAAAAGATTGAAAAAAAAAAGAGGGCCTGCTCATCATTATTTTCCTTTCTTTAGGTGAGCGTCAAGAGGGCCCACCGTTTCCGGACCCTTAACCCTATTTCCTTCATGCTGTTTCATGTATACTACTGCTAGCACTCTGCATCTTTTCAATTGGATCATCGGATCAGCCCATAAAACGATGGCCCATTAGTTATCATTGTCAAATTAAAAAAAAAAAGGTTAATATGATGTTTGGTTCTTCTACTTACCTTCATTTTGATTTTAGTTCTTATAATTTTAAAGTATAGGTTTTAATCTCTCAAGTTTTATTCCGTTTATGATGTTAGTCCCCGTAATTTAATAAGCATTTGGGCCTGAAGTTAACGGCATTAAATTTGCTGGTGTGTCACTAATGCATTTTATTTTGGTGACATGGCATGCTGGGTGTCCAAGTTGACCGGACATGTCATTTTAATTTTTAAAAAAAAAGAAAAAAGGAGGGGAAAAAAAAAAAGCCATTGTCTCCTTCACGAAATCAGAGTGCCTTCTCACTGTGCATCATCATCATCATCATCTCACTTTTTGTATGTAGTTGTCGTAACATGAGGAGCCAAATGTCAGCTCAATCTTAGACTCATTCATGATCTCTCCCTCATCACCGTCTCGTTCTGCGGTGTGCTCCTCCACTAGATTCGTGCACACAATGGAGTTCATATGCCTGTAATATAACATGGACATTCCGGATTCCTCAATCTATAGATGATTGATAACCTAAAGGACAAAAATTTAAAAAGAGAAATACTGGACGGAATGTCATGATTTCCCAAAGAAGATAGTGGCTTTTTTTTTTTTGAATTAAAATCATATGCTCCGTCGGCATGCTATGTTAGCAGAATAAACAGAGTTAGTGACACATCGGTTAACTTAACATGGCTAGTTTTGAATCCAGCTCTTTATTAAACTATAAAGACTAATGTTGTAAATAAAGTAAAACTTAAAAAATCAAAACTTATACTTTGAAATTTGAAATTATAGTGATAAAAATCAAAATGAAGTCAAAGTACCAAACCTCCTATTAACCCGACATGAAACCCCCAGTTTGATTCGAACTTCAATCAAATGCACGAAACTCCATGATGGCCCCCAAAGAAATATTAGTTCCATCCTTGTTGTTTTCATGCTTCGCGTGATAACTACGGGTTCAGTTTCTCTCCTCTACCCTTCCCGTCCAGTCACTACCCTTCCCAGGCTCCCTTACCCTTCAACGACGTCGTTTGGACCTATTCAAATGGCGCCCTTCACATCGGTTTCAAGTTCCGCTGCACCCTTTCGTTCTTTTTCGCGCGTCCCCCTCTTCTCCCAGCAGCACCTCCGTTCCTCAGCCATCGAACACCTCCGTTCTTCAGCCATCGACCCAGACTTGACTGAATTTCACGCACCCCGTTCATCTTCCTCTAGCAGCCCGGGAAAGTCGAATGTGCTGTGCTGGTGGGGAAGAATTTTGAGAGATTCCAGCAAGGGGGTCTAGATATGGGTACTGCCTAAGCTGTTCTACTCAGCACCCGCAAGCATAAAAATCGTACATCTCATGCACTCAAACCTCAAAGCCGCAAAGAATTTAAGGTCAAAGCAGCATTTTCGAGGATCTTGACAGATTATAGATTGTTAAGTGAAATAGCGAAACAATCATACATATTAATCGAAGACGGAATTTTTAAAGTTCTGCCATGAGAGCAAACATAAGAATTCCAAATCTTCCAACTAGTTTTCAGGTTTGGTACAAATGATTGTGTCAGAGACCCCTACTTAATCTCAAAGGAAATAGGAAACAGAGCATTGCTCCCATGGCTCTCTTTTCCATGTTCTCCTCAATCTGTATATGTGTGTGTGTGAGTATTTACATATGACGATAGATTAAAAAAAAAAATTAAGAGAATGTGGACTCAATTGTTTATAGTAATAACAAGCCTTTTATGATTTTTTTAATTATATAACTTGATAACCTATAGTGGAGATGGAGAGAAAGAAGGAACTTTGTCCTATATGTTGTCCTCTGGCCTGAACAAAATAACAAAAGTTCATCGAAGCATAGAAGTTTTGCCTGAAAATCTCATATGGCAATATAAAAATATCCACACTAAAATGTGTGGCATCAATATATGAGTATGTAGTGTTCGCACAGCTGAACTAATTGTTCATGACTTACTAAAAATCCTGCTCTTTTAAGCAAAACGTGGGCACAAATAAAAGATTAAAAGGTGTGAGATTATAGACTGACCCCAACTCTTCTTGTATATAAATACGACACCGTAATAGAATGAATACAAGTGAAAATTATCTTTCGAAGAAGTTGTAAAATGGTACATGAAACAAAGCAAAAGAGCACCCAGCCAAGGTAGCAGAGCACTTTATGCCAAGTCTGCTTCTGTGGATTCTAAAATTCAATTGAAGAGCTTGATTGGAGCTTTTGATTTTTGAATGGGCGAGAGAGAGAAATGCCAGAAAGATTGCAGGTTTGAAGTTGCTTGCTTCACTTTAGCCTTCAAGTGAAATCTGGGTCGATGATTGAAGAACGGAGGCGCTGCCAGGGGAAGAACGGGACTCGCGGAAAGAACGAAGGGTTGCTGCATCAGTTAAATTAGTCAAAACGACGTGGATCAAGGGCAGAGGAGAGAAGTCGGACCCGATATGTAAGGATCCAGATTCTCCGCAGTTCAGCCACTGCATGAGGCGCAGTTAATTCATTTTGGTCATAAATTTAATCAATTTCTCACAACATGCCAATGCGACATCTTTTGATTGGGAAAAAGAAAAAGGAATATATGATAAAAAATGTCTTTTGTATATACTGAAGCCTTATACATAGAGCGCATGATTTTTTTTTTTGGGGGGGGGGGGGGAAGGACTGGCGTCTCATATATTTGCATAGTGCAAACAGATAAAAGAAGACATGAGAGGTGCATTATTAGTGGGATAATATATAATAAATAGACACGAATTTTTAAGGTTTGGGGTTTTCAAACAAGGCACAAGACATGCGGTGCATGGATTGGAGGGATCAAATCAATGGCTGTGATCTGTTGAGTGCAGGTAATGCAAGTGCTGATAATGAAAGGCTGACCAGCTGATTCCATGCAAAGCATGTGGAAGCAGGTAGTTTCTGGTTTATTACCATTCAGAAGAGGGGTATCACATTCACAGTACAGTCACTGCGCGTTAGATCAGTTCAAGCCCATTAACTAGCTCATGCGACCAAGTTTGATTTGTTGTTCGCTTCATGTGCAACGTGCTAATTGAGATTGTGATTGATCAGATATATAATAATATTCATCACGCTCGCAGCAATTTATTTCATATAGTACAATTTGTAGTTGTACATGGATTTATGAAAGCAGATGAGACGGAGAAAGTTTGTGAGAAGTGAGGAGCTAAAGAGAGAACAAAGCCCTCTTCATTATTAGGAAGAAGCAATAATCAGGCAAAAGGCCTTTGGTTGTAGCAGTCCAAGTTGCCGCCGTAGCCGAGTCCCATAATATCACAGTACCTCTTGTAAAACCCTATCCTGTCTGCCACCCTGGGATCTTGGCCGTGCCCGCATTCCAGCCCACCGTTTATGATGTTGGTGATCACACCGTAACCGGGCACCCTTCCTGCCGACGTGTCAGCCGCGGAAGGCGTCCACCTGTTGATGATCACGTCGTGGCTGGAGGGCTTGTTGCTTTGGGCCGTCATCCAGAACCATATGGCCGTCTTGAAAGATATCACCGCGTCCGTGGCCACCAGATCTGGGTTCCTCACCAGGTCCACCCCTATCGCACTTCCGGCCTGCTGGTAGTTGTAGTCACTGTGTCAAAATCAAAGCTCACACGAGTAAGTTCTTACTTCCTAGCATATATATCTTTAATGAGTATGTATTAAGAGAGATGCAGCTAGAGAGAGTGATCGGTAATTACTGTGTAAGTTGAATGGGTCCACGTCCGTAATATCCCGAGCTGGCAGTGTTGGAGCCCTCCCTGACAAAGCAGTAGCCCCAGGCATAACGACCATCGGGTGCGGTGTCCCATCCTCCGGTCGTCTCGTGCGACGTCTGGCCGAAGAAAGCGGCGAGTTCCCTCTTGCGGGTGGCATCATCACCGGTGGTCCCGAACCCCGGAAACGACCTGGCCGCCGTTATGAACGCGTTGTAGCTGTAGAAGCCCTTCCCCTGGCACGCGGCGTCGTTTCTGTGTTTCAGCATCTGCTCGAACAGGGAAGAGGTGATGATGCTGGCGACATCGCCGCCGCCGGTAGACGGCGTAGGGTTGGGTTTGGGGGTAGGGCCGCCGCTGGGCTTGCATTGGCTTTGGCAGTTGTTTGAGCAGTAATCGTTGGTGGTGCCGCACCAGCCGTATTGGCTGCAGCAGAGGCCATTGGGGCATAGAGCTCCGCCGGCTTGCCTTCCGCACTGTTCGGCGGAGGCTCTCAGCATCACTAAAGCTAAGGCTAAGGCTAACACTTGCATATTTCTGGCTACCTTCATCCTTGCTTACGTTGGGTGAGGGAATGAGCAATTGGAAGGCTCTATATATAGACAAGACTCTGGAGAGAAGCATTTGCTTTCTAATTTCTTCTCTTGACTTTTCAAGCAGTAAGCTGGTCAAAATGGACTGCTTGACTTTTACTTCATCCTGAAAACGCCGATGCAAATTGAAGTCCTGCTTTCCCCCTTCGTATGCGTTCTCACTTCATGGTACCGTTATCCATACTGTGTTTTACTTCTTTAGTTTTTGTTTACCAAAATTATCTATCGCAACGAGCTTAAATGAAAAATGATATGCTGATTGTATGATACATCTCTTAATTAGATTTGAGACCCACACATTAATAGCATGAAATTTAAGGTAAATCTAACTTACTCTATAGGTTATACGTGTGCGCGCGCGCGCGTATGAACAATTTTTATACATACGTTCATATATGTGTGTGTGTGTCCACGTATGTATGTATAATGTTCAGTCGTAGATTTGATATTTTAAATAAAAGTATGTAATTATTAATTGTGGAAAAATAATACGTGAAAACGAGAAGAGACAAACCATTTAAGGATTCAGTTATTATGGTCTTCTCGCATCATAAGTGTCTGTCTACTCGAAATGAGGTGGAATGATTTCTATTCTTTAAGTCGTCAAGAAATCTCATGTTTAGATTTAAACATAAAACTGAAAAATCATTAAAAAATTCATACTCTCTTGTTAATAACTAGACTAAAAAAATAAACATATGATCTTTATTTTAAAATCTATTTAACTAATTTGATTAAACTATAAAAATTAATTAAATTAACTAATTATAAAAATATGATATTATTTTTTTAGAATAATCTTCAAATTGGAATTTATAGATTCACAATTATAGCACCTAAAAGTTTAAATTCCAGCTAGAACTTAGGCGTAATATTTTCCTGTCATAAAATAAAGCATGTTATTAACAGGGCATAAGACTTTCTTTTTTTTTTTACTGTCCTCGTCTAGTATCCTAGACAGACTATCTTTCAGGGACATCAACTATCTAGACTAATTCAGATTTGCTAATTGTAGGCACCTAGAAGTGTATGATAGCTGATCAGAAGATTTAACGCTTTTCATATCTAAACAGAGATTGAACTCCCAACCTTAGTTAAGGGAGGATGAGCTCTTACCGTTCAACCATATGCCCCTGATTACAAGGCACAAGACTTTACCTCCAAAGAAAAAGTCATAAGATATTTTTCTCAAGAAAAGAAAGTCATGAGATATTAAAACTTGTAATATAAATTGCCATAAAGCCGTTATTAATAAGTCCTTATTAGCTACCTTGCATCGCTGAGGTCCTAGCTCCAATGAAAGAATCTTTTCTATCAACTTAACGCCAATTTAATTGAATTAAATGTTATATTTTTTTTAGTCATAAAAAATACAATGAGATTAATATTTTACTAGGATTTTTTCTCAAAGGAAAAAATCTAATCACTTTAATTGAGAATGGGCATGAAATTTTATTAAAAAATGCTTAAAATTATTTTATTAAAAAATAAAAATATAGAATTAATTTTTGTGTGGCGTTATTTAATTATTGTTGCATTTAATTATTGTTGAGGAAGTATTAGCAGAAATAATTTAAAAATAATGATAAATATAATAAATATATCTTATATTTAAGATTAAGATCAGCTCCTTAATTAGGATATCATTAAGGATGGGAGGATCATTATTGTCAAACTCACGAGTTGAGTCTTTGAGTTTAACATTATTTTTTTAACGTTTTCATCTTACAAAATCATATTAACTCGCTCTTGAACTTATTTTAACTATAGACTCGATTGAACTTATGAGCTTACTCATCAAGTTTATTATTTTTATGTTTTTTATTTATAAAATCGTGTGAAATCGTTTTTAAATTCATGCTATATTTCTGGATTTAGTTATGTTTGATAACTTTATATATGAATTCCATAAATTTTTTGTTGTTGAATATGATAAAGTATAATGTTGATGGATTTAATTTTGATTATTTGGATTTAAAATGTATTTAAATAAAATTGTTGTTTTTTATATTTTAATTATTTGTGATACACTTTTAATACCAGTTTATTAATAAAATAAACCCTTACAAGTTTACAATTTGAGTTTATACCCCCATCAAAAGTTTGTTTGAAATGGCGAGTCTAATAGATTGATAACTAATGATTTTTTTTTTCATCAGAGAAGCCAAAGACTCTCAATTCTATTAAAAACAGTTAATTATCGATACCATCAATATTAATGTCAATTTTTTGCTTAAAAAAAAATCAATGTCAATTAAGCACACGAGCACTCTGCAGAGTCCAGACTCCACCTCCGATTTATGGACATGTCATTTGGTGCAGCTTTCAGATAATAAATTTTATTTTTCAGGGGATTTTTAGAGTCCATTAGCATGTTTAATTTAGTGAATTATGTGATGAAGATTGTTCTCTCTGTCTTACTCCCTTTATTATGCCAACTAATTTAAGAACGAGCGCAACATAAGCAGAGAGGTGTGTTTATTACCAACTTTTTCAATAAATTAAGAATGATTATATAAGTTTTGGTAAAAATGAATACAGATGAGATAAAATCCACATCCTAGTAGCCTGTTTTCTTTCCACTGTATCTCCAAAAAAAAAAAAAAAATTTCTATACCGTGAACCTGCGAAATTTACTTGAAAGGAGCATGATTGTGGATACGTTTTTTATTTTTTTGGGGCATCAAAACAAGGTAAGCTATAGCTTGAAAATCCACTTTTAACAGTTATTAGTACCGCCCTGCAGAACATCCTTCCGCCATATCCATCTGTAGTCTGTCTCCGCACTGAGAGAGGGGCTCCCAAATCAAAACTAACTATCTCCTCATCATTTTGCTGTACTTTCTTTGCCAGGTAATCCGCTCAGTGTATTGCATTCCTGGAGGCATATCGTGGGTACGTTTTCAAAAGCAGTGTTTACACAACCCTGTGAAACATATATATATCCCAATGGCTCACAATATTTCTAACTCACTGCTTCAAAAATAATCAACCTGTTGTTGCCTTACAGAACACACACATAAATTAGAAAACTCTGAACTTATAATTTGCTTTTAAAAGTAACAGACCAGCGCTTTCATTGGCATTTGGGAAGTTTGAAATCGTGGGGATGATTTTATTTTATTTATTGTTTTAAATGAAAGGCGATGACGAGGCAGATAATTATGTGAAAAGAACAGGATCAATACAGACAGACAGACAGACACGAGCAATTAAATTAAAATATTCCTATACGCGCACCCCGCTAAAGTGGAGAAGATAATATATACGAATTCATGAATGGGGGGGGGGGAGGGGGAAAATATCAGCGTATATGCGAGTTTATTAGGAAGCTGACTCAATATGCACACCCAGAGAATACATTATTACAAACATCATGGGCTGCGCCACTCCCATCTCCCCTTGTCGCTGACCTGCTCTCCAGCACTTACCCAAATGTGCCGAGCCGCCTCTCGCATCAACCGCTCCGATTGTCAACCCGAGGCTCCAGCCCCCGCCCTCTGCTCCATCTACCCTTCCCCACCGTTTGATTTGTTGCTGGCCCATTACTCCGTATGTGTCGCCATATGACGCTGTCCACGTGCCTGTCTCGCGTCATGGCTTGACGGCAATCGCTTGACTTTATTTATTTAATTTTTTGTGGGGACCCAACTTCCAAGCCATGCATATACATAAGGGAATCTCCAGCCATAAAGTCGGGTCGGTGGAAACAAGAGCCGGGTCGTTTATCCGGAGGCGTAATCCCCCCAATCGCTTTACCCGGTGGCCATAACTGTAGTTGCTGAGCGAGTCAACCTTCACAGAAGTGATAGTTATCAAATGAAGTAAAGTTAAGTCAACGAATCATATATTGGTCTCTCAGTGGGTGGGTTTGAAAGAAAAGTGGGATATCAGAGTGAGTTTGAACGGGTCGTTGGGCATTTCGTATTGTTTAATTTAGCGATGAGGCCAATCAGCTGATCGATGACATCTCCAAATTCAGTAATGAAAGCCAGGCATACTGTTAATGGATGATTAATATCCATCAAAGGCAGTGAACATGATCTGAATCTATCGAGTGACTGAAGCATTTTCCAACATGGGCTGCGCTGCTTTGCCGGACTGTTTTAATTAATTTATATCCTTAATATAAGAGTGAGATTAAATTTTAATTTCGTCCTAAATATAAGATTCTAATCTTCTTTATCTCTCACATTTATCTTTTTTTTAAGTAGTCTTTATAGTAATTGTATATGTTAAAGATTTTATTAAATGACGGTTATAACTAACACACATAGTTAGTAAAAATATTTTAAAAAAGAGAACATCTAATTAATATAAATAATCAACCTAACAAACTTTATTACTCTAAATAAATTAGTAATTTAGTTCTTATATTTATTACTGGAGTAATTTTCTTTTCCTCCGCCGCTTCACTATGCGTATTCTATATATACCTCTAGGTCGAGTCCTCCCTTATCCATCATCGTGTACTGAAAATGACGAGTCCCCGGAATCACATACGGGACAAAATTGGAGAGTACTAAAACAAGCACCGAAAATGACGAAATCGATCTCCAGTTTTACTGGCATGAGGCTGTGCTTGAGGACGAGGGGGCCGGGTTTGGAAGTCGTAGGGCTACTCTTTCTGGGATGAGTTGTTTCTCGGGACTTGGGACTTTCTGAAATATACGGATGCTTTAATTCCCGAACCCTGAGCCGACGGTGACGCAACTCGCAGCTTTTTTTTTTTGGGGGAATCAAAAGGCAGGGAAACTTGAAATTACATCAAAAGGACAAAATCTAAATAACCGCGGAAAACATTAAAAACCTAAAACTTAAAAAGGTCTGTGGCTAGTTGTTCAAGACTGTAGGAAGGAGGGTCTTGAAGCATCGAAATTGAATAGTTTGACTGGTGGGCCTTCTTGGCAATGAGGTCAGTGCATTGTAGAGCTTCTGTGTGTGAGAAGGATATCCCAAGATCCCAACCGAAGAAAATCATCGACCTCGTTTCGTCAATCATCATCACGAATCGGGTGGAAGTTTCTACTATCATTCATCAAGAGTTGTATGGCTTGAATGAAATCTGTGAAAAGCTGAAGAGCCATGCGAGTGGCTTGCAGTTCCGCTGTTGTGGATGAGAGAAAGCCTAACTTTTTCCATTTTTTTTGTTTCGTGGAGTCCTCAGTGAAGAGAACTCCTCCAAAAATAGGCGTATGCTTTAGGAGAAGGCGAAAGGATAGTTCGCTCTGTGCTCACCACACGGCTTCCTAAGTCGCAGCTGAGGTTTATATACAAAAAACGACAAACAGCGGGCGCTGAATTATAGGCCACACAAGATGCCGCCTGCTGGCTCCTTCCTCTCTATATACGTGCGTGCGTGTGAGCGTGAGCCTCAGCAACCGTGCATGTGGTCAGGAAGTACATAAAAATGAAGGGACAACATTAAAAGGCCACTTCCTCCCTTACTCTTATTTTAAAGCAAGGATTCAACACCTGGTGCTGTCCAATATATATATATGTCGTCATTTTCAGATCATCGACAAAAGAAAAGTCACGCAGCTCGATTCAGATTAATCCGATCAATCTTATAAAGGGTGGGCATCTGCGTCCTCACCCCATGTGAATCATGTTATCTATATCAACCCAAAGACAAGTGTAAATGCAAGCTGACGTACGTCATAATCACCAATTCATCATCATGCACGACATCGCCTGTTACTCAGCATTATACTGCTGATTTGATGGATATATACGTCTCCATTATAAACCACCACTTCCGTTTTCATCTTGAAGACTCCCACCTTCAGTACGCTGGCATGATTTATACGTGCCCTCCTCTTTTTGATTTTCTGTGCCCCATATCTCCCCCGCCTCCCCCCCTTTTTTTTTTTGTTGAAGGAAAACCGAAGCTACATGCTTTAGATCAGGCATCTGACTCGGAGTTCACCCGCATATTTTAATGCATAGAGTCTTAAGTACCTGTATACGCGTTCAGGTCCAAAAAAAAAAAAGCACCTATATACGCGTATATGCTGGGGTTATTTGTAGGCCCGGCAGTGGATTCCTGTTGGAAGCCCTGACTTACGTGTCATGCCCTGGTTGGATCCCGGAGTCAGAGAATTAATTAGGCGAGATTAAGTACACAATTGATGATTAAGAAGAGGTGTGTGTAATCACGGATGGTCCCGTGACCCGGGCGGGGAACTTGATGGGCCGGGGCCCAAAAAGACCTTGCACTAATAAATCTTCATAGCTGCACCGCGTATGGAGACGCTAAATGAAGACAAGTGCAAGCATGAAGGAAGCTCCGTCTGCCTGCTCTGCAAATTACGTGCCTTTGACGCCCATCACTTTCTTGGAGCGAGCAGCCACTGTGTACGCTGACAAGCCATCCGTCGTCTACGGTGATGTCAGATTTGCATGGAAGGAGACCCATGGAAGATGCCTCAGGCTCGCTTCTGCTCTGGTCCATCTGGGGATTTCTCACCCTGATATTGTAAGTTCATTTGCCTTCTTTCATCTTGCTTATTCTCAGCTCTCTATCACGAGCCGTGCCATTAAAGTTTAGCTTATATCTCTTAACTGTATGCCGGTTAATGGGAACCGGAAATATGAGTACCACTGAGCTGGACGTGTGCGGTAACTGGGCTAGTTTTAATAAGCAGATTTTCCCAAAGACCTTAGGGTTTCGTCGATTAATATGTATAGATATCATATCAGATGCGATTGCAGAGGTCCATTAATTGTGTTCCATAGATGCATGAAGCTGCGTGAGAATGGTGATGAGATCTGAGAGGAAGAAGCTTCGTGAAAGCGCGTATACGTCCAGCCAAGGCGTGTTAGTTGGAATAATGGGACGGCGGACAAAACACGTTTCGGACATTTTTACAAAATATAATTTTCTGACGATATTAATAATTTATGATAAAGGGCTCTCGTTGACATGGTGTTTTTATTTGCTCGGTCTTCACCGCAGCATACGGCACGCTGGCTGCCACATTCGGAGTCAATGGTCTTCCTTCTCCGCTTTCTCCCTTTTCTTTTCCTCCCATTTCTACATCACTCCTCCATTTCTTTTCTGCGGAATCTCCACCCCACCCAAAAGAAAAAAAAAAACACACACTATAATTTGACAGACATAACAAAGAATTTGATACAAACTAGAATTTGCTTATCTCTCTGTATATATAACAACAACCATGCAATCAATAAGTAGGTAATTAGCAGTTTTCTTTATACTATCTCCGGTTCTTAGTTTAAGATGTACTAAGGACTAATACTTAGTATACATATGCCAGCTCAGGCTATATATAGATGAAAAAAATATAATATGTGTGCATATATTGGCGTTTCTTTTAGTAGTCATTGCTATTATAATTAGGACCGTAGTACTTTGGGTGTGTCAAAGATGATTGGTTACTCTCATATAAAACGTCGGGAATAAAGGTAAAGGAGATACAAACAACGTGGACGAAATGTAAGCCGTTGACGGTGGGGAAAATGTTGGCCAGAAGAATGGTCCCCCCCCCCCCCCCCCCCCCGATTGAAGGGCCCGTTGCTAAACCGTGTTGCCAATGTCAGCCTGTATGCGTAAGCACCCCTTTTCTTAAAAAAAGAAGACTCGCACTGACTTTGTTTTTTTTTTTTTTTTTTTCCTTTTTCAAATAAGGAAAGTGGTAGGGACATGATTTGATCCCACCACCACATGGTGATTTGGGCCAAAAGCATACTGACTTTGGCTTTTTCAATAGTCATCGACTCCCATAGGACAACTCCATCGTTGGTCATGAATAGAGGAGGGATTGTCTCAGCAGCATAACTTTCTTTGTGAATAACTTTAATGCAAGACACTGGAATGTGTCGTGCCTGAATAGACAACTTCCCCAGCATGATTCACGTTTTTGGTCTCTCTCAAGAGTTATTCGGGAGCATCTCTCGTTTAAAAAACTCAGCATGATTTACAATTCCATGTTGTTCTTGTTTGACCTTGTAGTACTTCTGTCTGAGATTTTTGAGTCTAGAAACATGTCTTGACCCCCGATGAGCCCTGAGATACCTAAACTTTTGTTTATAACAACAACAACAACAACAAGCCTTATCCCACTAGGTGGGGTCGGCTACATGAATCACACAACGTCATCGTGCTCTGTCAACAACCCAGTCCTTAGACATGTTGTTGACTAGGAGGTCTCGTTTAATGACCTCATTAAGTGTTCTTCTTGGTCTTCCTCTGTTCTTTTTTATGGGACTCCATCTTGTCTGATCCACCCTCCTCACCGGGGCCTCCAATGGCCTTCTCTGCACATGTCCAAACCATCTTAAGCGATTTTCAACCATTTTCTCTTGGATAGGTGCCACACCGACTCTTGCTCTGATATTTTCATTTCGAATCCTATCTTTTCTTGTATGACCACACATCCATCTCAACATCCTCATTTCTGCTACCCCAACTTTGTGCTCTTGTTTTCACTACCATACAACATAGCCGGTCTTATATCAGTCCGATAAAATTTTCCTTTAAGTTTCTTAGGTACCTTCTTATCGCAAATAACTCTGGTAGCTTTCCTCCACTTAAACCAGCCAGTTTGTATTCTATGACAAACATCTCCATCAATTTTCCCATCCTCCTGTATAATGCATCCTAGGTATTTAAACTTTGATACTTGAGGAATAATTTGCTCCCCCATCTTTACCTCCAAATCCCCATTGCCTTGCCTCCCTCCAAAATCACAATGTATATATTCTGTTTTGTTCCTGCTCAAGCGAAAACCTTTTGACTCTAACGTCCTTCTCCATAACTCCAATCTAGTGTTAATCTCTTCTTTTGATTCCGCCATGAGAACTATATCATCCGTGAAAAGCATGGACTTAGGTATTCTTTCTTGAATAGGTTCAGTTAGAACATCTAGAACAATGTTGAACAAGTACGGACTCAAAGAGGATCCCTGATGTAGGCCAATCTGAATAGGGAAGTCCTTTGTCTCACCTTCAGGCGTCCTTACACTGGTAGTTACCCCCTCATACATATCTTGTATGGCTTTGATATAAGCAACCCGTACACCTTTTTTTCCCAAAACCTTCCACATTACTTCTCTTGGCACACGATCGTAAGCCTTTTCCAGGTCAATAAAGACCATATGTAAATCCCTTCTTTTACTTCTATATCTTTCCATTAACCCTCTTAGTAAATAGATTGCTTCCGAAGTGGATCTCCCTGGTATAAATTCAAATTGGTTTTCTGAAATAGAAGTCTCCAGCCTCAACCTATATTCCATCACTTTTTCCCACAACTTCATTGTATGACTCATAAGTTTTATCTCCCTGTAGCTTGCACAGTTTTGAATGTCTCCTTTATTCTTGTAAATAGGAACTAAAATGCTTCTCCTCCACTCATCCGGCATATTCTTAGAGCGTAAAATTTCATTAAAAAGCTTGGTTAGCCACACCTCACCCTCATCTCCCAGACATTTCCAAACTTCAATAGGAATACCATCAGGCCCAACGGCTTTTCCATTGTCCATTTTCTTAAGAGCTGCCTTAACCTCTCCGATACAGATCCTGCAGTAAAAAGCCAAATTCTGATCATTTTCGTTAATTAACAAGTCTTGTAAGTCCTGAGTCGTATAATTACTTCCCTCATTAAACAACTTGTAAAAATAGGCCTCCCATCTGTCCTTAATATTACCATCAGTAACTAACAATTTACCATTTTCATCCTTTATACACTTTACTTGGTCCAAATCTCTCTTTTTCCTCTGCCTTTGCTTCGCAATCTTGTAAATATTTCTTTTTCCCGTCTTTGTTCCTAACTCTTGATAAAACCCTTCATAAGCTTTAGTACGTGCTTCGCTCACTGCTTTCTTCGTCTCTTTTTTAGCCAACTGATACTTTTCTCGGTTTTCTACACTATTGCACGAGTGTATGGCCTTAAAACAATCTCTTTTTTATTTGACTATCTCTTGCACACTCTTATCCCACCACCAAGTTTCCTTATCTCTTTGACCAGGACCTTTAGATTCTCCCAAAATTTCTTTACCTACCAAACAAACCCTTGTAGCTATCTCTTCCCACATCATGTTAGCATTTCCTTGCGACTCCCAAATTCCTTCCTCCACAAGGGTCCTTTTGAATAACTCTCGTTTCTCACCCTTTAACTACCACCACCTAACCCTGGGTTTTACCACTTGATTGTACTTTTGCCTGGTACTCTTAAAACGTACATCAATAATAAGTACTCTATGTTGGGCAGTCACCCCATCTCCTGGAATCACTTTGCAATTAGTACACAATCTTCTGTCTGGATTCTTAACCAAAAAGAAATCAATATGTGATTTTGAGGCACCACTTTTGTACGTGATTAAATGCTCCTTTCGCTTCTTAAAACAAGTGTTGACAATCTTAAGATTATATGCAAGAGAAAAGTCAAGAATAGATTGTCCTCCACTATTAAGCTCTCCAAAACCAAAACCACCATGGGCCCCGCTGAATTGTCCTGCTTCCTTACCGACATGTCCATTAAAGTCCCCACCGATAAAATTTTTTTTTTCGAGTGGTATGCTTTGAACCACTCCAGCATGATTTGCAGTTTCATGTTGCTCTTGTTTGTTTCAATATGCACAGGGAAGACTAAATATGGCCTCTCTCTTATTACAAAACCGCACTATAATACACCTATTAACTAACTATGGAAATCGATTAGGCATATACGTAAGGCATGTGAAGACAATATCCTAGGTACGTAGCGCATCAGGCTTTTTAGTACACATACTGATACTATGGCCACTATGGCCAGTGCTGATATATGGTATGATTCAGCCTGCCCGTCCTAAAGATAAAACACACTAGTCGGCAAGGAAAGCATGGTTTAATTAATACTCTGTCACCGTCCTTTTTCTTTTTTTTTTTTGACCTGAAACAATGTCGCTATCTTCAACAAACCATTGTTTGGCACGGCCTTCTGATGTAATCCATGTCACTGTCTTATTCGTTAGCCATCACCGCTAACCTGCATTTTTCCTACCAGTTAATTACCCCCACCTACTTATTGTAATATATCTTAATAGTGTCTCACTCTTTCATCCTTATTGTATTACGTCTCACCCGTGGATCCTAGTCATTACCCTGTCCCGCCTCCACCTATCACCCCTCAGATCAATTAATACCTCATTCGATGATTATCACTGTCCAACGATACTACTATTATTATTTGGTTATCCAACCACTTTTCCTTGTCCTTTCTCTTTATGCTGCTACATGCTACATGGCATATTCTGGCATTTAAGAATTTTGATTTGCTACTATACTGATATATCGGCACTGATGCTGATCTATTTGGATTGGCTATGCATTATTCGTTCAGTACGTTTGTATTCTACAGTCATATAGAGCTCAATTTGCAATTCGTTGAGTAGGTTGCGGCTTTGGCACCAAATATTCCAGAGCACTATGAGCTGCATTTCGCGGTTCCAATGGCTGGGGCAGTTATTTCTGCGCTCAACACCAAATTGGACGCCACAACGTTGTCTGTGATATTGGAACAATTAGAAGCTAAAATTATGTTTGTGGACTATCAGTTCGTTGACGTTGCCCTTAACTCGTTCCACATAATGTCCCAAAGAAAATGTAAGCCTCCGCTGCTAGTTGTTATCCCAGACTATAACAAACAGCCACCTTTCGTTTTTAAGAATCTCCCGCCAGATGCCCTGCACTTCAACCAACTGCTTGAAAAGGGACAAGCAGATTTTAAGATCAGGATGCCGAGCAGTGAATGCGATCCTATATCAGTGAATTACACGTCGGGCTCCACGGGAACTCCTAAGGGAGCTGTTTACAGTCACAGAGGCGGCCATCTTAACTCAGCGGCGGCAGTCTCGCGGTTCGATATGAAACCAATGCCTGTGTTTCTGTGGACAGTGGACATGTTTCGCTGCAACGGATGGGGCTTAGCTTGGGCAATGGCTAGTCTGGGTGGCACCAATGTTTGTCTCAGAAATGTCTCAGCGAAAGCCATGTTTGATGCCATCTTTCGTCACAACGTAACCCATTTGTGCGGTCCACCCGCACTGTTGAACGAAATTGCAGATGCACCACAAAGTGAGCACAAGCCTCTGCCTCCGGGTGTGAGTATCACAGTTGCTGGAGTGCTACCGCCATGCCAGGTCTTTTGCAAGGTAGCAGAACTTGGGTTCAATGTGAACGTTGGATATGGCATGACAGAAGCAATGGGTCCTGTATTGGTGCGACCTTGGAAACCCAATTCAGGCGATGAACCAACGGAACAACTCAGTTATGGAGATCAAGGGCGCCCCATATTGATGATGGAGGGGATTGATGTGAAAGATCCAAACACAATGGAGAGTACACCTTGTGATGGGAGAACCATTGGTGAGATTATGTTTAAAGGCAACACCATGATGCTGGGGTACCTGAAAAATCAACAAGCGACCAAGGAAGCTTTTAGAGAGGGATGGTACAGAACAGGGGACCTCGCAACGAGGCAGAAGGATGGTTCCATAAGACTGAAGGACAGGGCAAAAGATATGATATATTCAAAAGGAGAGGCTGTGAGCTCACTTGAGGTGGAGGCTGTGTTACTGAGCCACCCAAAGGTTCTGAATGCGGCTGTTGTGGGGAAATATGACGAACATACGGTGGAGTCCCCCTTTGCAGTTATCAAGCTGAAAGAAGGATGTGGCGCCACCGTGGAAGATATTATCAGGTTTTGTAAAGCTCGGTTGGAAACTCATATGGTTCCTCAGAGTGTGGTTTTTGGAGAGTTGCCCGTTAATTCAACTGGCAAGGTCCAAAAATTCCTCATCAGAGAGAAGATCAAATGCGCTGGATGACGTGTCTCCATAATCGATTTAAGCATGCATGGCATTAATAAGAGTGGCCTTCTATGTCTTATGCACAGACATCTACCTTTTAATTATAATTCTTGAAAACATTACTGTTCTCTCCCGTGGTGTAATCTATTTTCAAATCATGGCTGATTTAACTTTTATACTTATAATTATTTGTCTAGAATGTTTATGACGTACTACTTGGTTTTTTTTAACTGTGCACTTTAGTTGAGGATTGATTATTTACATCTTTTGGATTTCAATTCGCTCTATTTCTTTGAATATTGTACTTTTGACGTCATGAATTTTCTTAATTAGCTCATTACGAATTCCTCAAGACAAAGAAATAATAGACCTATTTGGAATAGTTTATAACTAATTTAGAAACTATTTTATAATAGTAATTTACAGAATATGAGACAAGCATGTGAAAAGAATTTTATTTTAACTTACGTAAAACGTATTTATAAGAGATTTCTACTGTTCTGGCAAGGGGGCCACTATCAATTTGGTAATTTGCAGGACCAGCCCGGTCAGGGGAAACAAAAAAGAAGATAATTTGTGGGACCAGAGAGAGAGGGTTATTCGCTTAGTCATAGTAAAGACCCGGGAAATCATCCAATAGGCAATAGCTGCGATATGAACAGTAAATAAGTAAATTACAAATTGGTAAACTTGCCGCCATTGATGGTGACGCATGACACAGGCGGACTGTGGGTGTGGATTAGATTCCTTGGGTTCTGCTCTTTGTTCTTCAAATTTTTTTTTTTTTCCTGGGATAACAATTCGTCAATCTTGTACAAGACCGTATCACAGAAGGAGTTCCTCCCATATGTTACGAAACAGCATTCTTAACTAATTTGGCTCCTATTGAGCAGGCTCCACTGTATATGGATTTTGATGGTCAAGTAAGGCTGCCCATGGCCTTGGCTTTCTCCCTCAAAACAAATTTTTGTATCTTTCCTGTTGCAGTTTTTGGTAGGTCCTCAAAAATAACAGTTTTTGGAGCCATGTAATGGGGCAAATGATCTCGACAAAAATCAATTATTTCTTGAGCATCTGCACTAAACCCCTCTTTCAGACTCACAAATGCACAAGGCGTTTGCCCCCAGTGATCATCTGGCCTGGCCACAACCGCAGCTTCAAGAACTGCAGGATGGCTATATAAAACTGTCTCGACCTCCACTGAGCTAATGTTCTCACCCCCTGATATTATTATGTCCTTCAATCTATCCTTAATTTCTATATAGCCATCAGAGTGTTTCACTCCCACATCTCCGCTATGAAACCACCCACCTCTAAAAGCTTCCTCTGTTGCTTCCGAATCTCTCAAATATCCACTCATCACCGTGTTTCCCCTGAACATTACCTCACCCATTGTTTTGCCATCGGCTGGGACGCTTTTCATAGTGTCAGGATCTTTTATGTCAATAGCGTCCATAGTCACATGGGGAATTCCTTGTCTGGCTTTTCTCTTGTATTTTTCTTCAGGAGCCACAGAATCCCACTCAGGTCTCCATTCACAAGAAGTCCCAGGACCATATGTTTCTGTTAGGCCATAAAGGTGAGATACACTAAAGCCAATCTCCTCCATCTTGGATAGGATTTGTGGTGGTGGTGGAGCACCGCCTGTCACCACCACTACCTTGTGGGTAAGTGGCCTCCTATCAGTCAATGCAGAGTTCACGATCATGTTCAAAACAGTAGGAGCTCCTCCCATATGTGTCACCTTATGTTCTGTCACCTTCTCAAAGATGTCCTTCGGAGAGACTTTCCTCAGACACACATTGGTTCCGCATTGAGCTGCCACTCCCCAGGGCAAACACCACCCGTTGCAGTGAAACATAGGCACAGTCCAAAGATAAACAGGCATAAAGCCCATCCCAAAGAGAAGAATAGTTCCTAGAGTATTCAAATAGGCCCCCCTGTGACTAAAAACAACCCCTTTTGGCCTAGATGTGGTGCCTGAGGTGTAATTCACACTTATTGGATCAAATTCACTATTTGGCCTAACAATCTCAAACCCACTACTCCCCGTAGATAGTAGCTCCTCATACTCATAGCTGACTGAGCTAGTATCGATGGTAGATGAGCCGTCAGAGTCTGTGATAAGAACTAAAATTGGCAAGTTTCTGACTCTTTTGCTCAGCAGGTTCAATGCTCTCCTTGCAACTTCGAGTAATTGGTAGTCTACAAAGAGGACCTTCGCTTGTGAATGTTCTAGAAGGACTGAAACCATAGCTCCATCAAGACGTGAATTTAGAGTGCAAAGAATTGCTCCGGCCATTGGTACTGCAAAATGCAGTTCATACATTGCAGGGACATTAGGTAACAGGGTAGCAACCTGTTTGGAGAAAATATGAAAAATAGCATCAGAGGTTCAGATAGGAAATTCCAAGTCCAACATCCCTAACAGATCCACATTTTCTCCAATCAAGAAAAGAAAAGTCATCATTCTGCCAATGAAAATTACTCGTAAAAGTCGCAAACTCGCAACGCGCGAGTCCGCATATATTTTAGATGATATAGTGTCTTATTTTGTCTAACTTCGATTCTTTTGGGAAATGGTTACCTAAATATAACAATTCCGCGCAACGAAACGAGTACAAGACCCAGAAAAAGGTTTAACCTTGGGCCGCAATAAAGGGGAAAAACTAATGCAAGTTGCAGCCTCCCCATCAAAATGACGAAGCAGGGCATGAATTTGAAAACTCGGTATCGTAATTATACACGCATGTTCGATCAGATTCGTGGGGTTATAAAGTTGCTAGAGAGCGCAAAATAATCCAGGAATAGTATCGCACAAATCATATTGATCAAAATGCCCTGAATATAAGTAAGGGTCAAAAGGATAGGACTCACCACATCCCCACGGGAAATCCCCAACTGAGTGAGAGCGGAAGCTAGTTTCAAACAACGCAGATGGGTTTGCCCCCAATTATATTGGGAACGGCCATACAGAATAGAGGTTGAGAGGGTAGCGAAATTAGCTGCTCTTTCCAAGAAGCTTACAGGGGACAAAGGGACGAAATTAGCAGAGCAACGAAGCAAACCCTCCACTGATTCCCGCGATTCGGAATCAAAGTTCCGCACAAGGTTAGAGTATTTACGAAGATTAGGAGGTGCGGTAATGTAATTTGTTCTGAAGAATCGGAAGAGAACAGTCCGGGGAAGGCTCTTGAGGAAGTGGTCCTTCATGACGGTCAGAAAGCAGAGTAAGCGATGACAAGGCATGGGAATAGGGAAATTCAACGTAGAAACCAGAAAGATAAATGTGGAATTTGAAGTGTGCCAGTTTGGCAATGACCCGTTCCCGTACCGAAACGGACAAGGAGATAAAGAATAGCAGACACTATTAAGGTATTGAAACAACAGGATATGCAACAATATCAGAGATAGATATGATTGCTGATGCATTTGGCCGTCACTGGCGATTACGATACGCACCAATCATTGTTTCCTCTTCATATCCAGAGAGTAATCATATTATTTTTTATTAAGTATTTTCAAATACGAAGCATTGAGGCGGCGGAAGGTCATTTTTTTTAAAATAAAAACAAATGCAAAAATAAAATTAAAAAGACAAAATAAAATCCTCGCGTACACTATAAAACAAAGGGCATGAAAACTGGGAATATTTCAAATAAAAAATGGGTGAATACTAGTGTAAGATTGGTTTACAATAATAAGCAGAATGGATAAGGGAATGTGGCTGGGACAAAACGCGAGCGAGGCTACTGCAGCGAACGGGAGAGAGACAAGCAAGGAGTAGTGGTTAGTTAAGTAACTGACCAGATGGCCGCGGGAAACGCCCAAGCGGGAGAGAGCAGAAGCGAGTTTCAAGCAACGTTGATGGGTGAGGGCCCAGTGAAACTTGGAGTTACCGTAGACTATGGAAGTAGTGTGCGCGCTGAAATTGGCGGCTCTTTCCAGGAAGCTTATGGGAGAGAGTGGGCCGTAATTGGTGCAACCAGAACCACCCTCCTCCGCCGCCGAATCAAAATGGGAGTGCTTGCTGCGTACATGAAGGCGGGAAGCCTGCCTCCTGGGTTTGCAAAATGTCCTGTTCCTGTTCATGTTGAAGCCGGACGCCCAGCTGTTGATGTTTAATAACTGCAGACTCGTCATCATCTCCCTCACTTCACTCCCCAATTCGCGTTTTTGCATTATTTCTCTCTCTCTCTCTCTATATATATATATGCTACCACTCCTCTCCCAACTCAACACTCATTCCTCTTGCATTTCACCGTCATGTTTTCTTTTTTTAAAGAAAATTCCGCGAGTTCATATAGTCCTGTTTGATTTTTAATCAAGTTCTTAGCTTTAGTTGTTTTTTATGGTGATTTGGACAGGACCATGATCCTTTAATATAGTCTGTTTTTCCTCGTTGACAAAAAATTGTCGCTCTCACTTCTCTATCAATCAATGAGCAATTCAGGAACATGGAAATGCACGAGCTTGCGTGTTTCTCCTTCAAAGAGTGTTTTCCCTTCAAAGTGGGTTGGCAGCATTATTCAATGAAAAATTTGGGGAAAAATTTTCCTCTTGAAAACTGTATCAGTGATAATGACTTATTGTGTTTATGAATATTGATACTTTTTGTTATCGGTAAAACTATAAATATTGATACTTTTCACGCATTAAAATTTATCAGATCCTTCCCACTAATAAAGTTTTTAATAAGGAACCTTCTACCTAATTTTTCTTATTTTAACTGATTAATTAATTAATCATTAAATCCCAATTCAATAATGCCCCTTTATTTGAGGCCGAAATCGGTGAAATGCGTTAGTAGATATATACATCGATGCACAAGTTCATCACGACTATAATGGGTTTTATGTTCAAAACATAAGCCACTTTGCAAAAATTGGAGGAGTATCAATTTACGATGAGATTAATTAAGTATAACAAGAAGTACAGAGAGGAGAAATCCTAGAACGAAGAACACGTGAGAGGGAGAAAAGAGCATAAGAGAAAAGGAAACTAGAACTAGATTATCATGACAGGAAGTCCATTATTAATGAATATATAACATCAAAGAGCTAACCTAGACTTTATATTGCCTCTTGCACCTGCAGCTCAAACTTCCCAATCAAGTGCAACACATCACAATGCAAAGAGAGGACGGTGGCTCATTCAACCACCCCTTCCCCAACCAAAATTAGGGCCTATGCTCCTAATTATGTGTCACGGCCACTAAACAGCAAGCAATAGTGTTTACTTGCCTAGATGATACCAATAATGCGAGAACACAACCACCAATCTGTTGTGTCGTTTTATATAGATATCTATCATATAGGCTCATTTAATTAACACACACAGTAGGATGACTAACTAATTGAATGTCCAGTTTGACTAGTTGCGGTTTGCGCTATTTTATAAAGAAAATTAACTCACACCCTAATATTCGGAACTCGCTTATAACAAAATGGCCGGAAATAGAATATGAATGAACTAGCTAGTTCAGCTGAAAAAAATAATTGTAACTAAACTTTGATAATGCTTGTTCAGTCTATCAATTAAATCATGACATCAATTGTTATCAAGATACAACTTTTTGAATGAATGGAAATTGAACGAGCAAAAAATTAATACAACTCTTTAGGTGCAAGCCTCTAAAAAACATGTCATCAGGATATTTGTACGATAAAAATATTTACCATACGTACAATATATGGTATCCTGTGGGTTTAGATAGGTCTATGCTAAAATCGAATTTCGAGGAGGGTGGCTCTGCCGGCTCATCCTATTTTCAGAAACTTCAAATCGAAATCGGAGGAATCTTATGGAAGGACCAAGGTTCTTAGAGGAATCTTATGGAACAAAATTTTGCTGTGAGACAAGATTATGGTAGGAATAGAAAATATTTTATTGGGCGCACTGTTCAAGGCCCTATTCTGTTCTATATATAGACAGGGTAAAAACCCTAGATTACATTGTAGTGTGACACGTATACAAAGGAATATACTAGAAGAATGATACAAGGTTCACATTTACAGATCAGGAACATGCTTGAGTGTAATGGGCCTGCGTAATGGGCTTTCTTATTGGACTTCCTGTTATATTCTTAACATCCCCCGTCAAACTAGGCCTGGGTGAAGGGACAAGGCCGAGTTTGTCTCTGAAAGCCCAAAATCGAGAATGAGACAAGGCTTTTGTGAAGAAGTCAGCAATCTGATCGGACGAGGGAACATACCGAACTGAGAGTTGCTGTCCGATAACTCTGTCTCTGATGTAATGAACATCAAGTTCGATATGTTTTGATCGAGCGTGAAATACCGGATTGGAAGCTAGCGCAGCAGCACTTAGATTATCGCACCACGCAATCGGGGGTTGTTTCAGATGGATCCCCAATTCTCCGAAGAGGGATTGAAACCACGCAAGTTCCGTTGAGAGATTCGCTAGAGCTCGGTACTCGGATTCAGCAGAGGATCGAGAAACAACAGGCTGCTTTTTGGCGGACCATGAAATTAACGAATCACCAAGGAAGACACAGAACCCTCCTATTGACCGCCGATCGTCTGGACATACGGCCCAGTCTGCATCAGAAAATCCTTGCAGCATCAGGTGAGTACTCGGTTTGATATGTAGAGCAAGGTGAATAGTCCCTTTCAAATATCTCAGTATTCGTTTGAGTGCTTGCCAATGAACATCTGTCGGTGAGGAGAGAAATTGACTCAATTTGTTGACAGCAAAGGTGATATCCGGTCTTGTGTTGATTAGATACTGTAGCGCTCCAATAGCTTGCCTGTAAGAAGTAGGATTGTTGAGTGGAACGCCATCTGCTTTAGAGTATTGTCGGTTGACAATCATAGGAGTAGGAACTGATGAACAATTTGTCATGCCAAATCTATTAAGAATCGATAGAATGTATTTGCTCTGCTTCAAATATAGTCCAGTGTTGTCTCTGTAGGCCTCAATACCCAGAAAGTAATGAAGCAAACCCAGATCCTTTAGAGCAAAATGTGAGTTTAAATGCTTGATAAACAGTTCTAGTACTCTAGGGGAGTTTCCAGTGACCACTATATCATCCACGTAGATGAGAACAAACATAACAAAATCTTTCCCTTTTATGAAGAACAAGGAAGTATCACATTTGGAGTGAACGAAACCCCAATCTAACAAGGTTGACCTTAGCTTTTCAAACCAAGCCCGGGGAGCTTGTTTCAAACCATAAAGTGCTTTCTTCAAGAGGCAGACATGCTTTGGAAATTCTGAAGATATAAAACCTTCAGGTTGTTTCATTAATACTTGTTCTTGTAGGTCACCATTCAGAAAAGCATTATTAATGTCTAGTTGTCTTATTTTCCAGCCACAGGTTATAGCAAGAGATAGAACGAACCTTAGGGTGGAGGTTTTCAGGACTGGACTAAAAGTCTCATCGAAATCTTCTCCAGGTCTTTGTTGAAAACCTTTAGCAACTAATCTAGCTTTAGGTTTAAAACCAGATCCATTTACCAAAGGTTTGGCCTTGAACACCCATTTACAGTCAACCAGTTTCCTTTGCCCATTATAAGGAACTAATTCCCAAGTGCGATTTAGCATAAGTGCATTATATTCTTCTGACATAGCTTGCTTCCAATCAGCAGAGTTCATCGCCTCTTGAACAGTAGTGGGTTCTCTGATAGTGGTTACTTCAGTTGTCACGGCTCCAATATAGGGTTGTTTAGGTTTAAAAACCCCTGCCTTGCTTCTAGTTATCATTTGATGTCTGACCGGGGAGATACTGTCAGTCTGTGAGGATGAACTTTGAATACTTCTTTCTTCAGTATTAGGAATTGTAGATTCATGAAGTTGATTTTCTCTGCTTTCTGCCTCAGGAAAGTTAATGGAAAAATTGTCTCCATCTTGTTGCTCTTCTTGTGTAGTACCTTCCTCAACCGTGGGCAAAGGAATCAGGACTGGAGTTCCTTGAGAGGAATCAGATGAACTAGCTGGATCAACCTGCTCAGAATCAGTTGTTGGACAAGTATTGGGCAGCGATGATAGAGCTGGTTGGAAAAAAGCCTTAGGATGCACTTCTTCCACAGGTACCTTTCTTTTGTTCAAGAACCCTGTAGAGAAAGGAAAATCTAGCTCATTAAATACAACATGCCGAGAGATATAGACTCTACCAGTGGGACTTAGACATTTATAGCCCTTGTGATTATTGCTGTAACCAACAAATACACATTTGACAGTTCTGAATTGTAATTTGTGATCATTATACGGTCTTAAGCAAGGGTAGCATGCTGTGCTAAAAATCTTTAGATGTTCATAGTCAGGGATTCTTCCAGTTAGCCTGAATAGAGGAGAAATTCCTCCTAAAACTGGAGTAGGCAAACGGTTTATCAATTCTGTTGCTGTGTGAAAAGATTCCCACCAGTAGAATAGTGGCATCTTGGCTTGAGCTAAGAGAGTTAGACCAGTCTCTACAATATGTCTATGTTTCCTTTCAGCTCTCCCATTCTGTGGAGATGTATGTGGACAAGAATGTCTAAAATGGATACCAGAATCTTGTAAGACCTTGGAAAACTTCCTATATTCACCTCCCCAATCACTTTGAACAATTTTTATTTGGCCATCAAACTGTTTTTCAGCAAAGTTCTTAAACTGAATAAACATAGGCAAAGCTTCATCTTTAGTCTTCAAAGGGAAAATCCAGGAGTATCTGCTATAATCATCAACAAATAATATATAATACCGAAAACCATTCATGGAAACAAGTGGTGAGGGTCCCCAAAGATCAGTGTGTATCATTTCAAGTGGCTTAGAGGCATGTGAAGTGGAAACTTTGAAAGGTAGAGAGTGCATTTTGCCATATTTGCATGATTCACAGAAACTAAGTTCATTTTCATTGGCAAGAGAAACTTTCAGATTACATTCACTGATGATTTTGTTTAAAATTTTGTCACTAGGGTGACCAAGTCTACAATGCCAAAAGGTCCTACTGAAAACTTTAGAACTAGAACTAGATACAGAGTCAACATCTTCTTCAGCTACTAACACCAAGTCTTCTTCATTTCCATTCTTCCTCTGATCCAGAACACGAAACATGCCCTCTCTACTTGGTTGACCCTGCAGCATTGTTTCCCCTGTTGTTTGATCCTTCACAGATACACCATTAGTGTTAAAAATCACATCTGCTTTATTGTCATGAGCTACTTGATACACACTGAGCAAGTTCTTTTTAATATAAGGAGTATAGAGAACCCTACTCAGCTTAACTTTCTGACTAGCAACATTCTGAATAGTAGATGAACCAATTTTCTGTACGGCTAATTTAAAACCATCACCAACAATAATATTCATCTTACCATGAGGATCAGAGGCATTCTCAATCTTATTGAGATCATTTGTCACGTGACTGGTGGCCCCACTATCTAAGTACCAGGAATCGTCATTTACCACTTCAGGGGTAGCCCAGTAAGCACTATCTGGTTCTGTGTAGGTTGTTCTATTCATTTTTCTGCTACCTGAGGGAACAAAGGATCTGTCAAAACGGTAAAAACAATTTTCAACCACATGACCTATTTTTTGACATAGTTGACATTTCGGTGGAGCATAATTATTGTTACTGTTGTTGTTTCTGCCAGGGCCTCGTCCGTTTCTTCCACGACCTCTCCTTCCTCTGTTGCCACGACCTCCACGCCAATCATTTTTTGGAAAAGGAGCCTCCATCAGATCTAGGGAAGACATCTTCCATTCTGGCGTAATTAGCAAAATGAGAGGAGCCAAATTGCTGAAGTTGTTCAAGACGACTCTCAAATGTATAAAGCTGGGATTGCATTTCTATCCAGCTTATTTCATCTGCTCTGTTTGATAGCTGCACCACGATTGGATTATAATCTCCATCCAAACCAGCTAGAGCTTGAATAATGAGGTCTGGTAGAGGAACTGGACTCCCGGCCAAGGATAGTTGTTCAGCTAGACTTTTCATTTTGGCAAGATAGTCAGCCATTTTTGTAGAACCCTTCCTGGTTCTTTGAAGTTCAGACCGAAGGAGAAGCAAACGGGACTTAGTTTGAGCTCCAGCAATTTCTTTTGCAGCTCGCCACAGACCAGCAAAAGTAGATACAATGGTCATTTCAGCTGAAATCTCTAAGGTCATTGTGTTAAGCAACCAGCCGAACAAAAGCTGATCAGCTGCCACCCAGTCCTCAAAAGCTGGATTAGTTTTGGTCTCGGTGCCTTCAGTAATGAATTGTGTGGGGCAGCATTTTGTTCCATTGATGAAACCTTCCAGCTTGTGGCCTTTGATGAATGGGAGGACATGTGTGAGCCATAGAGAGTAGTTGAGCCTGTCCAGCTTGACAGAGCAAGATTGGGATAAGGGGCTATTCTTTTTCGGTCAACTTGGAGAGGAGAGACGCTGAGACAATGGAGCTTTCTTCACTGCTTCTTGAACCAGTGACTGGTGATTTAGGGTTACTTGCTTCCTCGGGATTCATTTTGGTGATTAGCCACACAAGGCTCTGATAGCAAGACAAGATTATGGTAGGAATAGAAAATATTTTATTGGGCGCACTGTTCAAGGCCCTATTCTGTTCTATATATAGACAGGGTAAAAACCCTAGATTACATTGTAGTGTGACACGTATACAAAGGAATATACTAGAAGAATGATACAAGGTTCACATTTACAGATCAGGAACATGCTTGAGTGTAATGGGCCTGCGTAATGGGCTTTCTTATTGGACTTCCTGTTATATTCTTAACACTGTGTTACGTTCAAATTGTGTTATTTGATATGGCAGCAGGTGAGGGAAATCCGAGAGAGTAATAATGGCGCAATCCAGGACAATGAAAGAGTCAGCAGATGGAGAAAATTAAAGGAGGGAAAGACAGAATTGTGATGACTCGTATGTATTAATTAATTTGAAATAACGATGCCAAACAAAAATGAGCTCAAAATAAGATTGGAGCTAGAAGCAAGAATTGATTATTGAGATACGGATGGATATGTAAACGAGAGGGGGGGAGACGAGTAGTTCAGTCCAAGGCAGCTATGACGGCATCAACAATGTCTTGGGTGGTGCTGGAACCTCCCAGGTCTTTGGAGCGGTGCTGCCCCTCTAATATTACTGCTTTAACAGCATTCTCCAATCGGTCGGCAAACGCCGGAAACTGCAGATGGCGCAGCATCATTGCGGACGACAGCAGCAGCGCCACCGGGTTGGCCATCTTCTGTTCCACCAGCTTCTCGTTCCCAACATTCCCCGCCGAAGCACCCTGCTCGAACACCGCATGATCCGCCCCAACATTCCCTCCCGGCATCACTCCTGTGCCTCCTGCAATGCCTGCTGCTGTGTTCGCCACTAGATTCCCATACAGATTGGGCGTCACCTGTACAGATTGCCCATTTCATCACAACCATCTGAAATAATTTCTTTCCGAAGAACCAACAAAAGGAAAACCCACATCGTCCAATCCCTCAAACAAAATGAACTGTACGTTGAAACACCACTATATAGGGTCACTAGGTAACCGTAGATGAATCATGTCTGCTTCTTCATGAACTCGCACAAACAAATGGTTGTAACGATGGGGGGGGGGGGAATGAATTTACATACCATGACATCGAACTGCTCGGGTTTTGAAACAAGTTGCATGCAACAGTTATCCACAATGATTTCGTTATATAGGATTCCGGGATAATTGCTGGCGACCTCTCTACAGGATTCCAAAAACAAACCGTCCGCGAGCTTCATAATGTTTGCTTTGTGCACAGCAGTCACCTTCTTTCTGTTATTCAGGTAAGCGTACTCGAAAGCATATCTAGCAATGCGCTCTGAACAGAACTTTGTTATTACCTAGAGCAACAAATTAGTATAAAGCGCTAGCATAAACCCTTATCGCCACAATCACAATGACATGAATTAGCGGAAAAATAAAAAGCAGTACACAATGACATTATAAAAATTTTTAATACCAATATATGCATAGAAGTGAGAGGAACTGTGAAAGGCAGACTGTTTGTAATGACATGAACATTTGCATTGTAAATTCTGCTATTAATGGCCATAAATTCAAAGACGTCGTCATTGTTCAGTACAGTCATTCATGATCATCGGCAAATGCAGCGCAGCATTAAATAGAGACAGAGAATCAAAACCTAATAATTATTCAAACCAATGTCTGAGCCACCTAAGATCAAATGAACAAGAAAGAGAAAGGCCGGAAAGACGCTGCGCAGATATATAGCATAACACGCACACTGCACCAAATTAAATAATGCCGTATGGTTTTGTTTTAAAAAGAATACCTTGAGGCTTTCGACAACGCCGGGGACGACCTCGTGCTCCAAACCGGCGTACTCGCCCTCCGTGTTCTCCCTAATCACAACGATATCGACATTCTCATGCCTTGTGGTCAGCCCCGGAAGATTGAAACAATTCACGAGCGAAGCGTACAGATCGAGCTCTCTCCTCAGCTGCACGTTCAACGAGCTCACCCCTCCCCCCATAGGCGTAGCCAAACCGCCCTTCAAGCACACTTTGTTCCTCTTGATCGAATCGATCACCTCCTGTGGCACCCTATTCATGTCCCCTCGCACTTCGTATTTCTCGAAGCATAGGGGCGCGTGCATTGCCTCCATCACTTGCTCGACGGCGCCGGTGACCAGGGCCCTATGCCATCTCCGGGTATAAGGGTGACCGCGCGTGGAGACCCATCACCGGGCCGGGGCATGTACGTGACAGGGCGCTTGGAGTTGAATCTGCTGGAGCATGAGGCCAGGATGGTTGGAGACTCTAACGATTGCGATCTGGTGATGATTTGTTTAAGGAGAGATGCGCATCTTCTCGCCATTGATGGCAGGCGTAACGAGGTAGCTTGTGAGGGTATTCAGGTTTCAGAGTGGCTTCTTGGGGATCCGAGCTGCCAAGAAAAACGCTCACGCGAAAACTCTGTAGAGAATAATACTGTTTCGTTTCGTTGCTTGTGTTGTGTTCTCCCCGAACCACGCCTTTTTTTAATCAAAATACTATCTCCTTTAATTAATTAGATATTATCTCCTTGAGCAAAATTTAACAGAAGCTTTATTTTTAATGAGTTTGGATATATATTATTATTACTACTTTCAATCCTGAATATGACATGAGATATGTAATTAATTTGTGTAGATTAAAAAATGAGTTAAATTTTAGTTTCTAAAATATCTCCATTTATTTACATTATATTGATAAAAACTCTTTAGTATATACTACGTTCAGTCCTTAATATAAAAGCTAATTTGATTTCTAATTTAGAACTAGATAGAAGACCCCCCCAATTTACTCTGTCTTTCGTATTTATCTATTTTTTTCAAAGTAGTTCTTATAATAATTGCACATATTAAATTAATGTTTTATCAAATGGTAGTTTTAGCTAATATATATTATTAGTAAGAATATTTTGAAAAAAATAACGCCTATTTATTACAAATAACAAACTTAATTTTTATATTAAGGAATATAAACATTATCATACTTCTTAGAGATGTATAACTCTTCTACGAAACTCTTCTTTACATTTTCATGTATTTATACCCATGACTTTAAGCTTAAATACGTTATATTTGTGGTGGGAAAAACTCTAGCGCGCAGTTAATCTACCCCCTTGTACCTTCTATTATAAGTCACACTCAACAAAAGTTCCATATACAGGTTAGAATATAAGTTATTGTTTCACAAAATTTTGTATAGCAGTAATGAATTTATTTTAAAAATGTCTTCTTATCGAAGTTTAATAATGAATAAATATATATATTGTCGGCAAAAAATAATGAATAAATATATGTTTTTCAAATTTACAATACTATTGAAGATGAAAATAAAAAATAATTGCTTACATAATTTAACTAATTTTTTAGATTTCGATAAGAGAATTAAAAAGTTTTTTTTCCCAGCAGAATTAAAAATGACCTATGGTAAGGCATATATGTAAAGTGTCACTTGAAACATTCCCAATTTTTATTTTTTAGATTTAAGTAATATTAGTAATGAATTATTTCATGATAAGTGGAATTTAAGGTATAATTATTCAAGTAGTTAAAATGCATTCAAAATAAGTTAAATAATAAGAATATAAATATGACATTAAGTGAAGAATTTTAGAAAAGGGATAGAAAATAATGAAATTAAGTAAAATAGATAAATTATTTTTCACTTGAAAATTTTAATTTTCTGTATATTATTTATCAGTTAAGTTGAAACTTCTGGATTTTATAAGAAACTTTAGTAATTAAAAACTCAAGATTTAGAATTAAAAAAATTATAAAACTTTGATCACATCTATACAAGTTTAAGTTGAGATCTTACTTGGGGCAAAAAAAAAAAAAGGAGAAAAAGATACTTTTACAGACACCATGATCAAACTTGATAAATTGATGATTGTGAACTCGTTATATTGTTGGGTTAGAGTAAAATTTGATCAGCCATTTCGAAGCACCCAGCTCATCTCTTTCTCTCAAGTGTTGTAACAGTCAATTTTGTGTAAATTATTGGTGCATATGGACTTTTATTTTATTTAAATCTTTAAAATAAATGTCGACAACTTTTTTAATGGTACAGACATTTATGAATATGTCTGTGTGTTTTTTCTTTACTGGTACTATGAATGCTGCGTTGACAGTTATAAATTGCAATTGACATAGAAATTTAGAAAAAAAAATAAATATTTATTTCAAAAAAAAAGAGAGAGAAAGATTTAGGGAATAACCCGAACCTAAGCCCATATTCATGAGGCTATTAAGAGTTGGATTTAAAATTAAAAGTAAATTCTAAAAGAGACCAGATCTAAGTAGTGAACTCCACGTGCGTCCGCATTGCCGCAAGCCGGCCGGATTCTGACAAGTGACAAGGGCCACCCTTCCCTTCCTTACAGACTACATACATTATGAATGCATGGGCGCTTTGATTGATTCATGGAATGATTGAAGCATGATTGCATAATGAGACAACCATTTCGACTAAAAAGGTTGCACTTTTTAACTAAGGACTAACTTTGATAGAATATATTTTATTGAATAAATTAATAATTATTCTCAAGGCAAGGATATAATAAAGTATAATATCACATTGTTTACAACCCTCAACTGACCAGTAAAAAGTAATTATGTCATTAAGGTAATCACACACATATATTATTGGGGAAATTGCAAAAAAAAACCTTGGAATTGTAAAAACGCAGATAGGGACCCTTGACAACTTCACTTTGGGTTTTGACAAGAATAATATGCCCTGAAGTTGTCAAAACCCAAACTGAAGTTTGTCAATGGTCCCTATCTGCGTTTTTGCAATTTCAAGGTCTTTTTTTGCAATTTTTTCTATATTATTTCGATCTCTCCATGAGAATTGAAGAAAAATACTTTTCCGGTTCTAGATATAAAATCCATTGTATAGTACAAATCTGATATGATCTCAACAGTTTCCTCATCTAAAATTTAAATTATTTTTGCAAGAGTTTGTGAAATTGATATTATTCCTCTCGTCCTATAAAACGTACTAAAATAATTTAAATTTGAGATGAGAAAACTGTTGAGGTCATATCAGAGAGCACAGAGCAGAGAAGGAGAGTATTTTGGCTTTCGACGGCAGATGGTGACTCATGTCATGTCTCTGCCCGCTTACACGTCCAAATACAGCCACGTCCCCTTCTCTGCTCATTCTGAACCCATTCCCAAATTATTAAAGTACAGCACTTGCGATCACTCCAATTGCGGTGACTCCTCAGCACAGCACTTCCCATTAAATCAATATTTATGCCTTCTCATTCCCTTTGTTTTAATCATCCCCTTGGATTCCTCCTCACATACCGGCACTTGTCATTCATAAATGTTCGTCATTAATCAGTTCTTGATCTAAGGTCACAAATACATAGAATGAGCCCACTTGTTGTGTATGGCGGAATTAGTTTTACTAGTTATCACAATGATGAGTATCATGATACCTATCGTTGTGATGGAATTTAAACAATTCAAATACAATTTTAATGGTTTAAATTTAAAAGTTTTGATGTAAAAAACTTACCATTAAAAAATTGTATTTATTTTGCATCCATTAAAGAAAAATAATTTTAAAAAAAATCAAATATTAAATCTCGACCATTTATATTAAATTTAAATTGTTGAGATTTAACAAGTATCATGATGCTTATCAATGTGATCAGGACTGAGACCCATTCTTATGTTTGGCTCCATTGCATCATATACATAGAATTGCCTCCCCTGCCCTCCCCAGTGACAATCATATTCCTTTCATGGAAGCCAACATTATTCCCATCGTTTTAGCCTCAGACCCACCCAAGGCCAATCCCTTCCGTGATAGTCAAATTCTTTACATAATTATCTTTGTCTCAGCCTTTCCTTGCAGCCTCTGACGGTGACTCCTTTAATTTCTTGCAGACAAGTCAGGCTTAAAACTGCGCGAATGACTCATCATCCTGTTTATATATGAATTACTTGGCCTTGTAAAACAACTAACCATGTCTCTCACACATCCACCCCAAATAAAAAAATCAGAGTTCTGGATGCTCCATTCTTGTCATGTTCATCAAAACGTGTTCACAACGGATGCCGGCATATGACAACTCTGTATCAATCTACATACCATATCATGGTATAAACTGTGAATAATTCAGATATGGTAACACGGTAGATTTAGTTATTATCAAACTTTAATTTAAAGAATCAGAACTTCGATGTTTCAAGTTTCGCGGATTAGACGCTTTATTCCGAAATCTGGCAGCTCTGTCTCTGCGATTATTGGAATAGCAGAGAGAAACAAAGCCAGACGAGGAGTTAAATTTTATCCATCTGCGTACTATTTTTCTGACCTCCCCTCTATACAGAATGCCGTCCATCTGATCACACGACATTTCTTCAAACGAAATTAGGGGAAAAAATGTTATGGGAAAATCATAAAAGTCTAGTATTCATTACAAACTACCATAAAAATGACCTAAACCGAAGAACTATACCACTATATCAGAAGAATAATGCAATCGATTACAACTCGCGTATGCAAATCTCACCGTACATGTCGTCAGAGTAAACATTCCAGTTCCCAACTAAAGGGCATTTCATCGTTCAAAACAATAAATAATACTCCCACAACTAAACGATATATTTACGATGATGATATTAGATTACGCCGCTTCAGATTTTGTCATGTTTCGTCCCCCAACTCAACATTTAACATCTAAAAAGTGGATGCCCAGGCGCAGCCTCAGCGTCACCCGGAAGGACCCTGAACCATTCATAGTGGCACTTTTATTACTGACTCTTATATTTAATACAAAGACTCATTTAATTTTTATTTTAATTCTAAATATAATAACTCAATCTAATTATTTTGTTTTTTATATTTATTCATATTTTTCCAATACTACCTCCGATCGATCCTAATTATAAGAGCTAGTTGACTAATTTGAGAAGATTAAGAAAATAAATTAAGTTAGTTATTTGTAATAAATATTTATTGTCTTTCCTAAAATATCTTTGCTAATTAAGTGTATTGGATATAACTACTATTATTAGGAGGATTATCTTGGAAAAAATACATAAACATGAGAGACAAAATGGGTTGGGGTCTTATATTTAGGACCAAAATAAAAGTCAAACAATGTCTTATATTAAGGACCGAAAGTAGTATAATTTTTTTAATAATAATAGTTCTAATTAATACACTTGATTAGTAAGAACATTTTAGAAAAGATAATACTTATTTATTATAAATAAATAATTTGATTTATTTTTTAATCTATTTAAATTAGTTAAGAAGTGATATTTTCTGGGTTGATGGACAGTCTTGCCTTTTTATCTCTCCCTGTTATTCTCTCTTTTTCTCTCAAACGGCCGCCAACGCAGCACCGCGCCACCTGCTCCGCCCCACGCCACCACTTCTCTTCTTCCTTTCTCCTCCTTCCTCCTTCTCACCACCGACAATTCCCCCACATCAACTTCTTCTACGTGACCGTTCCTTTCATCTTTCTCCCCGTCTGCTTGCATGGCTTGTATGAACGACGACAGCTGGGTTTCTCTCCCCTCCATGTTAGCAGGGCCTCTGCCTCTCGGTGCCCGAGAGCTCCAAAACAAAACTGACGAACCCAACAACATCCGCTTCTTGTCTTCGGCTTATCGGTTGGAGAGAGTCTTTCCCGTATATGCTATGGGGACTCCCAACCCGGATTCTGACTCTGTTCTGGCCTCTTCATTTGATGACTCAGGTGGGGCTGACCCGATTTGGGACGCCGTCAGACAAGAAGCTAAGCTGGAGGTGCGCTAAAACTGGGCATTTGTGCTTGCCTCTTCTTCTGCTTCACTCCTATTTGTTGGTTGCATTTTCCTATTCATCTGTTCCACTGAAAAGTAGCTTTGGAATCGGAGGATTTGCTTGGACGTTTCACTACGTAATTCCATTTGGTTTTAAGATTTTACCTTGCATCTCATCGGGGGAAAACAAAAAAAAAATGTTGCGTAACGTCTTAACTCTCGAAGGAATCACCCGCATAAGAGGGCGCGATTTTAGTGGCGTTCAATCTAGAACTCCTGGTACGACAAGTTGATAAGCATACGAATTACTTCTAGTCCTCTAAGCACTTGTAATGTACTTCTAATCTAGAGCAACTCACGCAGTACGAGTTGTTCGAAATATGTTAAACGTCTATTTTGTCACGTATATTGTCCTCTATATATACTTGGGAGTAGGCACCATCTCGAGTATTTTTCTTTTTTTGGGGAGGAAGACCGGTCGATTGTAATCCTTATACATTGTTTATTTGAAATATTGGAATGTTCATAAATTCCCTGTATGCATTTGTTTTGATCAAATATGTATAGGTGGATGCTTCGTTTGGCATGTTTGGTGAGCCTCGGAGTATCTTTGTCTTTATACATGCTTATTAGCATATATATTGTGCAGGCAGAAAAGGCGCCAATTTTAAGTAGCTTTTTGTATGCCAGTGTTTTATCTCATGATTGCTTGGAGCAAGCCTTAGCCTTCGTTGTTGCCAATCGTCTCCAAAATCCTAATCTTTTGGCAACTCAGTTGACAGATATATTTTGTGATGTGATGATGCATGATAAAGGCATCCAAAGATCAATTCGCCTGGATGTGCAGGTATTTTTATGTCATTTTTCTGAGGTTTGCCTACACATAAATGTGGACTTTATCTCAATCAAATTCGATTCACGTGTGGTTCCAATCCTTCTACAGGCATTTAAAGACCGGGATCCTGCTTGTTTATCATATTGCTCTGCACTTTTATATATGAAGGTAAATCTTTCTGCTTTTGATGGTTATCATCAGTATATAGATATGTATGGTTTTACTGTGTAATTATTGATTTCAAGTCAGAGTATATACATTTACAAGGTGCAACTAACAAAGCTGCAAATTTGTTTCATGAGACAAATATTGATTTTCTTTGTTTCTTCCTTTCTTTCTTTTTTTATTGTTTTTGGTAAAATGAAGAACCATTTCCTGCTTATTCTCGGGACTCACTCTTGACCTTTTATGTTATGCTCTAACAGGGCTACCATGCTCTGCAAGTTCATCGAGTAGCCCATGCATTGTGGGGCGAGGGACGCCAAGTCTTGGCCTCAGCTTTGCAAAGTCGTGCCAGTGAGGTGGTTTTCTATTTCATTGAAACTAGCACAACATGTATAAGGTTGTTTCATATTTCTGTCTCTGATCCAGGATGCCATATTTTGGCTGCAGGTTTTCGGAGTAGACATACATCCGGTAGGCTGATTTCATTTTTGCGGGGACATACTTGATGACCTAAAACCATGTGACCTAATGAAATTCCTTCAATGTTTTGGGAGAATAATATATCTTGCTGGAATCTTTGCACTGAATTTTAACCGAATGTTGGGGGAAAAAGAATCATGTTGTGATTGCAAAGTACCAGCCTTTTTTTGTAAACAAAAGAGAGATGTTATGAAATAGAGTTTTGTACCCTTAATGATATAAATGAATGGATTTCCTCCATTTTTTATTTAGTTAGACTGCTGATTACTCGAGTTATGTGTTGAAGGGTGCTTGCATCTCTTTATTCAAGATATTAAAACGGTTTGAATATTGTTATTGTCGCTATTTACCTTTTTCTGGTTTTCTATATAGCTGCAAAAATTGGGGAGGGAATTCTATTAGATCATGGGACAGGCATGGTTATTGGTGAAACTGCTATCGTTGGAAACAGAGTTTCATTGATGCATGTGAGTGCTTCTTTAATTTAAGAATAATTTCAGCTAGTTTTTATGCAGACTTCAATTATCTTTAGTAAATTAGCGTTGACCCAATCTCTTGAAATATGTCAAGATTTCTTGTGCTGATAGAAGAGGAAAAGATGAGTTTCTTAAGAGCTAGGAAAGTATTTGGAATTTGGTTTCATCGATAGAAAGGGTTCTATAGCACAAGATATTCATTATGCTCACTTTATGACATTCTATTTTATAGGGTGTTACTTTGGGAGGTTCAGGGAAGGAAATAGGTGATCGTCACCCCAAAATAGGTGATGGTGCACTAATTGGAGCTTGTGCAACTATACTTGGGAACATAAGAATTGGTAAAGGTGCAATGGTAGCTGCAGGCTCTCTTGTGTTAAAAGAGGTCCCTCCCCATAGGTATAAATTAATTCCTTTTAAAATGATGTTTGGTACTTGCAAGCTTGCCGCTATTGGCTTCTGTCTGAATTGTTTGGTAATAAGAAGTGTTTTCAATTTGATTCCCTTTTTTGGAAGCATGGTGGCAGGAATACCAGCAAATGCCATTGGATATCTACATGAGCATGACCCATCTTTAAGCATGAAACATGGTAAGTTACCTTTGAGTGAATGAGTGGAATGGAAAATGAATATTGGAAGTAATATGGTTGTGGTTACCAATTCGTAAATCAAGAATTAAGCAATCAATTAAGGCTTAAATTAGGGATGTTCTTCATCATTATTCCTTCCTTGATTGCAGAGTTTCCAGAGTGCCTAGTCATGGGATTATATATTAGTTTTCTTACTCCCTCTCTTCTCCTCATTTCTATCTATTTCCCTTTATTTCATTCCCTCTTCCATATTGTTTCTGCGTCAAGGGGTGTCAAAGCTTAACTCCAATCCATGCTACTGTTGTCTTAAGGTTCTCAGAGTTGTTGAGTCGCTGAAAACTCGCAAACATCGTTGTTTATGCTAGTTCCATCACCCGAGAACACCAGAGACTAAAAAGTAACCATACCATGAGCAGCACCATCCCTAGATCAGTCTAATAGTAGAATCCCCTAGATTGCCCATCTAGCATCCATGAACCAGGATGATTGTGAATTATGCTTTTGTTATCATTTTTTCCATAATGGCACTGTTTCAAATTGGACCTTTTTTATTTTTCCCACACTTCAAACCTTTGAGGTCGATTTTTTTTTCAACGAGCAAATACTGGTGTCTAGTAGGAAGAGTGCCTTTGGAGTAACATGGGTCAGTGGCATGAGTAGCTTTTTGTTCATAAAAAATTTAGCCATGAATTAAGGCTTAAATTTGAGTACTCTCGGTTGCTAGTTTCTTTTACAGTGTATTTGGTTGGAGAGATTTAGAGGGGAGGGTTCCCTTATTTGGTTAAACAAGGTGAAGGGAAGCCCTTGTTTGGATTAAAAAAAAAAAAAAAAAAACTCTCGAAGGGGAGGGGAATGAAGAATGAAGTTTCCCTCCCCTCCAAAAGGCATAAAGCAATTGAATGAAATTTTCTCCCTCTCCTCTTTTATTATATTTTTCCCCTTTCTCGTGTTGGTTCTATATCAGCAAGCTTTTACTTTGAGAAATTCATCTCATCTCATCAGTGAGCTGCTTGGACCAAAAGGTCCAATACATTTAAAAACTAAGTTCTAATTTTATCAGACATATGGTAAACTAGAATCCTCTCTAAACTATATAGAACACTTGTCGTTAGTAAATTTGAGTATCCTCCTCTGGTGCTCTAACAATGTTTTGTGTTCTCAAGGTAGCTTTTACGAGCGGAGTTGATGGGTAATTAATTTTCTTTGTACGTGTGTTCTTTATATCTCTCACGTCATTTTGTTGTTGTAATTGTGCAGATGCCACAAAAGATTATTTCGAGCACATAGCTGCTAACTTCAGAGATGGAAAGTCTACTGGCTAGCTATCTTCACCGCCTTCCCTTTTGGATTCAGAAAGTTTACTAGGACTAGGAAACTTCAACTCTTGGCTTATAACCCGATCCACTCATAATATTCTCGGTGATTCTTTTCCGTTGTCCAAATCATTATCTGCCCAGCCCTTGATGATTTGATTTGAATGGATCAAAAAATTTCAGGAGCTCAGGATCCAGGTAGAAATGACGTTAGTACCTGAGTGGTTTGGTAGCATAGATCTCACTTGCCGATTCAAGTGCCAGCTTATTGCCTTGGAAGGGAGGACATTAGTTTCAAATCATAACAAAGATTCCTAATGTCAATTGGCAATATCATACTCCTCTAGTTTTAAATATAAGACCTATTTTGTAATGTAATTTTACACTACAAAATAGGTTTTATATTTAGGACCAGAAGGAGTATAATGTAAATTATATTTGTTAAAATGCCAAAGTCCTTGCACCAACAGAACTAATATCCGTAGTGGAGACTTATCCGCCTCTTTTCCTCTCCGATGATCCGAGGAAAGATATCAAGTTCACCAATCCAATAAAGTCGTTCAGTCATTTTGAAAGCAAGTCCTGTGTGGACATTTTCTGTTGAATTTGAATGTGATACCCCATAGATGGCATATAATGACGGAGTTTTTAATCAAGTAATTTTTAGTGTAAATTATTAAAAGGAATACTTCAAGAAAAGTAACTCTTTTTCCTTTTTTTTACAAATAACTAATTCAATTATTTTTTAAATTTTTATAAATTAGTTATTTAGTTTTTGTATTTGAGAGAGTATATACTATATTGGACTTGTTGATTTCTTTCCTTAGAATTTAGAGATGGATTGCCGCTTCTTATTTTATACTAGCTCTTATATTAAGGATCGAAATTATAAAGTTTAATTGAGCCATATTATTTAGAATTTTTGAATGATACAATGAGTTTGTTTTTAGGGAGAATCCCAAAAAAATATCTTTGAATTTTAAAATTATAAATCAGTCTTATTTAATACATTCTAATGATAATAGATAACATTTGAAAAACAAATAACAATATATTATTGTAGCTATTCTTGACTTGAGATTTTAAAATTTTAGAGGTTTTTTTTTTTGGATTTTTCCTTGTTTTTAATGAGAACATTATTTATGAAAAAATTTATAACTTTTTAAAAATAATTAAAATGCAAAAAATATTTCTAGTTATTCTGAAAATCTACTCTAGGTAACTCTTGAAAATGATCAAATATATGAAAAAGAATGTTTATAAAAATAACTAAATATTAATTTAAATAAAATCCAAAAACCAATGAATATAAATTTTTTTTATAATTGCAACTAAATACTCTTCCGGTTCTTAATATAGGATCAAATTGTTGAGTTGGTTTTGGTTTTAAATATAAGAATCATTTTTCATATTTATCAATTTTCTCTAAATTACCCTTATAGATAATCCTTCAACCATAATCAAGTAGAAGAGGAAGATGAGGTATTAAGAAAGATGATTATGGTATTTTAAGAAAAATGTGTCATATTTCTTATAATTAACTAACTTACTTAACTTTTTTAATATAATTAAATTAATTAAATGAATTTTATATTAAGGACGGAGGGGTAGAAGATGATTTCTTTTATGAAATCCATACACAAAATTACTTTTTCATTAAATTAAACCTGGAATAAACAGTTCCTGTAAAAAGTAACACATCCAACGGCTGGGATCGCCGCACTTCAGCGCACTTCATCATTCCTGTCCCTCGGACGATCGAAACGCGAAAATAACTACCGGAATGGCCGGATTATGTCCAAAACACGATTAACAGATACAGAATCGCGGGGATCACAGTCCAGAAGTCCAAATCCAGACGCATGCTCGGAGGAAATGCGCAAACACTGAGGCTGAGCTCTTGGAAACGGCAGCGTTTCTCTTTTTATTCCTCGCGCTTGAGCTGTGGTTTTAGTCTGTTAGATCCAGCCCTTCACCGGCGATCTCACCTGACCTCCCCCATTTCTCCACGATTCACTCTCCCTGTAATAGCATCTCCCGTTTGAAACGACTTGGTAGTGCATAATTGATTAACACTCGGTTTCGTAGCTCAGCTTCCCCACACCTTGGCTGCGGAATTACCAGGTACTGTGAGTTGTGATGTCTCTGTTCTTCAATGTGCCTCCTAATTGATATTCTTACTGGGCTATAATTGATTTACAATTTTATAACTTCAGCATGCATGCGAGAAGACAATATAATAGTGCGCTGATTATTAGTTTTTTTCTTGAAACTGAGCGCTGTTTTCCGTAATATCAGAGACAATGGTTGATTATGTAGCTCATAATTTTTTTGTGATGAAAAACTCGAGTCAGTTTTAGGGGTTATTACTACATATGTCTGCGGAACAATTCAAAGTTACAAATTATCAAAAACTGCAATACTGGGGATGATTTAATGTTCAGTTTTGGTGTTAAAGGTTGACGAAGAAAAATGGTGTTCAAGGGATTTTTTAATTGAGACAAAAATTGTATTTGCATATCAAAACTCGCTTTTTGCCGGATCAAGTAGTAGTAGAGTAAGAGTGTTAGTTGGCTTCTAATCAGTAGCCACTGATAACTCAAAATCTGCAGTTATGAGGTAGCTTCATGACATGTTATTCATGAAGATAGTTGGCTGCATTAGTTTTCCTGGTTGCTATGCGGTTTCTTCCATATTCTTTAAATATTCAACAGCCGAATATGCTGGGATTATGAATTTGTAAAGGTAGGTTCATGGTTGTCCAAGTGCAGGTTAGGTAGGAAAGCTGTGGAAACTAGGAGGCAGTGGCAACAAGTAAAGGTGATATTGGTGGAATTATGGAAAGTCGTGAAGGAGATCCTTCTAAACCTGAGGAGCAGTTCTCAGACAGGAATCAGCACAATTATGGAAGCTATGGAAATCTTGTTTTACAAAATGGCTTATCTCATGACAACCATTTTCAAGTTGATCCTGATGATCAGCTTCTACAATTGGCTTTTGAACTTAGATTTCAGAATGATTTTTTGAAGTCTCAGTTTGAGGGCTTTAACAGTCTCAACAGTGTACATAGTGACTCTAGTGTGGGGGAAAAAGTCAGTGGCCCAGAAGAAGTTAAATCTGATGTCATTGAAGAACTGCAGGGAAGGATACAAGCATTAAATAAAGAACTTACAGATGAAAAGCATACGAGAGGTGCAGCTGAAGAGGCTCTAAAGCATCTTCAATTGGCATACTCAGATGCGGATGCAAAAGCTCAAGAACTGTCTGAAAAGCTTGCTGAAGGTCTGATACTCGAGTAAAATTTGACTTTCATTAAATATAATTCTACTATTTATATGGCTACATGTTTGGCAGTGTGTAAATGAACTGAGTTGTTTGTGAAATTTTGGATTTAGCTCATCAAAATTTTGATTGTGCTTGGTTCATTTATTAAATAAATAAGCTCAATTAACATATTAAGCATGCTTAGTTTAATGAGCAGAGTTAGAAAATTTAATCCTCAACACAGTAAGTTTAAATCAGCTTGGTAAGTAATACTGTAATTTTGTAACTGTATTTGTTTACGATTTTATTAAGGATTATTGATAAACTTGCAAAATGATGCATCACTAGAACATTGGAATACATTTTATTATATAAATGAACAAACTTGACTTTCCCTCCCTGAAGTTTTGTATTTTAGAATCAAATAGATATGGAAAAAGATGCTTTGTGGTTGCTGCTGTCATATAGGAAAAATGAAAATACCTCTCTAGAGTGATTTAGCTCTATTAGTTTTAACTAAAGAAGGCCTTGTGCATTTTCACAAAGTTACTGTTCATGACTTGTGAATATATTCCTACATCTTCTATAAATATATTGATGATTGTATAAATGCATCATACACCTTCGTTTTCTAGCTGAAAAGAAGCTGGATCAAGAAATAAAAGAGCGGGAAGAAAAGTATACTGAACTTGATACAAAGTTTAACAGGCTTCACAAACGAGCAAAGCAGCGGATTCAGGAGGTTCAGAAGGTGAATCCTTGCTATTTTTCTTTTCTGATTTCTGAATTTGTTATTTTGTGTTTTTCCTTACCATTTTTTTACTGAATTTTTATATCGAAAATGTAGTGCCTTCAAACAATGATCCCTTCCAATCATAATTCCCGTGCTATTCTCTTAAAATTCATCTTTAAATAAGCATATTTTTGCTAGCTTGGTGCATCAACAGAAGAATTTTCTTGAAAATTTGTTTCATATTAATGTAGAATCTGAGTCCAAATTGTTGGTCGGGAAACATTGTACTTAGGAAAAAGATGATCTTGAGGTCCAATTGCGTGAGGTGAATGAAAAGGCTGAGCAAGCATCATCCCAGCAATCATCATTGCAGCAAGAGATAGAGCGCACAAGGCAGCAAGCAAATGAGGCATTGAAGGCCATGGATGGGGACAGACAGCAACTAAGAAGTGCAAATAACAAGTATGACCACTATGTTGCTCTTCGTTTTGCTGATTGATGAGGATATGAACTTTTTAGATTCTCATTAATCTCTAGGTGTGCAGTGGTAGAAACTGCGTTCCCATGCACTTTACACTTGGGATGACTTTGTGCAGTATGACACTTTATCTTAGGCAATACCTTATTGCAGTTATTTGCATTGCAGGGATCAGATTACAACAACTTCCCATCCTTTATCCCCTTTCTTGTTCCTGCATGTATTGATGCTTTCATGACCAGATTAACCTTTTGTTTTAATTCTGAAATGGGAGAATTCGTTCTCTCCATATTTCTCTCTTGTTATTTTATTTATTTTTATATTTATTTTGACATCTCAAGGTGGGAGGTGTTGAGTGGAGGTTCCAGAAAGTAAAATTAGTAGTATATACCTTATAATATTATAAATGTAAAAATCTGTGTCATCCAGACTTCGTGATACCATTGAGGATTTGAGGCGTTCATTGCAACCAAAGGAGAGTGCCCTTGAAGCATTGCAACAGTCACTTGCAGAAAAGGAACAGGTATGAAAATCCTATTTATACTTAACTGGTTAAAACCTTTATTTGATTTAGGTCTCCATTTTTGTGCGAACCAAATTTCTACCCCCTTCTTTACAGTGTTCTGGTGGACTGAGGGTTAGTGTAATCAGCTAGGAAAGATTGATTGCATAGCTATGGATGTGTAGCATAAGCTAACCTTTCAACAAAACAATTAATACAGGATATCCATTCATATATAGTTCAAGGTCTACTGGTCCCGTGTAAAGCATATTCAATCTTACACTGCTGGATAATCATTAGTGAATGAGTATTACATGGAATCAACAGTTGAATTTCAAGCGTGCACAGTGCACATATTTTTCTTCCATCTTTCTACTTTTAACATCAAACGTACTACTCTATATTAATGAACATTAATTATTTGATTAAATATAAAATGATGATATATTTTATGAAATTTGGGGTGGAAAGTCAACAAGAAAGTTTTTTACTTGTTTATACTTCCTTGATTTTGATGAGAATTACATTCTTAGTTATTGGTTGGAGTAAGTGTATGTATGCAGATTTTAGAAAACTGATGCGCTCACTTTTGTTTTATCTAGTTCAAGAGATATATGACTAATTCTGTGCTCGTCCTTTTCCCAATCCTGATTGTCTCATTTGAACCTGATGATGATATTACATCTTCTGACAAAGTTACAACTGCTTAATGATCTTATTGCTTTGCTTTGATCTTTTTGGTTAGGAAATTTCACCAAAAACTATATTGGGAGCTTTCCCAACTTCTGTATTAATGGATTTTTAGTGACTTTGTTGCCTTTTCACCTATCCAAAGGTTCAAACAATTTGCACCCCTTATTCAATTTTTTTTGCCAAATGTTGTGATATTGTAATTTCTTTTCCATATCATACTTTATCTCTGCACTGAATACAAAGGTTCAAACAATTTGCACAACTTATTGAATTGTTGTGATATCAGTTTGGAATTATATCTATTAATATGAATACAATTCTGTTCTCTGGATGTGTAAAAATAAAAAACAAATGAGAATTCAGATGATAGAAGATATGAGAGGTTTGCTTCAGGCAGCTGATGAAAAGAAGCAAGCTGCACTGGCTGAGCTTTCAGCTAAACATCAGAAGGTACATGTGCATTAGGTTTCTCAATTCTTGTTCCTATGTTCCTTCATGGTTGAATTTCTATGTCATATTGTGCGCTGTCATTTCACATTTTGTTTGTGCTTTTGCTTCAATTTGGTGTTGGTTTTCATCAGAGTACGGAGAGTTTGGAAGCTCAACTTAATGATGCTATATCTGATAGAAATAAAGCAGCTGAAACTATTTCCTCACTGCAGGTGAGTTTTTTGATTTTGAGGTTTTTAATCCTTTCGACACAGTTTACGGGAAAAAAACATACTACAGAATGGAAAATTATGTCTATGGTGCATGGTTTCTGATAAAGCTGAAGATTTGCATACTTGTACTACTGAAGTTGCACTGCATTTTCTCTTTCCTCATACTTAGCTCCTTTAGGAAGATTCTATTCTTGTCTAGAGGTGCCAATGGCTCGGTATCCAGCCTATTTTTGGTGGATTTGGGCTTGGAGATTGATGGTTGATTAGAATTTGGCTTGGTTCAGGTTTAATTTCCAAATTTAGGCCTTGAATTAAACTGATGTAGAGAATCCTGTTTTTCTTGCGCATTCCCCCATGATGCTGAGCAATTTTTCTTTTTTAAATTTTCTTCTTGAGGCATCTTTTTGTGTTGTTGTTGAATATGTGGAAATTCTAAGTTGCCTCCTCTGCATTTCGTGGTGCACCTCCTGCAAACGTATAGGATTTTTAGTGTTGTTATTTTTCATCTGATCATAATGATACTTCTCTGTTGACCCAAGAATAAGCAGGTGTTGGTATAAAAATAAGGGATTCCAGCTTTGTCACCCCTTTTTTGCACGAACCAGGAACCATTTCATGATTAGGGTTCATCAAATTGTTGGGCTCAATCGTCATGTTACTAAGCTTTTCCAGAAATCTTCGCACATTCATATAGGGTGTGCACCATCGCTTTGATAGAAATGGGCTTCCGTTGGAATTGGAAAGTCTGTGTGCCAAACATGGGAATTAAATGGTTCTTTCTCCATTTCCTTAGCCGCAGTTTGGTCATACCAGTGCCATGGGTTTCTAAGGGAATTTGGTACATGTTGTGTTTGTGTAAAATATGTTTTGCCTTAATTTTACATTCAACTGATATTTTCTCAGTTTCTGGATATTTTAATTTGAGACTATATTGGTAACAGCTGATTGAATTATCTTATCGTCCAGTAAGCACCTGAATAAACTATAATTCTTTTAATTTAAATGGGAAAAAAGTTAAAGTGTTTTCTATTTTGGTTACCTTTTACCAGTTATTTTATACTACCTTCAATCCTTAATATAAGAGCTAAATAACTAATTTGTAGAGATTAAAGAAATTAGTTAAATTGGTTATTTATAAAAAATGCCCTTTTTTGATCTTGTACATTAGGACTATCCCTTGGTGGAACCCCTTACAATCAATAGGGATATTTTAGAAAAATTATTATAAATTTGAGAGACAAAGTGGATAGATGTCTTGTATTTAGGACCAAATCCAATCTCCAACAAGCTTTTATATTATGGATCAAAGGTGCTATATTTTATTATGTACTCTTGTATATGGTAACAACTTCCAATTGATGACCTAGACTATTCTTAATCCAACCCCAGATGCTAGTTGCAGAGAAAGAATCTAAGATTGCTGAGATGGAGGCAGCATCAACTGGGGAAGCTGCACGATTCAGAGCAGCTGTTGAAAGTGTGAAGGGGGAGCTCTCTCACTTGAAACAGGAGCATGTATGGTCTAGCTTTCAGAATGTGTAATACTGTTTCACTATATTTTTTTAGCATCCTTCTGGGTCCTCTCAGGTGGCAAGAGTATTGTTTGTTCTATTTGGTATTCCTTCGATATTTCAACTTATTCTGCCTGCTCATTATAATGTCTTAGGCCAATAAACTTTCTCCTGTGGTTTCATGTTTTGGTGGGCCATGTCATTGACTAGAGAGATAATAATGTTCATACAAAATAATACATTCTTCTCTTCTCTCATATGCCTTTACTTGTTGCTTGTGTTTTGCAATCCATTAAGAATATGCTTGTGCAATCAAGGATGGAACTATCCATTATGCTCAGCATTGTCTGCCCGAAGTTAGATCAAGTTGATTTGGCCTGCCCTATGGCTTCTTTAAGTTGGTTTTCCTTTGTGGTATATAAGTAAATTAAAAATGGAAATATATAAATGTCTGGTTGTACTGTCACTGCGCCTGCTTCATTTTGTTGGATAAATGGTTACCTAACTTTCATGGCATGTATCTTCAGGAGAAAGAAAAGGAAAGTTGGGCAACTGCAGCTCAGGCACTTAAGGCAAAACTGGAAATTGCGGAGAGCAACTGCATACATGCTGAAATTGAAGTAGCAAAAATGAGAAGTACAAATAAATCCTTCTATGAGCTTTCTTAGTTATCTTTAGGAAAGATATTTATGCTTTTGTGATGGCCAGGCCAGCTTGAATCGGAAGTATCTGCACAAACCAGGATTCTCAATATGAGAGATGCAGAATTGTTGTCTGCCAAGGAAGAGGTTATATTTTATCTTCCCTCATGAACTTTTTGGTGGAAAATTAAACTTAGAAAAAAATCTGAATTGTTGTATGACTTGCGATTTGTACCAAGAGTGCTAAGCATTTTTTTAATGTACATCTATAGGGTTGGGTGGAAATAAGGCAGTTGTTAGATACTTCAGTTTTTTTTTTTCAAAAAAAAAAATTTATACTGCTTTGATTGAAAGCAGTTGATGGATACGTGGCTTGAACTCCATTGATGTTCTTGCGTGTTCCTTCCCATGAACGTGGCTGCTCCATAATTCATTGTTGTGTGCCTTTGCTGATGTTCTGATATGGCTTCAGTTATCTAATTCCTTTCTCATTTTACAAATTTAGATCAGCCGCCTTGAGAATGAATTTTCTTCCTACAAAGTCCGTGCTCACTCACTTCTTCAGAAGAAGGATGCAGAACTGGCAGCAGCCAAAGACTCTGAGCAACTCAAAGCTCTTGAGGAAGCTTTAAAAGTAAATTCTTGTGGCATTCTTTATGAAGGAAAAAATGGCTTCACTAATGAAAATATAGTTTAAGTTGTTTAATAATCAAAATCTCAATTTCCCACAGGAGGCTGAAAATGAAGTATTATCAATAACAGAAGAAAGGGACAGAGCTCTTCAAGATCTTCACGATGCAACAAAAATTCATGAGAAAGAACTCACAGAAAGGTTTCATTGTTACTGACTAATTATAATGGACTTGTTTACGTGATATAAAAAAGAATGTGGATGGGCATAAAATAAGAAGATTGATAGATATATAGATGACAGAGAATGGGGGCAGTTGTGGTTACATTATTCACAACTTACTGACCAATTTACTTTCCTATAACATAATCACCTTCTCATACTCCCTCCCCCAAAGGACCCCTTCTCTCAAGGGTCAAGTACAGGGAAATTAGAATACATTCTTCAAAAATAATAGAAATGGATCCGACTAGCATTTTCACCAACTTCCCTTTGTATGAAACAAAATGTAATATTCAATAGAATCCACTTGCTCAGAACTGTTGTATATCAAGAGCCTTGTAACAAAAGCATTTGTACAAATTTCCTTCTTTTGTAACTTCCCTTTGAACCCTTTGCAATCTCCTTGAATTGTTAAGTTATTTCCATCAGTTTCTGTCACCTTCACCTTCTCTAACTTGTCCATTCGCCATCTGAAATTTCTTGACCATTGGAGAGTCTAGACAAATATGGAGACATTTATTTTTTTCAAGCCTATCCTTGTTCCTTACTTGGTCTTCCTACTAATCACTGCTTACTATGCCTCCTTGGTGAATTTCTCTTCATTTTCTGGTTTTTCTTGATGGTTGTATGCCCAATCCTCCCAAGAACCCCTTCTTGGTACATTCTTGGACCTTTGCAATTCTCATTGTATCTAGCAAGTTGTGGGCCTTGTACTATGGTCGGTTTCCTTCTTTAATCTTCCTAGGCAGCAACTAATCAGCTGGGTCTTATTGACATTCACCTCGCTGGAAAGCTTGTTGAAGGCTTATTGATGTTCACTAACACTTTCTTGTTGTTTTAGCTCCATCATCTTCTCAATAGGATCTTTAATCATTTTGTGATTGCTGAAACCCCACCAAAAACATCTCCTTGACAAGAACTCCTTTTTCACACTTTAGGGGTAACAGCTATATTACTCACAACTAACTTTCCTACAACGTTATTGATTACTGTATCATAATACATTTCTATGACTATTACCCAGATGATGAGCATCTTAGTTGGAAGCAAAAGATGATAACTGAAGCAGTAGTAGCCCTTGCTTTATTTGATTGTTTGTGTTATGGTCAGGGGGAGTCGACATTTAAATATGACACGGCAGTCAGGGGGAGTCAACATTTAAATATGACACGGCAGTCAGTATTTCTTTTCGAAGTGCAGAGCAGTCATGACCTCTTTTATATGTTTCAGAGACGCAGCACTTGAAAATTTCAAGGAGCAAATGAAGAGTTTAGAAATGAAATTTGATTCTGTTAATGCTCAGCACCTAAAAGAGAAAGAAGCATGGGGACTCAGCCTTCAAAATGTTGAAGAAACATGGCGAAGTAATGACTTTTGCTTGGTCAAACTGTCACGTCTGGCTTGGATTTTTTCTTCCATTAATTTTTTGAGATGACTCTAGAAGGTTAAGTTGATTTAAATTTTTCAGTTAAATACGAGGCCATGAAGGGTGAAACTGAAGGATTTTCGGCACATGATATACAACTACGAAAGGAACTCGAAGAGCTGAAACAAAAGTACAAAAAATTGAAGGTAATTTGCAATTTGTTGACTCTTCTTGGACATTGTCTCCCCCGGTTTGCTGTTTGTTTCTTCTTTTCTTGTGCTTATTGGATCTATAATTTGCAGGAAGAGCATGATTCTTTTCGTGATCTTGCTGATAGAATGATTCAGGAGAAAGACAATGAAATATCTAGACTTTTAGATGACAACAATAATTTTCATCAGTCCCAGAAATCAAGCTCATCTGTATCTTCTCTTTATTTGCCTTTTAGCATATCACAGTTGGTCTAATACTGTTACTTCCTGATCTTACCTTTTTGTTTTAATTTTGCTAATGATCTCAGGTGGATCAGCATGATTATTATAGCTCAGGTATTAATTTATTTATGGGATGACACCCTTTGTTGATATGAAGATTTTCCTTGATCTTACTGCAAAATGTTATCGCAACTTTGGGGTTATTACTGACAGTTCATTTCTCTTCAGCCTTGCATAATGGGGATTTGCTGAACCTAAGCCCCTCATCTGCAGAACAGCAAATTCTGGTATGGCATTCTTCCCCATTTTCAACCTAATTCTATTTACTGCATTATATAGTGCGGTTGTTTCTTTCGACTACATGGGAGCATGGAGGCTTCTTGCAAACTATCCAAACCCTGCAGTGCAGCGGTGTTTGAGATATCATATATTTTAAAAGTTGTGTATATAGGTATGGTCTGTCTTGAGAGAGAAGGTGCGGCAACTATAGTAGTTGCCTAAATGTTGAAACCCTTATACCTTCTGTGAGAAGAGCAGGATAAGTGGGATAGAGCAGTGGCTCCTCTTTTTTTTGGGTGCTTGTTGGGGGGTGATTAAAGGAGTGGAAGGGAGTTATTGGCAAAAAGTGAGATTGCTCTTTTTCTAGCATGCGTTTGAGATCTTGGACGAAACAACTTCTAATTTGTTGACCTTGTATGTACACATTTGTTTTATAAAAATATTATCAAATTCTCTTTTAGCTATTGGTAGATTTTTTGAGGACCCATTCTTGCTCTCTTTTCCTTTTCTTGTTGGTTTTTTTTTTTTTTTGTTGATAAATTTCATAATTTCAGCTTCTGGCTAGACAACAAGCCCAAAGAGAGGAAGAGCTGGCACGATCACAGCGGCATATCTTGGCTCTTCAAGTATGTCTGGTCTCAAATAGGATATTCATCTTTGCTGTTTCTTTTAAATTAGTCACGAATATTGCCTTTATTTACAGGAAGAAATTGAAGAACTTGAACGTGAAAATCGTCTCCATAGCCAACAGGTATGAGTGTGTTTACATTTCTGAAGATATATGGCAGTACAAGGCCACTAGTCATTCATTAATTATAGGTTTAGTTTCCTATGATCCTTTGATCATGTTCCTTGAAAGCCAAAGTTTATAATGGGATTTTAGATGTGTATGGGTTTTCCTGGGAAAAAAATACAATGGATTTAAATATTAAGAACAAACCAGGGGGCCAATTACTCTGCTAATGGCAGTGTCGAGATTTGAAGCCTGTAATTCTTTGTTTGGCCTCTACCTTACTTGAAGAACTTCAGATTTTGGGTTCATGGTTTTTGACAAACATTCCCATCCTTCAAACTAATGATGCGTGTGAAGGTGAACAGTTTTTCATTGTTCTGTATGATGAGGAAATGAACTGGCCAGTCCTAGCAGCTAATTATTATCGTTAAATGAGTTTTATAGTATTCCTTATTATTCGTGGTATCCATGCAGCTGTATTGCGTTGTACCTGTATGACTGTATAATACTTTTTATTGGTATTCCATAATACGCCACTCTTGCTATTATAATTCCATTAATATCGCCACTCTTGCTATTATAGCTTTTTTTCTTTTTCTTGCAAATTACCCATATCGTGACCCTAGGAAGCAATGTTAAAGGCAGAGCTACGTAACACGGAAAGATCAAAAAAGAGGGAAGGAGTAGATATGACCTATTTGAAAAATGTCATTTTAAAGCTTCTTGAGACAGGTAGGTGCATTAAAGAAAGTGAGCTCTTTTTGTTGGTCTTTTTTAAACTTTTCAAATGAGTTTTGAGCATAATATTATTCATGTGATTAACTGGCTTGGACAGGTGAAGTGGAGGCGCTACTGCCAGTCATTGCAATGCTGCTTCAGTTTAGTCCAGAAGAGGTAATGTCGTCATCTTATGCTTTACTTCCCTTCCCTTCTGCATGGAATTGTGTGGCAAGCGTAGGAGATACGGAAATCTGAAAATTATTAATTAAAACTAGACAAGCATGATATTTGTGCGGAATGACCCACTAACCACAAGTTTGGTCTTCGAGGATCACTTCAAAAGTTTAAGGTGTAATTGTAAGGTTCGTGATGACTTTATTATGATCTCTGACTCGCCCTCTCCCAAGAAAAGCTGAGCTCTTCCATGGAAAACCCTTTGAGCTTTGAGTGTGGATGAAATAGGGGTCCAGTGTGCGATGCTTGCAGTGTTAATTTTTAATAAAGAAAATGACGAGTAGCAAAGATCAAACTCTTAACCACTTAGTTATACGGATTCTAATAACTTGTCAAGGATCAGCGGACCACTACAACTTAAAAGCCAGCTGTTGCTTTTAAGTTGTCGACGGAAGGTCGAAGTGAATTAATTAAGGTATTGATTCATGATTTGAATTATGAGTCACGCTCAACTAGTCCATTACTAAGTTGGCCGACTGGAATAGATGAGAGGAGGGATGAACAAGCGCAGAGCTAAAAGATGCGCTCTACGTGATGCGCTATACTTTGTGCATGTGATTCCTATTAACTCCAAGAGATGCTTTGTAGCCTCACAATGAGACATTACACTGGAACTAGGAAGTAATGTCAGACTTGAAAAACTCTTTGTCTCTTGGCCAAAAATAAGAATAGAAAAATTCTATTTGTCTCTCTTAAGATTAGAAGTTGAAGTATTTGTGCAACATTAAATTAAATGGTCCTTAATTTCTGAAAATATTCTGCATCACGCGTGGAAAGAAATTGTTCTTGGAATAGCCTAGTATGATCCCCTTTTTGCTCAGAAAAGCTCACCTTGCAGTCATGATATAAGATGCCAGAAATGATAAATCTTTAAAGGTTCAAAATCTATTCATTTATTTTATTGTGCGATATTAATACTTGATAAACTAGGAAAGTTATACAGTTTATGTTAAGCCAAAAGTTATGCTATATTGATGTGTGATTCAAATGCAAGTGCAGATGCAGAAGTGTCAACAAGCATATCGCAGCTCAACAGAAGTTCCACCAAGTCCAGGAAGTGATTCTTCGGGATCTGGCCTATCTCTTTTCTCAAGATTCTCATTTTCATAGGGCATAAGTGGGAATGCGAGGGAGTGCTTTGTTGTTGCCCTAAGAATGTCTGCCTCTGCCATGCAGCTGGAGCAGTATTAGTTTGCGTTACTCGCGGTTTCAGAGAAAGCAGGTTTGACTCTGTAAATCGTTATTTTTAAGTACAACCGTCAATTTTTTTGTAAAGATGCTCAAAAATTGGAAGCTGTGAACGAAAAACATCGAAGATAACATAATATACTATATACTACACATATCACAACAATGAAGAGGAAGCACTCGCGGGGAGGTTCATTCCGGCGAGGCGGTGACTGCCGAGGGAGCAAACTTTTAGAATTTAATTCTCGCCGTTGAGTCGAAAAGACTAACGGGCAAGTTTTTGATATTTTTTTGTATTTGTCATCGATCGAGGGCTCTCAGTGTAACGTGTACCCATGCAAATATAAGGAATTGAGTTCATGATTTTCTTGTTTTTAATGGTGGCCGTGAAATTTTTTTCTCCTCAATTGAAATAAATGATGGTCGCTGCATGGTAATTGGCCGCGGCTTGTATGTTATGCTGCCTCTGGTTATTGCTGGATGCCGTTTTGATCATTTTAGGTTTTAGGACAAAGGGCAATTGAGAACCTTGTAATGTAAAATTAAAACCTATTTATTATTCAATTTTTCACTTCAATGTTTTTAGCACCTCACTTGTTCATTTTCTTCCGACACATTTAAGGTGAAGTCAGTAAATAGAAGAATTCTGAACTCCATTGAGATATGAGATCCGGATGTGGGGCATGATTTTTTTTTTTCTCTGTTAAAAATATTTCACCCCTAACCTAGCCCTATCATAGGGAGAGACGTGCATTATATCTATTATAGGAGCTAAGAAGTTTGAGTTGAATCCGCTGCTGAACAGTCCATGCACCAGGAAGACGCGTACATACCCATTTTAGAGTTTAATTTCATGATTACACCTATTAGACTATTAAAGGGTGTGAATCGCTTTGGGGGGGGGGGGGTTGCAATTCTTTTTTTCACTCTTATTTTCATTGCTAAGGTCATCCATGTATTTTTACCCGTGTAGACATAAAAATTTATACATATTTCATATAAAGGTTTATTAACTAATTTGTAGAATTAAACAAATATGTAATTTAATCATTTGTAATTAATATATAGAGAATTTATTATTTCTTAAAAATAATTCTATCATTTAATGATTGACATTTGATAAACAGTGATGAAAATATCTAAATAAACAGAGGTATTAAGAAAAAAATTAATATAAGAAAATTGATGGGAGGGAATTTTTTTTTGAATAAAAGGACAAAAGGCATTATATATAAAAATAAAGTTTATAAAGGTTAAAATGAACTAAAAGGGAATGTTATTTATAAGCACTAAACTTTTCATACTATTACTTCCCTTCTTTTTTCCCATGGAAGCGTGGAAGACATTGCTAGTTATAAAATTATATTGAATCATACTATTTATAAATTTATTTATGAATTATAAAGCGTACGGTTTAATAATTCACTTTAAGATTTTATATAATGCAGCATTCTTTTATTCACTTTGGATTTCATGCATTGCAGGATAAGTTATTTTTCATAAGCCAGAATCCGAGTCTAGGATTAAAAATATAAAACGTCCGCAACCATCCGTATACATAAAATTAGATATTATAATTCAAATTTCAGATATTAAACAATAAACAAGCTTTTTTTTTCCTCTCAGAAAAATGATGTGAAGCTACCATCTGCAATAGCATAGACCCTATCCTCAAAACAGATATTTAATAAACCAATTATTTTCCTCTTTGGATAAACAAGAAAACCATCTCTAAGATAACAATACATTAATACCATCCACAATATTACTACGAAGTCTACTAAGCTTAGGATACAAAAAAAAGGGAAACAGAAAGGAAAAGATAAAAAAACGCATGCCGATCATCGGCAACGACTGGATCCGAGACCCGCCGAAATCTTAGGTACTTCGCTTGAATGTTCAATATAACAAGCAACCCCGACCGCTCGGATCCAACAAAGAATATCACGAAGCTCCCAGAGTGCTGACCTGATAGCAACTCATGTGCACGTAAAGAGCGATCCACGCAACCCCCCCCCCCCCTTTTTTTGGGGGGCGGGGGTATTGTGTTGGTCCTTCCGGTCTACGAGCATCTAGCAATCATCCCTGTAATGACGATGCATACACCCTCCCAGACAGAAAATTGGAAGAGTCAAGTAGTCATTATTATTGAGGAATTTTCAATCAAGTATAGGGCAATTAAAAAGGTTACGTTGCCGATCCTCAAACTTCTCTTATTCAAGTAACGCGGTTTCACCGTTAACAGCAGAAGAGCAATCTTAAACCTTTATTCATTCGGCCCCTCGGATAAGGGTGTTTTCCGACCTAACTTGGCACGTCTGCCTCTAAAGAGGGGGATTTTTGTCTTTCATCCTCATTTACTTTATTAACTCCGTCTATGTTGTATAGCCGGTCTCAAGCCTGGATAAATCAAGCCTGGATAAAGGAGGAGGGTTGTGTTAGGCCCTCGACAGCCAACGTAAAAACCCGTCGAATCTCATGAACATGGATCCTCGTTTACTTTATTGAGCTGAATACATTTGATCTTACATCCGCCAAACATACCTTTGGTAGAGGATATATAGCCAGCTAATGACCCAACCACACCTACCACGATTTCCTCGACGCCAAAATTCAAATCATCCCAGAAAATGGGGAAAAGACAATAAACCTACTAATGAAGATGACACTAAAGAGGTAAAAGAAGACATCAGCCAAAGAGTCTGACAAAACATACTGAGAAGAAATGGCAGCCTATGCATGCCTCGCCTGGAAATCCTTCATGAAAGCCACCAACTTCTCAACCCCAGCCAAAGGCATGGCATTGTATATAGAAGCCCTCATACCACCCACCGACCTGTGCCCCTTAAGCTGAACCATCTTCTCCTTGGCTGCCTCCTTAATAAAATCTGCCTCTAATTCTGATTTCTCCAGCGTAAATGGAACATTCATCAACGACCTCACAGACTTCTCAACCGGGCATCTGTAGAATCCATTGCTAGCATCAATGGCATTGTACAGAATTTCAGCTTTCTTCTTGTTCTTCTTCTCAACCTCCTTCAGACCCCCTTGATCCAACAGGTCCTCAAAGACCAACCCACACATGTAAATGCAAAAACAAGGAGGGGTATTGTACAACGAGTTGTTCTCAGCTTGTATCTTGAAATCAAGCATCACAGGAGTCACATCCTGAGCATTCCCTATCAGATCTTTCCTGATTATCACAATAGTCACACCGGATGGCCCTACATTCTTCTGTGCTCCAGCATAGATCACACCAAATTTGGACACATCCACTGGCTTTGAACAGAAATTAGAAGACATATCTGCAACCAAAATACCATTTGGATTCTTCGGGGTGGGGTAATCCTTGAACTCCACCCCATGAATTGTCTCATTCGCACATATATGCAAATACCTTGCCTGCTGGTTCTGCTCCAACCCATCAAAAGATGGAATCTTCGTGTACTTCTCAGGTTTGCCAGACCAAATCACATTGGGTTTGCAGTACTTCTGGGCCTCCTTGAAAGCCTTGTCGCCCCACGACCCAGTGACCACATAATCCACCGCATCGTCCTGCTTACAGAGGTTCAATGGCACCGCGGCAAACTGGGTAGTGGCGCCGCCTTGCAAGAACAAAACGGCGTATTCCGATGGAATCTCCAATAGGGCACGCAGATCTGCTTCGGCCTTCTGGATTATGGACAGAAACTCCTTACCTCTGTGGCTCATCTCCATCACGCTCATGCCGCATCCGCGCCAGTTGTAGAGCTCCGATTGAGCTCTCAGGAGCACGTTCTCCGGCAGCGTCGCAGGTCCGGCGGCGAAGTTGAAAACCGATCTTGGGATTGGGTCTGACCCGGGAAACGATCCTGGATTTGGGTGGCAGTTGGGGATGCGCATTTGATCGAAACAGGTCTAATCGGGGTATTCTTGATGGTGCGTATGAAGGTAACAGGAAAAACGTTGTTTTGCGTGATGTGGTTCCTGAGGAGGCAATTAGGGTTTTGGAGAAAATTAGTGTGAGGCGAAGTTGCCACTGACATGGTGCTCAAAATTTCCGGGAGAGGAGAAATGGTAAGAACAAAGAAAGCTGACGAAAGGCTTTTGCGCTTTTTGTTTGCTTTGGGAAAGATCCCAATGAAAGGAAGAAAGAGTATTATTGGCCCAAAGAAAGAGACGTGGGAGTTGGATTTTTTTTTGGAACTGGGGTTTTCTTTTTCTTTTTTTTTTCGGCCTTAAGAACTGGGGGTCGTTGAATACTTGAATTGCTTGCCTCCTAACGTCACACTCGAATCGGCGAATCCACGAATCACAGCAATTTCCCGAGAAAAACATGGGGTGGCTGATGCTGCCCCTGCCCCTCAGATCAGATCACACATGAATATTCTTCTTAATCCAAATTTTACAGGAGTAAGTTTGCCCTTTGGATTTAAGTTTATTTTCCCTAAATTTGTTCCTAAAATAAAAGATTCATGCTATGTTATATGTCATCAAAACTGGTTTGGGTGCTCATCTTAAATGAGAAGATGAGTAATTAGCGTTAATCTCTTTTAAACTATTCAGATCTGATCTAAATTAAATATTTTTAAATTTAAAAAAGTGATTGTCCTTTCTCCCTCTCCTATCCCTCACACAAACAAAACTAGATGTGGCGCTCACATGTAGAAAAGAAGAGCCAGGAAGCAGTTTGGGTATAGCCAAGTAAAGTATTTAGTAATCCCCAGCAGAGTTCACCAAAAAAAAATCTCCCGCAGATCCAGGGCTATAAACTCCTAAGGCATAAGTTTCATCAATAGACTTCAATTTGGTCTTTTGGACCAAAAAAAAAAAAAAAAAGACTTCAATTTGGTCAGCATAACGCATGCTTTGAACTTTAACCTTCAATGATTAGGAAAAGAAAAGAAAAGATAAGAAAAGCATAGCGCATGGGGCCCCTGGGGAGGAAGGACTTAAAACAAAACTTGAAATTTGGGCAATGGAAAAGACAAGTTCCTTACCTCTTCAATGAATTAAATTGTTCTATACCATCATTTCCATTATTTTGTTCAATGAGGGAACAAAAGAGATATAGTTTACGCTGCGAAAAAATAACATATGAGAAACAGAGAAGGGGAACTTAAGGAAGTTAAGACACCAGATATCTCTAGAGATAGAGATAAATTTCCCATTCCCCTCTGCAACCAAAGTTGCTGTTATGTGATTTTTGGTTACCCAATCAGCCCCCCAACTATGAATGAAAGTCATGTATTGTCGTTAGTAACTATAGATGGCCCTGCTAAAATTGGTTCTCCAGGAGAAAACTTGCCGGTTCACATTTTGCGGTGTAGCTGAACTTCGATGAGCAGTACTTCCTATGTACCCCTGTAAGCTTCCCTGTCCCTGCCTTCTGGTGGAAATCAACCATCATCCTTGCGCAATCTCTGCAGCAATGTGATGGAGAAGAATAAGATAACCAGATCAGGCTACATGAGTCTCGAATTGAATTGAATTGAATATACGAGTAAAATGTATTACAGCAACTGATCTTCCGAGAAGTTGGTATGCCATTCACATGTCTTACTCCACTGTTTGAAGCCATAAGTAGTACATTGAGCTGCATAGACTGCAGCGGCAGCTAGCATCGATGGTGGAAACTTCAACATCTCATATTCCACGAGAGAAAGCTCTATCAAGAAGAAAGCTGCTAGCTCAAGCTGTTTCATGGAGAGAAAATTTCACTATATAAGTTACCATCTATACAATGCGAGTTATTACAAATTACAATAAAGGATAGTTAAGAATAGGTAAGATTAATTAAGTGAGAATTGAAGTGTTCATTACTAGATTCTTCCATGGATTTTTTCACGTGAATATTATTCACAAATTCCGCATCACACTAATGACTCCTTAAAAGTTCATGCCCATAGGAAATCGCACGAGATGTATCAGGAAACAATACAGTAGGCAGAAAATTGAGTACTGACTTTCTTATCTGCTTCAGCTGCCTTCAGGAACCTCCTCATAAAAACATATGGTGTTGGCACCGACACGTTAAACTGCAATGTGTTCAGAATCAACTTTTCCTGTAGTGTTTAGCAACAAAGTGTAAGATTAACCGTGAAGTTGAGTGATTCTTCCACAGATGTGAAAACTAAAAGTGTCATTACCATTTCTAGAACTTCCTTCCTTGTGTAAGCTTTGTCTGATATAAGGATCAGATCCCCTACTACAGGCACAGAAACTTCCTCATACTTGCATGCCAAAAGCATCGCAACCAAGCCAACCAGCTGAAGTTTCTTTCTTATCACGTTCTGCTTTGCCAAAAACCTATCTATGATATTAACGGTAAGGAACAAAGTCTCAGGCATGAGGTCAAATTTATCGTGAACCTGAAACAATCAAAACGGATTTATCGTCATAAAATAACAAAAACATGACCAATGTCAGCTATTATGCACGTTAAATCATGCCAACTATTACCATTATAGGTATAGTGGTAGTATATACCTCAATAAGCCAGTCAATCAGTATAGCCCTCATCCTTTCATTAATGTCATCTTGCTGTGCCATATAATTAGGTGTGACACAGCTAATATTCTGCATGTAACTACTATTTGTTAGTTATCAGCGGTAGTTACGATTTCAGATTAACTAACACTATAATCAGTTTAAAATTATAAGAAATCAGCACTGAATTCCACTTTAATTGATGAAATTTTATGCTAGTTCAAGACAACGAATCAAACTCTACATGCCCCTCTGACGATCCAAATTAGTTCAAGAAGAATTGATTCTAAAAGCTGACACATGGTCAAGCTCTGTGCATGTATTAATGCTTGCGAGTTGTGACAGTAAAAATAGCGTGAAAAAGCAATAATAGATGGAAAAATCCGAAGAGAAGTCTCAGATCTCCATGATTTCATAATTAGCCTTAGTGCATTTTCAAGCATTAAAACGTGTCTGCATGATCAACTAGACGGCAAGTTAAAATTAATTGACATGCTAAGGAATATCAACAATGTCGAAACTTAGGCTGCATAGAAAATCAACCTGCTATCCATAGATATCGAACTAATGACGCATAGTGCTATCAATTGCAATATAGGGTTAGGAGATGGATACGCATTGCACTTAAAACTTGGTTTGAAAGACAAATAGCATTTGCTTATACCTCCATTTTTCTATAGTAGTCATGAAGTTCTTCAACATAATCTACCACAGCAAGGGGATTTTTGGCGTCACCAGAATCGATGTCCCCAATAGGCTCTTCAATTATGTCTTCCATCTCAACTTCTTCCTAACAAATTAAAAAACGAAATTATGACATTACCATTATCATCATTAATAAATTAAAATTCGAATCCAGTGGTGAATAGAAATACATACCATCTGATCCACTTTATCATGTGTTGATTCTGTTTGCTCTAACGACATAGGCACTGGCTGATCTGATGGCGACTTGTGTTCCTCGTCTATGAAGATGATATCTCCAAATTCATTCCCGTTTGAAATTAACGTATGTGGCTTCTTATTTTCCTATTCATTTAAAATGAGCCGAAAAACTTAGTTCCAAATACAGATTGGTCATCGATTTTATGTACAGAGAGAAGTAGAGGGTACCTCAGCGTGAGACTGTTGCGTGCTAGCAATTTGAGCCGCAAATCTCCTGAAATATAAGCAAATCAGGATAAATCGATCAGATTCAAATTTAAATGTAACATTGTTTAATCATTCCTCCTCCGTGCGCCTATGAAGAAATTAAGGACGTTATAGCTAAGAGAGCATAACGTTTTCGTTCCCCTTTTTTTTAACTTCCCCAGAAATCAAATAATTATCTGGAGCCAAACGATCAGGTAAACTGAAATTTTCCTGACGAAGTTCGAAGAATCAACAAGCCAAATTTCAAAATCTCTCCCTGCTTTTTTTGCCATCTACCACACAAGAAAAAGAAAGCTGAGAATTTCTTGAACGCCCATATCCTAACCTGGTGATCGGTCGATGCACTGGATCCGCCTGCTTCTTTTCGGAAATTTCATGTTTACTGAATGCACAAATGAAAAAGACCACACAGTTAAACTTTAAGGGGGGGGGGGGGGAAGATCCAAGAAATCAAAAGCCAAGGGCCGATAGTTAATCTTAGAATTAAAAAAATTAGATGAAAAATTACTCAGGCAAGCCCCTCTTGTTAACGACGCAAGGATACGCTCGACCCTCCACAAGACTCTGATTTATCACGCTTAAAGCTCTTCTGTTGTTCCCAAACTTCCTGGTTCCCATTTCTGATTAAAAAATGAAAAAGGAGTTAGAGCAAACGTCAAATCTTAAAGCTTTTAGCCTTTCAGCATCAAAATGCACTTAATCCCAAAAGGGTTTACCTTGGAAATTTGTGGGTTTGATTAGGTTAGGGTTGTTGTGATCGGGAATGACCATTGTGGAATTTGGCTGATAAACTGAACAATCACCCCCAAATCGACCCTAGAACAACTTGAACATCTAAAGCCCCCACCTCCCCAGACAGTCACTTCTCTCACTGCTCTGAGGACTGAAACGGTGGGTATTTGTCTGCGAAGCCTACCAAAAAAACCCTCTTTTATTTCAAATTCAACGGCTAGTGATTGGTGACCGTTGGATCATGAGGCTTCCAAAAACACCTTTTGCGCTTGTCTTAACAACGGTAATATGGTTGGCAGGGTCATGTGAAGGCACAAGTCCAGCGTAGCAGTATGGGATTTCAAACTGAGTTTTTTTTCCCTAAAAAAAATTAACAATAATCCAAATTCACTGATTGGTCCGTTCATGGTAAGTCAAAGGCGCTCCATTGCGTTTTCCCACACTTTATTCCTTTTTTGTTTTGTTTTTTGTTTGAAAGCGAGGGTTGGGACAGACAGAAAAAAGAGAAAGAGAGGATAAAAATGCACCAATTGATGATGAGGTTAATAGCAGAAAATGCTTATCATTAAAATGGGAGGGTTAATAAATGCTTATTTCACGGGTAACAAATCCAAAAGCCATTACCTTTTTAGATTCTTTTTTTTTTTGGTAAATACCTTTTTAGATTCTGCTGTTCTCATAAATTAGGAAACTCTCTTTGCATATTTGGTCATTAAAGTAATTATCTCACTAGCATATTTGGCTCATCAAATTTTAAATTATTTCCAAGTTTTGAATTAAATTGGACGAAATGTATATTTAAGTGCAGAAAATCAAATGTTTGTAAATGTTGTTCTTTCCTTTTCTTTTTTTCTTTTTTTTTAACAGTAATGACCCATATCATTGAACATAGAAAGCTATATATATGCTGTACATATGGATTGAATTTCCCAAATCTTCCTAATTTATAAATTTGTTTTCTTTTTTGTGTTAAAAAATGTCCTTTCTTAGTTATCTGTCTGCCATTTTAAAATTTCTTAATTGTTAATAAATTTAAAGCTTGATTTCTTTTTCTTTTTCCATTTCCAACACAAATGTTTTCTTGGTCGTCCCTTTTTTTTTTGGGTTACAGTTTTCTTGGTCATCTTAATCCAGGGCAAAAAAACTAACAAAATACAATTAAATATTATAATTTCTGGCATATGCATGTTTATGTATACCATTAAGGGAATAATTTCGATTGCTGTTTCTTTGCATGTTGAAGAAAACTGATCTGAAACTGCAGGATTGTCCAAACAATAACAATCATAATCTGGTCATAATCAATATCAATAACATCATCATCATCAATATGATGAATAAAAACTTTCAGCAATACTTGTTTACTTTTCTTTTCATTTTTTGCAAACACCAAAAACACTTGTTTAGGTACAATTAAAACAGCAAGAAAATGAATACTTTTTTGTCTACGTGAGATGATAGAATTTTTACCCTTCCAGAATGTAAATGCAATTATGTTTTTATCTATGTATATAATTATCTGATATTCGATAATATTATATTAAATTTAAACAAATTATTTAACTTTACTAGCAATCCATCATATTTATTGCTTGAGGTAATCTCATATGCTTAGCAGTTTCATCTAATAAGTGAGGCGTGAGAGTTTTATATGTGAACCTTTTGAGAATGTGATACAGTGCAATTTTAGCACAAAAAAGTCCGAGAATGTTTGGTTCAATTTTGAATCCCTTTGGTGCAAAAATTAAAAGGACCAAAATAATTTCATCCAAAATTTTGTTTTCCACCTTGCTTATTAATGAATAACCTGAAACTCAGATCATCAGGAAACAACTACCCCATAACCTGGATCAACCGTGCATAACCAAGTCATGTGACAATAGCAACCCGCAACCAAAATGACCATAAATGGCAACGGCCACAATTTTAGCTTCACAAATTTGGGCTTCAAACTCATCAAAGGGTTGAAAACCTGAAACTGAAGGAGGACATACGTGGCTTGCAAACTCAAATGATAGTATGGGTACGTGTTACCAACGCAGGCTTAATTTGAGAGAGTACGGTTTCAAAAGACTGACTTGTTATCAACGAGAGCTTATTATATTGAACTTATAAATTACATACACCATACTTATGAGGCTTCTCAAAATATGACTCATGACAGCATGACAAAAAATGGCCATGGTTTGCTCAGCAAATCTAATCTCCGCGCTCCAAAAATCCATGAATGCCACCAAACTTAACCTTGAAAAACGATGGTCTTGTGAGGAGCTAGCTAGAGTGAAATGTGCAAGAGTTACATATGAGTAATTAATGTCCACCATTAAGAAAACACATTAACCTTTTGGTTTAACAAAAATAAATCAGCACCTTTTCCATATGAGAAAGTTTAAAGGAAAATCCCCAAACAAAAATACCTCTAAAATTTCAAAATCTCATATAAAAAATGACTACAAAAATGTGTTGTCGCTTACGTTCCAAATGTTGTTAATTGTTATTAAAATATAGTAAACAAGGCATATTTGAAATTTTAAAATTTAAAAGTATTTTTTAGAAATTCTCCCAAGTTTAAATAAACATTAAGATGCATAAAATAGTTAAGATGAAATCAATGAATAACCACGATCCACGTGGAAAGGAAGGGGAGAAAACTTCAAATGTACAAACGAGCCCCGGACAAGTGGGAGGATGCTTTAGTTAGTTTGGTACAGGAATAAATCGGGAGGGTATGGTCCTGGGGGGAAAACAAGGAAAAAAGACAAAGAAAGAAGAGTAGCTAGAGAACCTATGATGGTTGGTGGATGAATTAATGGATTGATGAGGGTGAGTAGTGAATGATGAAACAAGTATTGAAGGGACTGGTGGATACCTCTTTCGAATATCTTTACATCTTTAGATTTCAATATAAGAGACAACTACCTATTATTTCCTGCAATAAATGACTTGTTTTGGGTTTTGCCCTCACTGATTTAGCATTATTAATGCACAATTCCTTTACAAAATAATTAATATGAATGTTTTGGCAAAAAAGTTTATTATTTTTAACTATATTTTAATTATTTGGTTTCTATAGTTAGGTCCAAGTAGAGCATAGACAAAGCTTTCCCTTCACAGAATTCATTAGACCCACTGACACTATCAATACACAAAACACAATTGAACATATACATGGTGCCTGTGATCTATCAATCAATATAATCTGGAAACTATCATGCCCACAAACAATTTATAGAAGCGAAAATATATTAAATTTATTATTACTTTTGTTCCGCAATCAACATACCAGCATAAAAATTAGTCGTTAAATTAGTATTTCACACCAGTAATGCTAATAGCATATACCATCTTCCATTGCGGTTTCTTTTCCCCTGGGTATGTAGGCTTCAGAAATTCAACAACATCGACTGGTCTCAATTCAAGCGAACACTTATTTGAAACACAAGCTATTTTTTATGTCTAGTCATTGGATCACTGAGTGAAGTTGTGAATGGCAATTGGCAGATGAGGGGTGAGAGTTAGTTAACTGTTATGACTCTCACATCAAGAGGTTCTTCTTTTAATAGGGTAATTTTTTTTAACTTTGTTCTTCTTTTTGGTCTATGCTCATCACAACAAGGCAGAGACTAATTCCCTAATTAAGATTCACATATTCTTACACTGCAATAACATTCCACCTCTATGTTGTGTTCTGCTTCCCAGAAAGGCCTCTGCGTCCCATACAAGTAAAGGGACAGTAACGAAAAACTAATTACGTTTTGATGAAATAGGAAAGCAGGATGGTTGCCCCAAAAAATAGTGTCCTTTTCTTTGATTCGTATTTCGTATCAGTGCCATATAGTCACCTTTTTTCATCAGAAGCAAACTAAGTTACTTTTTGTTACCCAAATAATGAATAGTAAAATTCATATGTACTGCTTCTCCTAAATGTTTAAAATTAATATCCTAGTGTTTTATTGTTTGCCGTTAAGTCTCTCCTTGTTAAAGTTGCCATAAAATTTAACGGCCTATGCCGTTCCTCCTCCTCTCCCCCCCTAATTAATTAAAAAAAATTCACTTCTAAAACCCCCCTTGAGCCATTTTGTCGTTTTCTATCCAAAAGTTCCTTTGTCTTCGCGGTCGCCTCCTTCGCTACAATGTCCGGCCGGATTCTCGTCCTTATGCTTCCGTGCTAGGTGCAGTGGAACCCCCCCCCCCTTTTTTTTGTGTGTGTTTTGATTGAGTGGTGAAGGCTTTTGCGTAATATACTACTTTGTCTTCAGTGCAAGAACTAACTAAAAGCTTGAATTTAGTCCTCAATACAATATTACCTTCGATCCTTAATATAAGACCTTATTTGATTTTTATTTTGATCCTAAATATAATATTCCAATCTATTTTGTCCCTCATATTTATTCATTTCTTTCAAAATAATCCTTGTAGTAGTTGTACATATTAAGTGTTTAATCAAACGGTAGTTCTAGTTAATAAATATGATTAGTAAAGATACTTTAGGGAAGATAATATTTAATTATTACAAATAACTAACTCAACAAACTTTCTTAATCTACTTAAATTGGTCAGCTAGCTTTTATATTAAGGACCGGAAGTAAAATAATATTATAATTTATTTTGTCTCTCAAATTTATAATTTATTTACTAAAGGTATTTCTATTAATTAGATATATTAAAGAAATTTTCTTCCATACATAATCATGAATAAAAAAACGTTTATAAATAACTAATTTAACTATTTTTTTTATCTATGCAAATTAATCAAAGCAAGTGGCTGTTATATTAATTAAGGATCAGAGGCAATATCGATGTAGTTACTGATTACTTGCAACGAGCAACCTTCAAAGGCTACCGTGTCCAATAATTAATGACAGAGTTACCTCCAATTCTGATGACAGGAGCTCATCAACGCGGCTCCATTGCCATACCCTGAGAGCATCCTTAGTTACGGTTGTCAACGAAGTCAAGGGACACGTGTCTTCGACCTTATCAGAAACTCTGACTGGTAAGGCATTTCTGTCTCTAGCAAGTAAATTGAATTTGAGAGTGATGAAATGGCCAGATTTTCCCCCCCTACTATTTATCCAGTGAAAGGAAGAAACTCACGTGTGTATCATATTTACAGAGAGAGGTCAAATTTACAACTCCATACTTACAAAAAACAAAAAAATTAAGAAAAATGATTAATTGGTGTCATTGAGTTAGAAGATTTCAACGATGAAGTGACAAGATATAGTTTTTTAAGTCCAGACAAAATAATCAGGATATGCAAAATTTCTTGTCACTTGCTAAGCGCCTTTTAATTGGCCGGGGTTAATAGCTAGAAGTGTAGAACATGGGATATGGGTGCCAATAATTCATCATGAAAAGAAAGGGGTGTGTCCGAAGGTATTCACAGATAACTGTATTTAAGAGTTATTTTTATCTTGTAAATATTTGTGAAAGAGATGCATGAGTATCTGAAATTTCCTTTTGACTTAATATCACACTGAAAGCATTAAAAAAATAATAATAAGAAGCAAGTGTCACATTTATTCTTAAAAAAAAATTAACATTGACCATTAAGATTTTCATTACTCTTTATTTTAGCACTTTTGAGATGATATTGAGGGAAAAAAACTGTTTGATATTTTTACTCGCGAATACCTTCGTAATAAAAATAATCCTTAAGTCAATTTTTTTCTAACTTTTATTTTTAACAGATATCATAAATTAAAAAAAAAAACATGTATACTTTTTCATATTCTCATTAGAGGCTTATTTAAGAAGACTTGGCCCACTTACCATGCATTATAACTAATTTTCCAATCAAACATCAACATTTTTTTGGCCACCACAGATATCAATATTTGAGCGTTTGTTTACTTCGTGATTTTTATTGGTTGGGGTTTTTCATTTTATCATTTATACTTAAACACAATGTGTTTCAATATACTCGTATTTGCCTTGAATAAAATATAACTAATTAAAATTTAATCGAGGATTAGTTGTACTGAATATAAGTAAATGGAATATTGTATCTTTTATTTAAAATACAAGATAAATTCTCCTCAAGTTTTTTATCAAAAATATTTTTATTTTGGAAAACTGTGGTAAAAGTTATTTAAATAGAATTGTTCTAGAGTAAATGGACGGATTGATTAATTAATTGAACAAGATCAAATATTGCGCGCGGTTGAAGAGCGTGCAAACAAAATGCATCGAGCGGATTCAACAGAACACAACAACGTCGGCGTCTGCTTCCGCGAATGTTAGAGGTTGCACTCGACAAGAGCCGGAGAGCGTGACACGCGCGGTACTAACGCGTGGATCTTTAGTTTCCTGGAAAAGGCCAACATCTATTCTTTCCCGGTTGGGGTGGGCTAAGTGACCTTCATCGCGCTATCTCTTTTGTGACCTCTCCCTTTGTTTTCTGAAAATAATTTCGTTTGCTGATCTTCCCCGTCTTCTTCCCTCATCCTCTTTTCCCTCAAATTCACCAGCTTTTCGCCCCTCTTCACGATTTCGCTTTCGATCATTCTAGGGTTAGGGTTTCAATTCCTTTTCTTCGATCTTCGGCAATCCCCGTTTTCTGTTTTCTACTTAGCTTATTTAATTTATTTAATTGGTGTGTGACCCGAGAAGCCTCCCGTCTTTGGGAAGGAGCACCATGGGAGGTGACAGTGCCGTTGACGATGCCACCGCCACCCAGTGCAAGGGCGGTGATGGAGTGAATATCAACGTTCGATGCTCCAATGGTTCAAAATTCTCGGTTCAGATTAGCCTCGAATCCACCGTCGGATTGTTCAAGGAACTTGTCGCTCGGAATTGCGATATCCCCGCCGATCAACAGCGGCTGATTTACAAGGGTCGGATCTTAAAGGACGATCAAATTCTGCAAAGCTACGGTATATGCGATCTTGCTAGTACTTGCATTTCTGGCTTCCCCCATAGAATTAAAATCGATTCGCTTTTTGTTCGGTTGAGTTGTCGTCTATGAGGATCGCTTTGCGTTCATTGTTGTTGTGAAATTATAGTCGTTTGATTAAGAAATCTGATTGTCTTCGTGGTATTAGTTAGTTCCCCTTTTTAACGGCAGAACAACGAGGCTAATGCCCAAGAGAAAAATACTTGGTTTCAATTTGTATTTGAAGAAATACAAGAAGATAATTGATTCCTATGGTTAAACATGGATATGAAATATATTTATGAATTAAATGGTTGAATGATATTTGGGTAAGCATAGAGCCTTTGTTTAACTTGATATCGTTTGGTACTTTGTTGACATATAATTGTTCCAGTAGTTTACTGCTGGCATTCTTCAAGCAATGGCTTATATAAATTGTATGATTTCATGGCGATATTCATGCTGCTGGTGATAGATTATAAGATCGTTATGCGATTGGATTGTCAAAGAAATTGACCAATTTCAAAATAGAGTTTGTGATATTGATGCATAGATATTAGATGGCAAAGCTTGCAAGAGAAATAATGCTTTTTGTTCTTCTAAGGGCTTGTTCTTTTACTTGGGAAAGATTGCAGTACATGGCTACCATAATTTGCTGGAAGCGGATGGTGCCTAATAAGTCGTGCATAATTACATATGGCTAAGTTTTTTTTTTTTTGTTTTTAATTCCTAAATAAAGATTGGATATATGTAGGCGCAGGATAAGCTTTAATAGGCTTTTTTGTGCTGGCTGATCGAAACTTCATGCTTATCCCTCTAGTTAAGTGCATGATTGAGATTTCACGTAGTCATGCTGGCTTACCCCAGTCGAGATGCTAGATTCGGTTCTTTCTTAGTGTAATCATAGAATGATATGACCATATTCTATTTTTTATGAAACGGTAATCACCTGGCCTTAAATGGGATTTAGCACATTGTTCTTTTCTATTATTATAGTTAGATTGATTTTTTTTTCTAATACATATAACTAATTTCTTGTACAATATTGAAATTCATTCATGTTACATTTTTATTTGTGGTCCAAATTTGTTCACATTATAAATTCGATCTTGACCTCATTCACATTAAAATTCTTCAGTTCTTGAGAAGGCATTCATGGATGAGCTAATATAACTTGATTTTCAATTCATATTTGTCAGGTTTAGAGGCAGATCACACTGTTCATTTGGTTCGTGGCTTTGCCCCTGCTGCTGCAGCCAATTCAGCTGGTGGGACCAACACCAGTGCTACAAATACCACAACAAATAATGCAAGAGGTGCTGCTAATGAAGGTGCGGGTGGGGGTCTTGGAGGCTCTGGTTTTGGGGATTCACTGTTTCCTGGACTAGGCATCAATGGGCTTGGGGGAAGTGGCGTCAATGGCTTGTTTGGAGCTGGCCTTCTGGATCCTGAACAAATGCAGCAATCATTTATTTCTAATCCCAATATGATGAGAGAAATGATGAACACACCTGCTATACAGAATCTACTGAATAATCCTGAAATAATGCGGAGTTTTATTATGAGCAATCCACAATTACGAGAGCTTATGGACCGAAATCCTGAACTGGCACACATACTCAATGATCCAGCCACTCTCCGTCAAACACTTGAAGCTACAAGAAACCCTGAGATCATGCGTGAAATGATGAGAAATACAGACAGAGCAATGAGCAATATTGAATCTTCTCCTGAGGGATTCAACATGCTGAGACGCATGTATGAAAATGTTCAAGAGCCATTCTTAGATGCCACAACAATGGCTGGTAATACTGGAAATGACAACTCTAACCCATTTGCTGCGCTTTTGGGCACTCAAGGTGGACAAGCCAGGGACCGATCCACTAATCCTTCAACTACCGGTGCTGAAGCTGCAGCTGGCTCTCCCTCCCCTAATACTAACCCACTTCCTAATCCTTGGACCTCTACTGGATGTAAGCTATTGCTATCTTTTCCTTTCCATCTAGCTCAGAGAGGCACTTTTCCCTTCTTTTTTTTTATTTTATTTATAATTTCTCCATTATACAGCTGGTAGATTCCTTTTTTTTTTTTTTTTGGGTGTTTTGGTTGCTTGTGGCAACTCTAATGCTGATTTATGTTAACTATTCCAGCTGGAGGTGCTCAAAATAACACTGGAGGGACAACTGGTGGGGAAACTAGGCAGCAGGCTCCCGCTGGTTTAGGAGGATTGGGGTTGCAGGATTATCAAGGTCTGCTAGGTGCTATGCCTGATCCCGCCTCATTGACCCAGTTAATGCAAAATCCAGCTATTTCACAAATGATGCAAAGTATCCTTTCCAACCCACAGGCTATGAACCAGGTATTTGCGTGAACCTTACCTACCTAATACAGGATAATTTATACATGTACGAAACTGACTTTATCATTTAATTTACCATTAGATTCTTGGTGTCAATCCTGACCAACGTGGCTTACCAGATCTAAATTCTCATCTTAGAGAAGTGATGCAAAATCCTGAGTTCCTTCGCTTGTTGTCTTCACCTGAGACAATGCAGGTAGACAGATTTTAGTTCTGCATCCATTGATAAGGTTCTCTGAATATTCTTTCCAAGGCTTCAATGCCCAAACTTGCTCAGTTTGATTAAGCTGTAATCTATGCATGTGTATACTGTGTGGTAAATTATAGGAGATTTTTTTTAATATCAAATTAATACTCCTCGCATCCGAACTTGTTGGTTGGAGGCAGCATAGGCCAAATTGTTGGTAGACCTTCTAGCCAAATGACGTTGTCATTTTGTGCTCTCTACCATGTTTTTTTTTACTTAGTAAAAGATTTGATTGTTTTACATGTAATGGGGTATGATAAAGAGGTGGCATTGCTTGCCTTAGTAAGTTGGTTCTTCGTTTCCTTATTCTTTTTTAATTAACTTTCTGACTCTCCGTTTATCTACTTTCACTTGCAGCAACTCTTGTCTTTTCAGCAAGCTCTTCTTTCACAGCTTGGTCGGTCACCGTCAACACAGTAAGTAACGGAACAAACTTCCCTTGCCATTCTCACATGGCATCTGGTTATAGCTTATAAGGATTGTGAGAGGAAACAAGATCTTCCGCCAAATTTCTTCTTAAACGTATTATCACTGGAACATTTCAATTTCTAAATCCTATTATCGGTTGCTGTAGTTATTTGTTCAGGCCTAGCATCCAATGCATATATTGTAGCTTCCTTGGCCTAAGCGCGTCTTCTGATTTTCCATAAGCAGTAGATTGAGCATTCGTTTTGATTACTTCAGCAGTTTATTATTATAGCTTGCTTCGTCTGCTATCGTGATTATTGGTTATCATTCCTGAAATGGAGGTTTTTGGATTTTTATCCACAAACAATCCATAGTAGTGGTTATTTTTATTTGTCAGCTGTCTTTTAAAATAATGTAAATAATAACTGAATGCTGATTCGTATGTGTGAGTGTGAAACCCCAAATGTTCGGATGGTTCAGCTCGATGTGATGAGTCTAGTGATGGTTTTCATAATGGTCGGCATGATCTGTTATTCTTCAGTATTATGTCCTGGCTGAAATTTTGTACTTACCATTTTAGCTTTTGCTGTGGGTCTGAATTAATATTGATCTGGTATGCTCTTGCAGGGAATCAGGTCAGACTGGCGGAGGCACTGGTATGCAATAATTTGTATCCTGTTTGGTTCTGCATAGAATGCAATGGTTTGTCTGTTTGGATTTGGAATATCTTGGAGCTATAGCTTTGCTTTGGCGGTCCAAATTGCCCTACCATTACCCATTTAACATCAATTTGGTTTATACCTTTTTGAGTAAATTCGTCAGTCTCTGCTAGATTACTTGCATTTTAATTTATTTCTTCTAACATAAAGCTTCTTTGCTTAATACCTAAAGGATTACATGCCTCTCAATTTTACTTGCATAGTTAAAGATTCTCAATCTAATTTTTTGAACATACCCCCTAATCAAAAATCAAAATGGTCTCTCCAGAAAGATATTGCGGCTCTCTTAACACTGAAATTTTAGTCTTGTTTTTGTGTTGAAGGCACCTGAATAAGGTCATATCATTAGTTAATACTTAATAGTCACTTGAGATCCTATTTGGCCTAATGAAGTCACTATTTTGATTGGGGATTAATGTTTAGGCGTCTAAATTGAGAGGAGAGTTATCTTTCATGGACTAAAACAGTAATCTACTTTATCAAGTCAGTTGAGGATTTAAGAGCAGGATGTAGTCTCCTGTTTCTAATAATGAGAATCAGGCATTTCTTTAGTGCTGTCATAGACAAGCACTTGGAATTTGATGGGGATAATTTGTAAAACAACTTTCTGTAAATGTCGTCAAGGTGTAACGTGGGACACTATTGTCTCACTTTGTTTGGCATGAAGACTGTAACATAGAGCTGAGACACTTGGTATATTACGAAAGTTAATGAAGCTAAAAGTGGTGTGATGTAAAGTCCCTGCTGTTTTTGAACAGTACGAGATATCATCCAAAAAGACAGTATCCTGCGCCTTTTAGTATATTGGGCTGATACGAGACATCTTAAATATATAGGAATTTTTGATTCTATGTAACATCCGAGATATCAAGTCGATAGTGTATCACACGTCACCTAAACGGCATGCATTAAATGTTTCTCCACCCATCAAAGAGTAAGGGTGGGTGGCCTTGCTGTATGATGCAATCTTCATTCAATTGCTAGTATAAAGCGCAGACTGGTGGAGATCGGCCTAATTAGTATAGAATGTTTTTAATGGCAGGAACGATGAATAACTCGGGGTTGGAGATGTTGATGAACATGTTTGGTGGACTGGGCGCTGGTAGCCTTGCTGTTCCAAACAGATCAAATGGTTAGCATTGTTGTCCTGTACTTTCTGAATGTTTTTTAGTACTGCTCTCCCACTTACATTGTTATCTTCTCAGAGCCACCGGAGCAAATGTATGCCACCCAGTTGTCACAGCTTCAAGAGATGGGCTTCTTTGATACGCAAGAGAACATTCGAGCGCTCATCGCCACTCAAGGGAATGTTCATGCAGCAGTTGAACGGCTTCTGGGCAACTCTGGCCAGTAGTAGATGACAACCCCTCTTGCAAAGGTCCATCACGGGGATGGCTGAGATTTGGTCTCTTTTGAACTCAGTTGGGTATAAATAAAATCTGAAATCCCTTTTTTAAAAGATTATGATTGCCATAGCTGAGATGTTGGTGTAGGAGGTTGTACTATTGGACTGTGATTTCTCCCTTTCCTTCATTTGGAATTTCGATAGCCCTATTTTTCTTCATCTCCATACTTAAAAAAGTATTACATTGTGTTATATCATTTGTTTGTCAAATTTGTCAAATTTATATTTAACGTATACAACCGCAGTGTATGGAAACGTTTACCCTTTCATTATTCCTATGCAAGCAAATGGTCATGATAATTTTCGAACCTCGTGTTTCGCCCTTCCTTTGACAAGGGTTAAAACTTAATTTTAAAAATTATTATTTTTAGGAGGATGCTTTTACTAGCGCAATCGTTTATTATAATCAAAATGCCCAAGGATGTGTTAACTTAAATTCTTGTTTTATGCAATTTTTTTAATCATTTGACAAATGTTAAACCTTGATACATTAATAGGGAAATAAGATAAATAAATGGAGGGCCTTGCTGTGCTCTGTGCTGTGTGCTGATATATTTCTTTCAGCGAGAAGCTGTGTACGGATATTTGAAGGGTGCTTTCTACAATGAAAGTTAATTGGGATGATGATTTTATACGAGATTTTAAGGCAGCAATAATTAAACACAAGCAATTCATCACACTAAGGGAAAATGAGAGGAGAGGAGGGGGAGGAGAATTTTAATAAGCTCAATTTAAAAAAAATTAAAAAGTGACACAATCAATTTTTATTATTATTTATATTACTTTTTTTAATTAAAATTTTCAAACCTCACTTCTCTAATTATTTAAATAGAACTATTTAAAATTTTCCTTTTCTTTTATTTCTCTTATACCAAACAATACCTTACCAAACAGTACCTTACGCCGTGCTTAGCATGACAGTATGACACCATGGAAGGGAAAGGAAAGTTGTTTTCCTGACTCCTTTTAGTTCAATTTCTTTTTTTAAAAAAAATTAGTGTGCAAATTTTTATAGTTTGACGTGATTTTTAATTAGGTTTTCATATTTTTTATTATACCATTAATTCTTATTAGTTACACTAACTTTTAATTAGCTCTCTGCAATTTTTTTTTCCCTTTTAGCCAAATTTTTATAGTTTTACCTGATTTTTGATTGAGTCTTACAATTTTAGGTGACAAATACATATGCACATAGTCAATACGCGATTTAATCACCTCAATCTCAATTACATAACCGGGCAGATTAATTCCATCAGTACTTACCAAAAAGCTACGTACAACACATTCGCCTTATGTGCTTTTTCCAAATAAATTTTAATGACCATGTAACCCCAAGCTAGACCCCTCATTTTAGCTACCGAATGAGCCATTTCCCTTGGGACGATGCTATTGTCTTGCATATTCTTTCCAGGGACAAAAACACTTCGGTAAGGCCAAGCTAATTTGTTCATTAAGGGTTTCAACCACTACGCTGGCACCATGGCAAGCTCTTTGTAAGCAATGATTATTCACTAACAGTGGACGTGTGCAGGGTTTTTTTTTTCCTCCAGAAATAATAATATTCAAAGTTTAAATGGCTGAATGTTCGTTTGAGGGGCAAAAAAAGCTTTCGCTCTATCATGTTCACTGAAATTGGTCTCTGCACAAATTTGTTGAGATATATATATATATATATATATATCCTGGTTATTCATGTCGACCATATAATGAAAGATTGAAGCCTATCACGCTCTTCGGATTGCTGAAAATTTAAAATTACTTATAACCTAAGGAAAATAAACATAAAAGAGAAATGAGAGTAAGAACCATGTACCGTGGCTGGGGTTGGAAAATGGCAAGTGTGGAGAAGTAAATAGTGGGTGGGAAGGGAAGAGGGGAAAAAATATTTTGGCGAAAAGAAAAATAGGGAATTTAATAAATGTAAAGAAAAGGGTTTGAATTGAGGCGGTTGGATTCGGAAGTGGCGGTTCAATTCACCCACGGGGGGTGATGAACCAATTAACATTCAAGCTCTCCCCTTAAAAGAGACCAAAGTAATTAGGAAACAAAATAAAATCCAAAAACAAGAACGGATCCCCCACATTACGAATGAATTAAACCAAATATTTGGAGACACTGTATATTATATTCTCACTCTTCCTATTCCAAACCATAAGCCACACCTCACTCCCTCACCTTTATCTATAAATTCTCCAACTCCAAGGCTCTCAATCATAGCTTCTTCAAACATCATCAACCATGCAGGGCCCTAGCAAACATTCCACCAACAGCTCTCCTTCCCCTTCCCCCTCCTCCAAACGCCCTGCCTCTCCCGCGTCTAACCCCCATCCCAATACTGATAATGCTGCCCAGAACTCCGCTCCTCCTGCTGCTCCCCCCGCCGGAAATAAAGGAAAAAGCTTGTCCAAGACAACCTTGAGGATCCGTAGGCAGGTTGTGAAACCGGCAAATGGGTCCCCTTCCCGTGCCGGCGCGGCTGCCTCACCCGATCAGGATTTGGACGTGCCGATTCGGGAGTTGATCGCTTTGGGTTCCGGCCAAGGTGGGTCGGAGGCGAAGGATGTGGATGAGCCGGTGAGGGCAGGCCGGTCGAAGAAGATTAAGCTCCATCTGAGGCTCAAGCCCGGGGAGGCCTCTAATTCACCCGGGAGTCCCATTTGTCTATTCTGTCTCCGGCGTTTCTCCACTCGGGCGAACTTGCTTGTCCATCTTGAAATGGAGCACCCTTCAACACAAGAACAAGATGACGACCAAACACCAGATCATGAACAAGGTATAATCAAACACGGTGCAGTACTAGCTGCTAGCTAGCTAGGATGATCCTACTTGCACGTGTTTTTGTTTGCTTCTTATACTATGCGCATATATACAGGTGCATATCCTGGGGGGGGGGGGGGAAGGTCAACAGTTTCTTGATCGATAGCCTCATCACATGCATGTATTATTTGATATTGATCTGAATTGCACTATGTATATACAATTGTTTCGCCTGCCTGCAATGAAATTAAGTTTTTTGAAGCAAATTTTGAAGAGATTTAATGTGTGTTGTTAGGTGAAGATAATGGTGGAGGAGACAGCGGTGCTGAGAAAAAGAGTGAGGAGAAGGAGGGTTCATCCGCTGCAAGCGAAGGGAATGATGGACAGGATCTGAACAAGCCAACAGAGGAAGTGCAGGTTTCTGCTGAGAAGAACGAAGAGAAGGGTACTTCCGGTGATGAGACAATTGGTGGCCCTCGTAAGAAGTTTCGATTTGACCTCAATGAGCTTCCTCTAGTGGATGAAGATAAGAACTAGCCCCACGTTTTACCTCTACCATCGATTTGTATGGTTCATGAAAGACTGTTCAAATAATATCCGACTATTTGGGTTCCATGGGAGTTGTCGCATATAATTATAATCCTGGGTTTGTTCCGAGCGAGCTAGCGTGTTGTTATCATATGTATGTCATGGCTGGTTTAATTTCCATTATATTGATCTTGGTTTTAAGTCGAGGTGGCAAAGTGATATAAGCTCAATTTTCTTAAATTACGCAGAGAGGAGAAGAGAGATCAATCAGTTATGCAGGTATGAGATGAGACAAAGTCTAGGTTGACAAAATACCTTAAACTATGAACTTTGGTTTCCTAGGCAAGAAACTGTGATCGCAATATTGTAGTTGTGGCTTGCAAGACTTGAGTTTCCAATTTTTAGTTCTCGGCTTTCTCATATACGATGATAAAGCACACGAAGAGCATTCATTGGACCTTTTTCTTTCATTTGAGCTTATTGAGACCATATATTTTCAAAGGCAAATATATGCCATAAATACAATATTTTATGCAACATACAATTGTGTGTAATAATTACGTACAAAGAGCGCAGTCTCATTCAATTGAAGTTTTTGAACAAATTATATTAGATACGATTTCTTATAGATTTCACCCGGAAGAATGAATGTCCCTTTATTCATGTCTTGGGAATAAGCATGACGGGTATAAGAGCTTTAAATATGTATACATGTATAGGTGAATTTTCTCTTTCTAATTTTAGCTCTCAAAATTATTAAAAGAAATGTTATTATAAAAAAATTCAGAAAACTCGAACTCCTATGATCTCTCTCCATTGTTTTATGTCCATGTCCATGCGAAGTTGAATAACGCGTGTTTTGATCAATGCCGTATTTCAAGTTATGGCACAGGATAATTAGGTCACCATTATTAGCGCTTAATCAATAATGGAACCACAATTATTGGTAAAGTGCATATGCATGCGGAATTGCAACTTTGCATATATGTGAACGTGTGTACGTAGTTGAAAATCCATAGTTTTAACACGAGACACTTGAGGCTTTTAGAATATATAACATTTTAAGTAGGATCTTATCTATATTGGTGAGAAAAATAATATCTTTCATATGCGCATGGGATATTCCTATTTCAATTAAAGATTATTGGTTCGGCAATTAAAAAAGATGAGTAGAGGATCGAACAAGCTAGTACATAGATAAATACACTTGTTTAATATTTTACGTAGGATCTATTCATACAGTAATGATATCAATCAAATTCACTCCTAAAAAGGAGTAAATAAAACATTCAATTGACGCTCCTATTCAGTCAAAGCAAATCGAGGCAAATTTTTATGAGAATATAATTAGGTATATAAATATAACTCTGCCATTCACGTACGTAATTATAGGAAGTGAAAATGTGAGGGCATCATCCTCAATCCCTCTCTTCTTAATTAGACTCCTCCAGGAATACATATGCATGAGAATCCCTATATTTATCGCAGGGTAATCCTAATAGACTAATTAAATAGTGGATTTGTCTACGATAATAGTGTTCCGTTCAACATTAAAGAGTTCGAGGTAACACTGGGTGATTTCCCCTTTTGGGAGAGAATAGAAGAAATGCACTTGCTTTTTTGAGAGGGAAATTAAACAAAAGCCGTAGAACTCGTATACATGCATGCACGTTCACATTCAGAATCTTCCCTTTTTTGTTTGATAGCTGTTTAATTATGTAAATCTTATACCTTAAATGCAACCAAATTAAATCAGGAGCCCGCAGAGTGGCCTCATCCATATTTCCAAGGCAGTATACTACACACACACACACACCCCAAACATGCACCGGTATATTATAAATACGTGTCACATGATAGAAAAAACCTAGACTTATGTTATACTGTACACATACTAATAAAAAAATGGTTCTTCTTATGGCACTTTTTGCAATATTATTTAGGTTCTACATTTTAAATACAATAACTATATATCATCGACTTGTGTGTGTGTGTGTTTTTAAATATATGATTATATGGGGATATCCGTGTGTAGAGGATTTCTATTTTTAATCGATTACATTTTAACAAGGGAAGGTGTGGTGTAATTTACTCCCCTGGTCCTAAATGTACGTATGAATATAAAACCAAGCATGTGAGGGCATGCCTCTCTCAAAGCTCAAATCTATCAACTCAACCATCGCCGGCGAAGGAGCATCAGATTGGGGAATATTTTGCAAGAAGAAAATACAGGTTATAAAACTACATGAGCTATATTATTATCAACTACATCAATCATGGCTTCTTTCTAAAAAGATAGAAACCAAGACAATGGTATACGTCCATCTCACTCATTTAGTCCCTCCAATCATTCGCAGCATCGCATTATATAGATTACCAAAGTTACGTGACCTTAGAACAGGAATATTTCCTTATTATATACTATTTCCGGTCCTTAATATAAGATCCTATTTGACTTTTATTTTGGTCCTAAATATAAGACCCTAATCCACTTTGTCTCTTATATTTACTCAATTTTTTTCAAGATAAGCCTTCTAATAATTATAGTTCTAGTTAATGCACTTGATTAGTAAGGATATTTTAGGAAAGACAACACCTATTTAAGACAAATAACTAACTTAACTTACTTTATTAATCTCCTCAAATTAGTCAACTGGCTCTTATAATTAGGACAAGAGGTAGTATATAGTTAGTTATCTAACACACATAAAGATGGACAAAACTATTCATCTATACAAATAAACTGTGCAAAACAAATCAGAATAAAGAAAAGCAATCAGAAATATATTTACGCCTTAACACTCGACCACAAAACCGCACCAACAAGCGTTGACTTTTTTCTTTCTTTTGTTTTCTGGGGTCATATTATGTGTCAACTTAAAGCAACTATAGACGTGGGCATTTGTTTCATACCATGATGTGACTTGTTATATATATATGTGTGTGTGTGTATTGATATTGATGGGTATTGTTGTATAGAAATTATGTTCAATATGCATATCATGTTAATTAAGCGTAGAAATTAACATGCATGAATAGAGATTGATATGAATGGTATCGTTCATATCCTCTAAATAATATAACTTCTTATAACTTTTATGTTCTACATAGAATCCATGCAATATTTGTAAGGACACTTTAACCTCAATTTCATCATGAACACTATCACCGAATCCTTCGAAGCATATTTTATGTGTAGGAACAAATAAGATTTTGTCCGTCCATAGACTAAAATGTGAAAGCGAACATAGATGTTGAAGAAATCAAGAAAATGGTGCATGGTTTTCCTTTCTTGAAAATTTACAACATATAATTCTTGGATCGTGGGTTCTCCACAATAGCAGGTCACTGATCCGTGAGGTGCTTCCACATGTGAATACACCATCATCGTCCGGCACTTGTTCAGCTGAACCAGTCGAACTTTCCGCCTCGCTGAAGTTGCGTTTGGATGTTACCTGCTCCGTTTGTTTCGGAGTTTGGCCATAGCCATCCCCGGCTTGTGATGAGGGCTCCAAACATTTTGCCCTTGTATTACTATTACCTTCTCAGGAGGAGGACGTAGCCAGTTTTTACGTACATCTTTTTGCCTCTGGATGTTGTTTGATTTCTCTCACAGAAAACTTTTTGAGTGTCAGGTGATTTTCTTCTTCTTGTCTTCTGCATTTTCGCCGAAATTAGGAAAGTTTGATAAGTGAATGGACTTCATTTCATGTTTTTTGGAGCGAAATTGCTTTCCCAGCTTAGACTGACTCAAATTTAAGTAGTTTAAGTACTTTGAGGTTAGTCCTGCCTCAGTTGATCTGGAACTCATACAAATCCAAGTAATGATCCATAGATATTGGATTTGTCAGTCATAAACTTTCAGCCTGAATTTTTGCTTCTGTTCCTTTTGCAATGCACATTTTTCTTCACTAAGTAATAAGTATGAGCGCATGTTTTGTTGTTTTCAGTGAGCTGGGATTCCAGTAATAATGGAGAAGGCAGATTTTGAGACAGATTCGAAGCAGAAGTTGTACACGAGTATGCGCCTTTGGGAATTTCCGGATCAGTATGTCATTGAGCCCTCGGATGGCTCTTCAGGCTCTTCATTGTCTGTCAGTCGAAAGGATGGCTCGATGAAGCTTATTGGTTAGCTATTTAGTGTTTGCTATCTTAGGCTTGATGTTGTACATCATAACATTTTCTCTCTCCGTTCTCCTTGTTTTCAACGTAGTCCTTTTACTTATCTATTGCTTCTTGCTTTGCCAGATGAGATTCCACGATACAACTCCCTTCGAGTTCCTAAGATTTGGCCAATTTTTGGCGTCGTTGGGATGTTGAGGCTTTTGACTGGTAAGGGCTAAGCAATCTTAGAGCATAGACACCTAAGCCATGATTTGCGGATTAATGTCAAAATTCATATACCATAGTGATAATTTATGTAAATTTTTCTTGTGCTAATCGTAACATCATGACTCATATCTGTATTCAAGCTCATTCATATATGAAGGAGATTATGGATTTTGGTGAGATTATCTCGGGGATCACAAAGAAACAAATATAAAATAAGATTCCAAGGATGCTTAAGGAAAGCTATGAATTATTTGCCGTCATATAATTCAGAAAGCGGTGGAATTAAACGTTATGTTGGATGCAAAATCGCTCGAATCTAGTTCAGTCATCATCGTAGTCAGTGCATTAGGTCCCCAGTTTTTGTTGTTGTTTGTGTTTATGTCTTTGATCACTATGGCGAAAGGTGCGGGTGTCCAATTTTCGGCTCCAAATCGGTTTTGCACACCCCAAGATAACAATATGATTCTGTAATGTAATTGACATGCCTTAACTTTGGGTTCGGATAATTTATGGATGCTAACTCACGTAAGGTCTATCACTTCAATGTTGATATACTTTACTCTGTGCTTTCAGGATCATATTTGATGGTTATAAAACAGCGTGAAAATGCTGGATCTTACCTGGGGAATCCAATTTTCAAAATTTCATCCTTGAAGACCTTTCCTTGTAATCATTCTCTTGAGAATACTCCTGCTGAGCAGGTAAGCTAATCAAAACAAAAAACACACACACACTCCAACAGAAAAAAATTCGATTTCTTGTCCTCCAGCTGTCTTGGGACTAAAGAACTGTTGAACTATCTTTGGCAGAAGAAGACAGAGATTGAGTTCTCTGGGCTGCTAAATGTTGCAGAGAGGACTTCTGGTCTGTTCTTCTCATATACCACCAATTTAACCCTGAGGTGAACCTCTTTGGATATTTTTGACTGTAACTATGACTGGAATACTGCGAGATTTAGATTCTCAATTTACTGCCTTGTGCGTATGTAAATATACACAGCTGCGAATAAAAGAAGGAAGCAGCGGTAATTCTGAGCTTGATTAGTAAGAGAGTGCAACATTTAAAGCTAATGTAAGAGACAAGTCTAGAACACCTTTCAAATGCACTTAGGATGATACTGCTTTAGACTTTGATGTTAAACGTCTAGAGCCTACTAAACCATACATGTTTGAGCGTCATCTTCAAATGCATTAAGGATGAAACTGCATGAGTCCTTGATGTTAAGTGTCTAAATCGTGCTAGTCCACACATGTTTCAGTGTTGTCTCACTTAAGCGGCATTCATACTACAATTTGAAAAGTACCAGCATATAAGTGAGCATGAAACACACATTATAATCTAGGGAGATTATGGATGTTTACATTTTAAAAGAAGAGCATATTATGAGGACGGGGACTCTCTCATAAGGAAAAAGTTCCTTATTTTTATTGAGAGAAAATGAATTTCAAATTGTGCCATTGGTATAATGTTGACTGCTGATATTATGCGCTACAGCGTCCAGCGATTGCATGAGCTGGGGGCTCAGTCTAGATCAGTTCCTCTTTGGAGACAGGTAATACGCCGTCTTTTGTTTACAGTTAGCCTTTTGTTTGAGATACTTCTATCGCTGGAGTGAAACGTGCCTCCTTCATAGTTTGTTCCCATTATTATCCATTGATCATACTTCTTGATGCCCATTTAGACAATGCTATTATGGATAGATTCTTTCTGCACCTTTTCTTTCCCTTTATTATTATTCTTATGCTACCACCAAATGTTTTGTCACAGGCAGAGCCTCGATTTCTCTGGAACAATTATATGCTGGAAGCTCTCATAGACAACAAGGTGGGCTTGTGGAGAAATTAGTGCTTGTTGCTAATGCTTCTCCCCCTCTTCAGTACCTATACATTTTATAATGCCAATTACTAATAAGAATGTGTTGTCCTGATGTTTCAGCTTGACCCATACATACTACCTGTTGTCCAAGGAAGTATCCTTATCTCAATGCTAAGCTGACCATTTTATGGTCTTTGTATCTCACTGACACGTGTTTTGTTGTTTGCATTTTAGTTTGACCTGGTCACTTAACAACTTATTTTCGAGGCTTCTCCTTAACCAATCATTAGGCTTTCATTACTTTCAATCAGCAATTGGGAAGGACATAATTGACATCACTTTAATTGCAAGGAGATGCTCGAGAAGAAATGGTATTTGATGTTTTTAAATGAAAATCCCGTTGTTTCCAGCTTGTCTCTGGTTTTGTGTGTTCCGTAGGTTTTTGAGCTTTTATTACTTACAGCATCACTAATCCTTTAGGCAAATAAATATTTAAATTAATGCATTTATTAATTTGGCGTTGATAACCAATAATGATAGCAGCAATTATGAAATTTTACTGTTTTTCCCCAGCATTTAGACTGGTAGCTCTTTCTTTTGTTTCATGCTAATACATTGACTTATTTTTTGAGATTTGAAATTTTATCCACAACTCTCTGTCAAAACTTTACCATTTGTGGCTGCTTAATAAAAGCATTAACATATTAAGAAGTATTCTCATGCGGATCCTTGTTGTATAATACTCTTAAAATGTTAGTTGAAAATTGGAATAGCTTCACTTTTGTGCATTGGTTGGTCAAATAATGGATTTAAATAAAAGTTGCATTTCATGAAAGGAACTCGGATGTGGAGAAGAGGAGCTGACTGTGATGGTTATGTTGCTAATTTTGTGGAAACTGAACAAATTATGCAGATTAATGGGTATACAGCTGCTTTTGTTCAGGTAACACTTTAAGATTGTCATGTGACAAACATACGATGGGCTAGCTCTGTCAATTTTTTTATGAGCTGGCTGAATAATTTGTCATTTTAATCCAGTATATTTAAAAAATGTTTCTTTCCTGATCTTAATTACCACATTGTAATTCCTTCAAGTTACTTGCACTGAACTTTATGAAGCTCTGGCCAACCATAGAAAAGCCCTTATGGCCAGCTTTTTGGCCTGTGGATAAATAATTACAGAACTTTTGGCCCTGCTAGTTAATGGTGTAACTAGGAGGAGTGACAAGGGAAAGGAATAATGTAGAAAGCCAATGAAAAGTGCTTATGCTTCCGTGGCAGAGGTATACAAATTTGAGGAGACAATATTAAGATAATTACCGATTTACTCCTGTCATCAAGAACACAAATAGGCCATTTGTGGTAAACAGAAGTATTACCACGCTCCAAATGCAATATGGCTTTAAGAGCATTACACATAATAGTATTTAGGTCTATATGACCTTGTCGAGTATGGGGCTGTCTGGAGAGAATTTTTCCCATGAGGCATCCTCTTAACAAGAAGCTGCGGTCGAAGTTTCTGAGTGGATGCATCTTTCATTGAAGTTAGATCAGTGATTATAATTATTTAGTTTATTCAGAAGTAAGTACATGGCAGTTTAGACAAAGCCCAAGTGGGGAAGCTGGGATGCTTGCTATCAACTTTGTGAGATGAATGTTGCCTGTATTTAATTCGCGAATGCTACCAATAGCATGTGATAAGATCTCTTAATGTTGTTCTTTGGCAGATTCGTGGTTCAATCCCATTGCTTTGGGAGCAAATAGTTGACCTGACATATAAGCCTAAGTATGAGTTGGTAAAAGTTGAAGAATCTGTAAGCGGTTATCAATTTTTTGTCTTTTTATGTTTCTACAGTCTAATACTTTGTTCATATCTGACTGCTTTTGTATTGCCTATGATGCAGCCTCGAGTAATGGAGCGTCATTTCATCGATTTAAGAAAAAAATATGGGGCCGTTTTAGCTGTTGATCTTATCAACAAGGTGAATATTCTCTCACTGCGTAGTGGTTTTTGCTATAGTATCGGGTGATATTAGTTTATATTATTATTTACATGCTGTGCGTGTTTTTATGAATATATCTTGCATGAATACATCTTATGCACCAGCACTTATATGAGTGCATTTTCCTTTCCCCTTTGAATCTTATCAGCATGGAGGAGAAGGGCTGCTGAATGACAAGTTTGCAAATACAGTGCAGTCTGTCATTAGCGATGATATAGGGTATTAGCTTTTAAATAGATGCTTTTTTTTTTTTTTTTGGTTTCGTTTTATTTGATTCTCTTGCATGTTACTTCTTTCCCTTTATGTTTTTTGGTAGATACCTGCATTTTGATTTTCATCACGTCTGCGGGCACATTCATTTTGACCGCCTTGCTATCCTGTATGACCAAATTTCAGATTTCCTTGAGAGAAATGGGTATGGATTTCCTTTATGTTTAAATTTCCTGATATTGATTTACTTGAAAACTTAGTTTGTCTGATGATTCACACTTGCATTGCTCCGAAGCAGAGTTATTCATGAACTTTTAGTTTTTCAACGAAGGCCAACAACTTGTAATACTACTTTTGTTATGCCGCCTAATGTTGAACGACCCGCTATGACATTTTGGATAATTATTAGTCATGATGTCAAACAGTTGTATCAAATGCTATCTGGCAGATACAAGCACCTGTTTCACTTTGTTGTGGTATATTTGCCAACATGTACCGCCAGCTTAATCAGAGTTGTAGATCGAAACCTGACCTGTTTGTTGCAATCCTGTTTTGGAATTTTAGTTATCTTCTGTTGAATGAAAAGGGCGAGAAAATGAAGGAGCAACTTGGAGTTGTCAGGACCAATTGCATCGATTGTCTAGACCGAACAAATGTGACTCAGGTTGGTATATACATGCAAGAGCAATTGAACAGAAAACATAAGAACTTTTCTCCCATGTTATTGAGCACACTCTAGTTCTTTGATGTTATATGTTCTACATTTACTTGTTCCCAATTTTTTTTTGAAAAAAAAGAAGAACTGAATATATTTGTCATATATCCTGTGACTCGGACTCCCCCCTTAACCCCCAAAAAAAGGTTCTGAGACTAGAGCTGGGTTCACTCTTAAAATTGGTCAAGTAGCTTTAAACCTAAAATTATAGTATATGTGCGAACATGTTATGTTGACATATAACAACAGCTACCGACATCATGATTATTTTCTAGTTGATTACGTATTGTTTCTCACATCATTTTCCTGCTTAACAATGTTTCGATGTGATTCCAGAGCATGATTGGCCGAAATACGTTAGAAAATCAGCTTAGAAGGCTTGGTGTCTTTGGTCCTGAAGAAACCATTAGTTCGCATCCAAATCTAGATGAAAGCTATAAGATCTGTGAGTAAATTATTAATTTCCGAGTTGTTTGTCAGAGTTATATATTCAATTTACTATCTTCATCTGCTACATTAAAGTTTGCATGGTTCCATGGATCATAAAAGCCCAAATTCCACTTCTAATCGATTCTCATTGATCAGTATGGGCTGACCATGGCGATGATATAAGTGTTCAATATTCAGGCACTCCTGCTCTAAAAGGAGACTTTACCAGGTATTTTCCCCAAAATCTGTCAATAGATTTCTAGGATACAAGATTTCTATGTTCTTCATGCCTGAAGAAGGTAGAGAAATTTTGCATCCATAAAAGAAGTTATATTCCTGTTCAATTTGCAGGAGCACGACATAATTGTTTAATCGTATTGCCTGAAATGATAATATGTTGCTCTTGACAGAAATAGCAGGTTCTACAATTTGTAGGAATTGAATTTGTTCCTTCATTTATTACTCCCATTTCCTTGATGAAATTTTATGCATTGAATTTTTTATATATATTAAGTTAAGCAAGTGCTTGCTTTTGCTAATAATGGCTTTAATCATGTAATCCATTATGTTCAATTATAATGGCAAAACTTGCTAATTTATAGTGATGAAATTATGTAATTATTTTGTACTTTTGTTGAATAACTTTCAGTCGGACTTTCTAATAACGTACAAAGATTCATTGATGTTGCTATCTTTATATAGAATGTAGCTTCCATGCTTTTCCCTACCACATTATTTGATTTGATTGAATTCAGATTTGGGCACCGCACAATTCAAGGAATATTCAAAGATTTTTGGAATGCTCTTCTACGCTATTATCTAAATAATTTTTGTGATGGAACAAAGCAGGTACTCAGGCTTCATTTTATACTAATCTTAGTTGTGCTTTCTCTCCTCTCCCCCTTTCTCATGAAAACACACATTATAGTTTTCTTTAGTTTGTGCTGATCATGAAGTTATTACTCTGTAGCCTATACTGTATTCTTGCTTTTTTTTTTTAATGGGAACTATAATTCCTAAGAAAATTTATTTGCTATTTCCTTGACCATGGTGGGGCAATTATTGTGTTATAGTATTTCCAGATCAAGTAAGTTACTACCTCTGGTCCTAATTATAAGAGCTAGTTGACTAATTTGGAGAGATTAAAAAAAAATAAGTTAAGTTAATTATTTGTAATAAATAGGTCTTGTTTTTCCTAAAAAATCCTTACTGATTAAGTGTGCTGGCTAAAACTATAATTATTAGAAGGATTATGTTTAAAAAAATTGCATAAATATGAGAGACAAAATAGATTGAGATCTTATATTTAAAACCAAAATAAAAGTTAAACGAGGTCTTATATTAAGAACCAGAGGTAGTAATATGTTTATATGAAGAACTTCTTAGTTTGTAAGTTGCTGCTGCTTTATCGTATTGCTGATTTCCTATGGATGTGAAGGATGCAATTGATCTCGTGCAAGGACATTACATAGTTTCAGTCAACCGAGATATGGCTCCCTCTTCTCAGAAAGGAGGCCTGGAAACTATAGCTGTGAGTATAAGTTCAATGGAAAACTTTTCTCAATAAACGATTGAGGCATCTGCTTTTGCTTTTGAATAGCTATCAGAAAGGTTACGATTAATAAATATTGTCCAACTTTTGTGACGTAGGACTAAGTACATATAGTTGATGGTTACATTTTTATTTCTATCAAAGAAAACTATAGATGACTTGAGTTCTGAGTCTTACTGCGGTTACCTCACAGCTTATGAATTGAAACTATTTCTTTTTCCTTTTCCGTTCCTTATGCAACAGTTTGTATGACTACTTGTTCCGGAGTTTATAAAATACTGTTCCTGTGCATACAGCGAAGTGGCAGATTGCAATAGGTATTGCGCGATAGGCATGAAACAAAATTACTTTTAATTTTATAATAAGAAACCTGATTATCCAGTCCAGGAAAAGTAAAGAGATCACATAGACTTGAAAGGCCAAACAACATTGCCTCTAGTGTTGAAATTCTGTTTTGTTTTTTCCTAACATTTTTATATTTTTTTGGTTTGCCGCTCGTTCACATTAGAAAGCTTGAAGTAACTCATCATCTGCATCCTATGCTATATTTATTCATTAATTTTTGCTCTTACTCCAATTTGAAGATTGTTCTGTTGATTTTTTCAGTCCTTTCCTGGGGCTTTGTCGCTGGTTTTGATTGGGTTCTTTTTTGCAACAATGTCTTTGAGGCAAGGTGCGTGAATTTTTGTTCTGTTAACCTAGGGATGTAAGTACACATGAAGTCTAAACCATATATACTAGTTAGTGCTTACATGCACTTGTATATGGACATTTAAGATATAAACAAAAGCCTACATTATACAAAACTCAGATGAACTTTGACTTTGGTCTAAATAACCTCTCTAACATCTAAAACTTGACAAGGAACCCCTTAAACCTTCGACCGTATGTAGATAATCCCCAGCTGTTAATTAATTTGTTATTTCACTAGTGGAGGGAGCATCATATTTTATTGACAATGTATTTATTTTTTATGCCGAAACCTTAAACTTTGAGTTCGAGCAAAAAGGCTACCGAAACCTGTGTGCACAAGTCCTTTGCCATGTGATATTGCGCTAGTGCAATAAGCGACAGACTAGCAGTAAGAGGGGACATATCTACATAGTTTTGGAATTTTAAGGGGATTCATACTAAGCTTTAAAGTTTAAGAACCTAAAATTTAGAGGGTTATATATAATATAGCCTAGACATGAACATAATATGGAGGTGAGGCAAAATTGTTAGGATGGGATAAGGGGGAGAACGAAGAAGCGAGTGCAGGAGATGGATAATGAGAAACAGAAATTAGGACAACCATTCAGTAATGAACATTAATCCATAATCTGACAACTAAGTTCATGATACTTTAACTTACTAGGCTACCGCGCTAATTTGATGTCCCACTTGAAAGAATTTTAGGAGATAACAATAGTGCCTTGACATGATCATGTGACATTAATGGAAGGCTATCAAATTTCTGAGATTTATATTAAGGATGTAACAAGTGATGCTTCCAACGAGAACTACATTGATCATCTCTTAAGAGGGGGAGAGGTATGACTGTTGGGGAGTAGTTGAGGGTGCGTGTGAGGAATATTTCAGTGGCATGGCGCTTGGCGGGGATAGCTGAGGCATTTAGCAAGGGTCCGTAACTATCATTCTTTCTTTGGCATGTGCATGTGCACCTTAATGTTAAAGAAATTGGATTGAGCCAATGAAGCCAGCTATGTCTATGGTACGAAAGAGCAACTTATAAAGTGGTGAAGTTGTCTAAAACCCACGGGTGGTAAATGACTATCTTATGTTCACTGTTTCAACAGTTCGGTATGATTTTCGGCACTTCTTCTTTTCGCTGATTTGGGCCAGCATCAGCGTGGGCATAGCAGCATTTGTGAGGGCCAATGGTCGGCTTTTCTGCAACAGACCTCGCCTGCTCAAGCCCCGGTGCTAGCTTATATGTACCATTCATTTAGAGCTATTAGAGGTGTTCTTTGACATATCCAGCTTCTGCAACAGGCCTCACCTGCTACAAGGGTTCCATTCAGATTGCTTTAACCAACGCATTCTTACATTAAGTCACTGAGAATTAATTGATGATAGTTTAATGATTGATTTAAATTTCGGTTGGCTGCTGCTTTGCTGGTGCCTCCTGCTATGCCATCTCACCCTCTTGTATATTTCCAGTTTTATATATGGTTTGGTTCTTTACTTGGAAGCATTGATTCTTGGATGTTTTGTATATGTTCATTCTTTTATTTGCAAATTTATAAACTTTCTAATTCAAGTGTTTTGTCGTTGCTGCAATAGAGATTATGGCTATTGACTTTGACTCGAGTGCTGCGACAATAGGTTCCATATTTGACTGGATTAAAGGTTTCCATTTATGTGATCACGTCTTGTCAGTTTGTAATGTGGTTATGAATTGCAACCTTCATTCCATATCTATTGTTGGTTAAGGTCTCACACATAAATTAAGGAAAAAGATCTTTAATTAGTGTAAACTATTATTACGCATGGACTACAGCACTCTCATTTAATTACTTAATTTAAGAAAGAGAAGGAGGCATAAGCTTAATTGAAGGAAAAGATGATATGTAGGGCCAAAACAGAAGTGATAAGAGAGATACATATTATTAAATGAGGGTATAGCTGAAAACAAAGGGATAAGATTTTGGATTTTTATAATACAAAATTTGTGAAACAAAATAGATAGCTTAAAACGACCACAAATAATAAGGTTTTGTAATTGTTTGCCTGAGCTTTAAAATCTTCTTTTTTATTCCCCCTTTTTTCTACCCTTACTCTTCATCAAGACCTGGGAGCATGATTTTCATGAAGGAGCAGCTAGGAGACTCGTATTTCGGTTGGTAAGTGATCTGAAAGTTGGAGCATAATAATGTCTTCCAACCCCCCCCCCCTCTTTTTCTTTTCCTCCTTAAATTTCCCGTTTGGGTCCCACGTTAAATTCAATCATTTTTTCTTCTCAACAAAGGAGTACAATTCAGTATGGAAAACTGAGCTGGGTGAAGAGCATAACCTTTTTACACCATTTTTGACACACATTTTTAGAATATGGTGAATATTTTAGATGGCCTTCATACGAAGCATATTCCACATCAGCTTGACTGACAGATATATGCCCTCTTATAATAGCATTAGGAGTCAAAATAACCTTCAAAACGTCCCCTATTCAAAAATTAATATCCAGGATTTGATGTCCATGCTCCCGCATCGACTCCCTGAGGACTCAGAGCTTACTTGAGGGGCAAATATGGTTATGTCGTTCTTGAGGATTTAGTTGTGTTGGTTCCATTGTAACTTGTTTGACTATTTCTTTTATCTACCTTGTATGTCTGCCTTGTTACCTTGTGATTGCCCAGTTAGCTAGGTTAATTTTGGGTACGGAGTCGGAGTCTGGCCGAGCAGGTTATGTCCTGGTCAGATCTCATTTTTGTCATACTGTTCAAGATAATAGTGAATATTCCAGGTCTCTGGCATCAATATCATAGAATGACATCTAATTTCCAAATGATTGTATTAATAAACTTTATTAAACACTGGCAATGGTAACACCACAGCCACACAAATAGTTAAAATTGTGTGCAAATATGTTCCAAGACTGACCAGAGAAAGATAAGATACCAGTAAAGACAAAAAATAGATGAAAGGGTAACAATTTTGCCAAAAGATAATCTACACTTTTTTTTTTGGCTACGAGCGTTAAATGAAGATTGCTTCTTTATCTTTTCCACATAAGAAAGATGTCTCTGAAAGCTCAGTACTACCCAGACCAGGTGCCGCAGGCCTATTTCCGGCCAAAGTGCGGCTGGCGCATACAACGGACAGGTACTAGTCTGCAAAAGAAGAAAATTGCCGAGTCTTGTCTCCCCAGAAGTTCGGATCAAGATGTCCGCGTCAGGTGCTACTGAGATGTACATATGCTTCTCGATGTCAACTACTTTTATAGTAGGAAGCTCACCCTCCTTATACCTAATCCACTCACTACTATCAGTCACCCCATTGCAATAATTATGGCGTTGTTTAATAGCATGTACAAACTGATAAGCTCTACCTCCATCATCTTTACCACCTTGGCTAGTACCACAAGCTTTGGCCTCATTTAAATAGTCTTTGCAAGAATGTTGATCAAGTATGTAAATGCTATTTCCCTTCAGACCCTCATCAATTCTTGTCATCACACCATTTGAACTCTTGGCCTCTTTTGATGCTTGATCTTCACTCCATTTATCCTTGCAGGATTCTTGAATAGCACGTACAATCTCATCACGTGAAGTATAGGCCACGCAAAGTAAAAGCACCCTCTGGTTGTTGTGAGCAGTTGCTCTCATTGCCTTCTCTACTGCAGCCCGGACTGGTTCGGTCAGTAGTTGCAAGTTGCCAATGAAATGTAATCTAATACCGTATTCGTTGATAATACTGTCTTCTTGAAGCAATTCCTCAATCTTTTCTTGCATCAAGTTCATTAGAGATTGAACCTCTTTTGGCTGCCTTTTGAAGTTATTAATGCTGAATGCATATACAGTTGCATACTTCACTCCCAATTCATAGCAATACCTCAGCATAGACAGGAGAGCCGAAAATCCAGCCTTACGGCCATCACCTTCAGCCATCTTTCTCTTCTTGGCATACCTTCGATTTCCATCCATGATGAAAGCAACATGATCTGGCACACGACCAACAGATAAACCACAAAAAATGCATCTTCTCCAAAAACTACATAAACTGCCGAACAACTGGCTTGCAATACTTCCTGTCCTTCTCTCCATTTAAATGGTTGACATTAAACTTTTAAGAAACCAACATAGGCAATTCAAGATACCTTCAATATCAGCCAGCGTTAGCAACAGCGAAGGCACCTTGAGTTAATGATCCAGCAATCTATAGATTAGAAACTGCTCAAGTGTTAATCTGCATTCTGAGAGAAGAAAATAAAAAGTAGGAAATAATAAGTGATGGAAACAGTCACTATAGATGTTTGTATCATTAATTGTTATGTCTATGAGCAAGAAGGTGCAAAGTCAAGACTTAAGTACATGCCATAGTTCATTCACCAAATAAATAGGGGTCTCAAATGTTACATATTCAACAAATCAATGAAATATTGCCCATAGTCCCATCAATAAATGATGGCTTAAGCCAAAGTTTCAACCATCATTCTGGAACTTAAGGCTTCAAGGATCAAGAAAATGAACCATGGAAAATGGTCCTCCAACTACCAGTTCCTCCACCAGTTTTCATTCGTAAAGTTAGAGTACAATCTTTAGGCCTTTTCCTCTTTCCCAAGGCAGAAGTGTAAATTGTTAAAACAAAGTCACAAACTACAGTTCAATTCACAAAGATGAATAACCTCACATAGTAAGAATAACTTCATCAAAAGCAAAACCGCAATACCCAGTTTATGCTCTCAAGAATTAAAACGGACTAACTTCTCAAAGTATTACCCAAATGTCAGATACCTTGCATCATGAAAATTTATAGTTCTGCAATGGTTTGGACAACAATCATTACCATATTAAGTACAAGGTTCATGCCTAAAGTTTCTTCCTACATCAATAAACAGTGAAATAAAAAGCACCACAAACAAGTTACCGCTTATTAGATATCGTAGCAGAGACATAAGAGTATTAAATATTAATCAAGAACACATTAACGTTCGAAAACAGCATATTGATATGTCCTCCTGACAATATTGGAGTATGAAAATTCACAATAATCATGGGCCCTCTAGGCTGGAAAAAAATGGCAGTGTAGCACTCTAAACCACTCGGGAAAAAGTGATTAAAATGAGCTGATATGAAGCAATTAATTAAACAATAAACAACAAACACCAAATCGGACAACTCAATCATATGCCAGACAAGCGAAGGAAAAACGTAATCCGAAATACTCAGACAAAATTCTAATGCTGTATTTCGAAGCTTTTATTTCTTTAAACTCATTCAAATCAGTCGCTATTCAATGCAACCAAGCGTGATCAGAACACTTGATAAATAGTGTTACTCCGTTGCCGCTTAAAATACGTGTGTGTGTGTGTGTGTGTGTGTAATAAGAGAGTTGGAACCATGCATGCTTTCAAGTAAATTTTCAGAGCAACCAATCAAAAGAAAAGAGATACCTCGCGAAAATAAGATTCAGATCAATGCTTAACTGAAAGACTGAAGCATGCAGGATTTCAGCAAGTTACCGTCGAACCAAGGAGCGTTGACCCACATAACCATCGAACAAGATCACTCCCAACGGAGACGTAAATGCAAACCCTCAATAGATATTCACCGATTTAATCAGAGATCAAGATAAACTGATAAAGAATACTTTAAGCGCAATGGTGGCGAGAAGAAATAAAAAGAAAGAAAAAATTGCGATGACCACATCAACTAAAAAGTAGTTATGTCTAACGAGGGGGGGGCATGGGGTTGACATTCGGCACCCAAAATAAGAACAAAAATAAGAGCCAAATAAGAGCAGTCTAAGAGCGTGTCTAGTTAAGTGGTAAGATCTTAAATAAACCTATTTAAATCTAAATAAGTGATTATGAAGCATGTTTGTATTATTTGGGTAATTTTTATAAAATCTCGATCGATCGTGATTTTACTCTTCTACCGCACTTTTAGGATAAGCAACAAAGAGTAACTTATGCGTTTGAAAAATCCCGATCAATCTTCAGCAATTAAATTTTTTCCAATTTACCCTCACACACTCTTTCAAAAATCTCTCCTCAAATATTAACTTCATACCTTTTTTAAGTAATTATACATCTATAAGCGATTTAAATAAATGAAAACCAAATATAATCACAATTCTTAAAATCACTTATAAAAAAAAAAATCTAAACAGTGTCACTTATAGCTAGTGTCACTTATAAAATTTATGATTATTTAAAATTACAGTTATTCACCACTAATCTAAACAGGTACTAAGCCATAGAAGCATGCAAAGGCTTTTAGAATTAAGAGTGGTGTTTTGTTTGGAAATATTTAGATGGAAATTAAACTATAGTTTTAAAAGTGTTTTTACGGTTTACAAAATAAATATATAGAAAAGTTCGTCTTGTTTTACAGAAAAATATTTCTTAGGAAGACTTTTCAGGGTTGCCAAACTCTTTTTTGGTCGAAGACGACTAGACTACTATGACACTCGAAGGCACGAAATTGATCCTGAGAATAACATGGGCCTAACAGTGCTTGTAATGGGCTGAGGCCTACATATATTGGGCCGTACAATGCCCAATTCTAAATAGACTGCCTTGCCTGTGTAAACCCAAGCATGTTTACTGTATTATTAATTTAATAATTTAATACTTCATATCTTAAAAATATAAAATCATCATACCGTTGTTAATATTTATGATGGTAAATAATTACTCGTCCAGTCTTTAATATAGGACCTAATTGTTAAGTTAATTTTGATTCCAAATATAAGATTTATTTTTCATATTTATCAAGTTTTTTTTCTAAATTACCCTTATAGATACTTCCTCAACCATAATCAAGTAAGTAAAGGAAGAAGGATATTAAGAAAGATTATTATTGTATTTTAAGAAAAACATATCATATTTTTTGTGATTAGCTAACATTTGTCAATTTGATTTTATTCTCTTAAGGTTTGATTAAAGAAAATTTTTTGCTTGGCTTTGTTTTATTTATTGATTTATTGATTTTGATAAAAACAATCGAAACAACTACGAGAGATGTTGGTGCAACTAAAGTTGAAGTAATTCAAAATAGAGCAACCGTAAAATCGCACGAGTTTCGCCTCTCTTTTTTTTTGGGGGGGGGGGGGTTTCGCTTTGTATTTTTCCACTTTTATTCTGTTCATCTCTTTCCAATTATATTATGTACGGTTACTTTGTAGCTTCCAGAAATTTAAATTCATAATAATTGAGCTCACTTTAAGTCCATTCTATGCCAATGGGATTCCATCAAAGCTTCAATTTCATGGACAGCGAGATCTTAAGGAAAGTCTCGTCTTGTTCTTATTGTTAACCTTTCATTTGATACATCACTCATTTTTACGCAGTCTCCACCCTGAACCACTCCAACAAGTGTTGCAACTATAATAGTACAAAATCACATTTGAAAAATCTAACCGCAGATACAGTGATCGTGATACAGAATATCGACCCACTATACAGAAAAAGAACCTAGTCCAATCGCGGCAGTAAAAAGGCTGGTTAAAATCTCCCCCTCCGCCCAAGAATAGAACCAACAAAGAACATGTATCAAGAGGCCGATTCAGCCAATTGTTTCGATCATACTACCGTTTAACCACAGTTTCAACCTCAGAATAGCTTGAGCTTCCTACTTTGGATAGCTTTACTTTGTCCCTTTTTTTTGGGGCGTTTGAACACTTACTTTGTCTTTGATTGTTCCATGCCTTCCAATTCCTCAACTACTTCTTTCATGGAAGGACGGTGTTTGGGGTCAGGTTGTAGGCAATTCAGAGCAAGCTTAGCTGCCTGTGATGCTGCCTTGAGTGAATATTGACCCTGAATCCGAGCGTCCATAATGGCTTTCAACTTTCTTTTGCTAGACAGATATGGCTTCACCCATTCAACCAGATTCTGCCGCCCACTGGGTCGCTTTGGATCAAGTGCCCTCAGACCTGTCAGCATTTCAAGCAGCACTACACCAAATCCATACACATCGCTCTTTACATACAAGTGGCCTGTTTATCAACAAAGGTGCAATCAGGGGCTATGTTAGCACACGTTGATTTAGAATGGATTATCTTAGCCTGTTTATTATGTGCAATTATAAACACAAGGAGAAATTCTTCAGTAAAACCACCAGCTGAGATTTATCGGTGTGTCATTGTATCTCATCATCTGAAGCACCCAATTAAGCTATCCTTCTAGCTTTTTGCACAGCTAATTCATAGATTAAATGTACCCAAACAAGCTTCTCAACTTGAAGAATCTTTTGGGAGCACTGAATGTCTAATTTTTTAGTTATAAAACCCCGTTAAAAGCTGAAAACAATCAAGACTCAAGACAAACGAGATGCGCAAAGTTACTCTCTCAATCAGGCGTTAATGTATTTACCTGTAGCAACATATTCTGGAGCAGCATAACCATAAGTGCCCATAACCCTAGTTGTAACATGTGATTCTCCACCTAACGGCCCCAATTTCGCCAAGCCAAAGTCAGAAATTTTTGCATTATAATTCTGTAGGAGACAAAAGAATCTGATTAGTAATCTGACCTGTGATAAGGAGAGACCGTTAATTTTCTTACTCAAAACAGTGTCCACAACGTCAATTTCTATACTTCAACAGGTCAACAGGCCTAACATTAACGATCCTTTAAACAACCTCGTGGGGGAATATTTTAATCATACACTAGGAAGTTTCCATATAAGTACATCATAAGTCTGGCTCCGAGAAAATATAAAGGAATTTGGAGTAAGGTACATGCCACTCATCCCAAGGTAACACTATATTTTCCATCTTCCATCTTAATAATGAGGGAAGGTGCTGATTAAGACAAACATTAAGAGGCCACCTAGCAAAAGAATAACTAACCCCATCAAGTAGTATATTTGAGGCCTTGAAATCTCTGTATATCACTTGCTTTTCTGATGCGTGCAAAAAGGCAAGGCCTCGAGCTGCACCAATAGCTATTTTGAGTCGCATGTTCCACGAAAGTGGTTCAATGTTAGAAATTCCTGCTCAGAGACAAAAAGAAAAAGAAAACAAATTAAACTCAAATGTAGGGCCAAGCTTTTTCTTTCCCCACTTATTTTATGTATTTCGGTCTTCAGTTCATACTTCTGAAGAGATGATTCTCCAAACTGCCCTTTGGCATGAACTCATACACAAGCAGCAGCTCCTCAGCATCCCAACAGTAACCCAATAGCTTGACCAAGTTGGGATGAGAAAGCCTTCCCAAGAAATTGACTTCTGACTGTGGTATCAGAGCAAAAGAACAACACATCAACATATTATTTCACGAAGTATGATACCTTTTCTGAAAATTGTACCAAATTAGTGGGATTTATCTCACGGTGGGTACAGGAAATGCAACATGACAACTAAAATCAAGATGCACACCAGTTATTGACAAATATTAAAGCTTCACCAAGAACTAAGTCATTCATCAGGGATTAGTTTTCCAATCAACTGGTACCATATCAAATGCCCTCTTACTTATTTTGTGTTCTTTAAGCATGAATCATGCTTCACTGTGACCTAGGGAACCGAACCAAACCAACAAATACACTCACTACAACAAAGGTTATATCAACTTTAACTATTCCATCAAGGTTGGAGAAGGTTATGAAAATGTTTATCATTAGCTCACTATCCTTACATTTTTCTTATAACAAATAAACCTGGAGTCCTGGACACGAAATTCTACCAAAAATGCTGCACTGCTGCAAATGACCATGCTGCTTCATTAGGCACACAGGTCAGGGACGGCAGGTTCAATGAGAAGCTTCCATTCGTTATGTGCTATGTTTTAAAAATTGGGAATTTTTTTTTTGGGGGGGTTAAATTTTTGAGCAATTTCCATTCTATCATGATTGGGTTTTATTTTAATTAAGCATCAATTAGTTTGTTGTCTCCTATTTGGACTAGGACACGACTATTCACTTGATAAATGTAGGTGTCATGTTTGTACTAATATTAAGCAATAATACAGAGATTGCCTTCCTTCCATCCATCCCTCCCCCCCCCCCCCCTTCTTTTCCCTTTTTCACGATATCAAAGCTTGAAAGAACTGATGATCACCTTCATCTCATTTAGAGCTCCGAATGTAGAGGCCAGCTTAGCGCCCTCTTCAACCATCATGCCAAGAAGCTGCGGTAGTGCTCCAGCAGCTCAGGCCTCTGCCAAAATCACCCCTATGTATATTTTAAGGTGGTGGAAGAAAGATTATCTTACTGGAGAAGTAAGAAAGCCAGAAATGACAACTCAAAGTATGAGTTTCAGAAAACAACACCATCATGTCACGGCTAGTCAACTCTGACAACTATTATATATCAATATATTGCCTGAAAACATTATAGAGTTTACCCTCCTCAGCAAAAACTACATGAAACTTGCACTCACAATTCAGCCATAAGCACATTTCCTCATAAAATATTTTACTGTACGCCCCTAGTTCATGATGACATTGACCATGGTAGGCCTTTGGTTTTGTTGTCGCTGTCCTGGATCTACTATATGAATATCCCTTGGCTGTTCTCCCACTCAAAAAGGGTAATGCTACTCACCACATCTAAGAAATTCTATATTAACATGAATGGTGCATTTTTTAAGAATACATCTTTCTATGGTTAAACGCCCATTGAGGGGGAGAATGAGAACACTTAAGAATGGGAGTTCGTGAGTGATTTCAGTCCTATACAGCGGACTCTAACCTCCTATAGTCCAGAACTTGATTTGGATATATCTGAGATTCAACTCAATGCTCAACTTGATGTGATGGAAAAGGCCAGACAGAATACTAACTACCAAAACTACTCAATAAAGGAAGAATGTCCAGTGACTGAACAACAGCAAACAGAGGAAGAGTCAATAGAAGAACAGCAGTATAAAGAGAAGAAAAAAGGTGCACTACCTATTGCATTCTTTCCCATGTCAAGAAGCTGAAATGGAAAATAACCAAGAGGTATAAATTGACCTGAGAAAGGACGAAAGATCATGTATTCAAAACCCTATTAATCAGTTCATTTGTTATGCAGATGCAATGAGAAGCTTCCATTAATACAGGTTATCATCTTTCCTATTTTTTATTAGCATTTTTTCACGAAATCTTTACATTATTAGGATTGGGTTTTATTTCCAACAAAGCATTAGTTAGTTGTCTCCCATTAGGACTAGGACACGGCAATTCACGGGTACTATGCTTGTACTACTTATGATAGCTATTGGATCAAACCTTCTACATTATAAATACAAAGATTCATACAAGTCTACCACTTCGCATATGGTGCTGCCATATGCCTGCCCTCGAACTTTGGAATATTAAATTCAGATATGAATAAAACTTAATTTGTTCCTTTCTTTCAACAAAAGAAATGATGAATTTGTGATCGGATGGTAGGAAAATGAAAACATTTCCAAATAATTAAGGAAAGAGGACGCCTATTGAATTCATCGAGCCAAGCATTCAATACAGTGGATATTAGAACAACATATTTTAATGGCCCCCCTTCATCTGTGGGTGAGCAATGAAAGGCAGAAAAACAAGTCGTTAATGTGGGACCCGACTGCATTTTTCTACTGAAATCACTGATCATGTTAAACTCATGTTCATGTTTGTCTATTCATCGATTTGTACTTGGTTTATTTGTCACTGATTTATTTGTATCCAGTTTCCACACTAATTAACGAGACTGATCAGCAAGAGTTGTAAGTCGTGAGCAACAAACTGTTAATCATGACGAAAACCATCTTTAATTGCTAAAATTGCTAATTTTCTTATTCCAGAAAACACAAGGTAGAACAACACAAAACAATGTCCACCGCTCTAAAAAAAGTAAGCAGAAGAACTGCAGTCAACGCACCTGCCACTCTTGGAATCCTTGCACGCTTTCTGCGTTCAATTTTTTAATAGCAACCACAATTCCACACCCTGCCTTAGATGGTGTCAGTGTCTTCTCATCCAGCCAGCCTTTGTAAACTTTACCAAAACCACCCTCTCCAAGCAATGTATCGGATTTGAAGTTCTTTGTAGCTGCTTTCAAGTCTCCAAAACTGAATACCTTCAGGTTTGGAGTTTCTAGAATTTGCCCGTTAGGGGAAGGAAGGGAATCGCCGAGGCTCCCACTTGCCAGTTCTGAAAATTGACTCCTCGCAGCACTGCTGTTCGTAGCAGAGAACCCAACGTTCTTACTGTCAGTACTCGCTGAACCTACAGAGGCAAATGGTCAAAGAGAATGGAAATCTAGCCTTGCTTCTCTGGGAAGTTGCAACAATCAGATAGAACCAGTGACCAAGTTTCACCCAATTTATGCGACCCATGCCGAGAAATCCCAGATTATGGAAAATAAAACCCATTCTCACCTGAACATGGATTTTTGTTGATACTAGACGTCGCTCCATCATCGTGGGCGAGAGACCCAAAGCATAGACCCATATCAAGCCCCCAGGCGAGAAAGCTAGCATAAAATGGCTCCCGCAAAGCCTGAAAGAGCAGCAATGAAGAAGGTTTGAGGGAGCCAGAGGCGAGAAGTATCGTTTTCGTCTTGGTTACCACAATTTTTTTCGGTTAAATTATGTTCATTTCTTTTTCTAGGGGTTACTGTGCGAAATTCACATAGCTGCTTCGCCGGCTAGACCCAGTTGAAGCAAAAACTCCGCTACCATCGAAGTTTCGTTTTTTGATTTTTCTTTTATTTATTTGTTTGTTACTACCCTTTCACATCGTTTTTCCGCCGCTACCAAGCTCTTCTCAGATTAAGGTCAACGACCGCGTGAGAGTTGGGTCAAAACCTCCATCTGTGTTTATCCATCGTCTGGGGCCCAGAAAACAGCACACGAAACCACAAATCCTTCCGAATATGATGACTAAACTGAACGACAGGGTTTCAAATAATCGCTTCAACTTTAATTTGCTGGAGGACACGGGTCAAATTCAATGCGCCTTCAATGGGTCAGGCTTTGCACTTTTTGTTTTGGGGCAAGAAGCTCAGGCTTTGCTAATCGTGATTCAGTGATTCGCTAATCGTGTCCTTTCCGTAACTCTAGAAATTTAACAAATCAAATATTTGTTTTTGGTGCACCTGATCTTGAACTAATTTTTAAAAAAATTCAACACTTTAAAGTTTTTTTTTGTCTAAATACTGGATGTACAAAAAAATATTTTTAAATTCTAGATACACTCAAAAAATAATTTAGAATGTTGGATACATTAAAAAATATTTTAAAGTACTGAATGCTCTTAAATATTTCAATGCACTGAATGTATCACAAAAATACTTTAGGATACTAGATCTACCGAAAAAATATTTTGAGATGCTGGATACATCTTAACTTAGTTTTAAAAGTGATTTGATGATATAAGAAGTAAGTATGCGATAAGAACTCTTTTTGAATTTTTTTTTTTTGCACATATAAAACACCCCCTCAATCTGGTGATGTAATACTACCTTTGGTCTAGTAATTATTTTACACAACTTATAAATAAAAAAGAAAGTTAAAATTAATTATTTCTTATAAAATCTTAAAATTGTCCTCAACAAAAATTATTAATGAGAAGAGTTTGGTTAATTAGAAAGTTTTATAATTAATTAAGAATATTGGTAGAAAAAATTAGGATTAATATAATTTTTGGTCCCTCAAATATGTTCTTCATTTTAATTTTGGTCTCTTAAGAGGCAAAATGATTCTAGTTTTTATTAAATTATAAGGACTAATATTTTAAATGACAAAAAATTGAAAGACCAAAATTAAAACCAAAATTTGTATTAACCCAAAAAATTAATGCTTCGTTCAGTCACTAATTTAGGAGCCGTTTTGCAGGATTAGATTTAATTGTAAATATAAAATTCTAATTCACGTTATTTCTCATATTTATCGTATTTTCTAAACTAATTTATCAACTTATAAAATAACATATAAACTAATGTTACACAGATATTTTAAATCATAGTTGTTATACTTAATTAATTTATCTAATTTTTTAATATACTCCAATTGATTAACTAAAAAATGAAAATCATAATCTTTAATATGTGAGATGTTGAATTAGTAATTAGTACGTTTGGAATTGTCTATACTGTCAATCTCAAAACTGTAGCCACGGATGGATCCGAGCCTTTCTCAAGGCAAGCGACTCCTTCAGATGCGAGATGACCCTTTTTCAAGGCAATTGACTCTCCCAAAACCATCCAAGACTCGCAACATCCAAGTCCCAAATCTCAACCTCACAACAGCCCCAGAATTTATTCAGCAATGCGTAATTAAATTCGCCACGCAGCATTACAATTTACAAGGACATTCTCTATTAACTTTATCCAGTCCTTTATTTTTAGTACATCCCAATATTAAACCTCACCAAGCCACAATGTTCTAACCCGAATCACAATCAAACGAACTTTAACGGGCAGCTGTATCAACTGAAACAAAAACACAAAGGAAGGTCTCTGTCTCTACAGTCTCATCATGTCCAAGCAACGCGTTCAAAGCTAAGCAGAACAGTGCAATAACCGACCAAGAATTGACTTTACTAGCCACTGCATTAAATTCGTCAAAGCTATGTCAAATGCAACACTTTGCTCAACTTCGAAAATCAATTAAAGTGACGATCTCTATTAACTTTAATGGAAGGGTATAAACGGAGATGAGCATACAATTAAGGAATCATCTGAGAACAAGGGATGTCATCAGGCCAAGAGACAAAAGTTCCACTGTTTCACAATCCATACATATGTAGAGAGAATTAAATGAAACGGAAACTTATGCCATTTTTACTCCAGTGAAGCAGCAACCTTTCCGACAATACTACCCCCTAAGTCCAAGCCCACACTGTTTTAGAACAGTGTGGTCGCCACTTACTAACTTGCCAAAACAGCTACAATTTCTCACTGGAAATTGCCTTGCGTTGGCTGAGCTTCCAATTTCTCCAGGTGAAAGGGAACATGTATGCTTTTATAATTATTAGAAGCAGAACTGCATAGATTTCAGTGATCTTTCAAACGATCGTTTTTTCACTCGTTGACCTTTAGGCTCTAAGAGCTGGAAGCACTGGAGCTCTGTTTCGTCATAGCTCGAGCTCTGTGCCTTCTCTTGAAGACATCCTGTCTGAATCTCTTGGTTTCTCGCTCTATGTCCACGGAGGGTTTCCTCTCAATAATTTCTTTTTCACACTCGAGCATCTTTTGCCTCTTTGTCACAGCCATAACAGCAGTATCATTCTCTATTTCTTCATTTTCTGCCACTTCCTGCATGTACTTGTGGTAAATCAAAAGTGATAAAAAAAAATGCATGCTTATGTATGACGGTTCATATTTAAATATAGCATAAAAGTACCAAGGCTGTTAAAAGTGAGATTGTAGTTAAAAAGAAAAATCAAAAGGCCAGCAAATATTTAGTCCAAAACCAAAGCAAAAGGCCGGCAACCTTCAAAATATAAAAATTCATAATTGACACATAAAGAATTATGAATTAACATCCCGTTTTAAAGTTAAGCATTAAAGAAAGACTATCCATCTAAGAAAAACTGAAATGATATGTTTATAAATCAAGTATAAAGTTCAACCAAATATTTAAAATATCTATCAGGCAGGACTCCATGTATCAAGTGTATCCAGTATCACTGAAAAAACAAACGAAATTGAAAAGTCATGCATAATGGAGGGTGAAATATACCAGAAAAAGAGCTTTCATCAGTACTGTCATTTTCTCCTTTGTTTTTCTCATCTTCTCACACTTATTATTTCCCTATTCAAGTATTTCTACCGCACAAGATTGCAAAAGTAACATTATCCAAGGAATATATGAATATACACGGGAAAATAATGTGTTACATAAAAATGTCATTAAAAAACAGTACATTCATCTTTCAAATGATTAGGGTAGATTCTGATTTTTTTTTTTTTTTTTTGCCCAACCAGAACACATGAGGAAAGAGATATTCAGCATGACCGAGAGAACACAAAATAAAAGCACAATACAATGGATCACAACTCCGGCTCATTTTCAATGCTCTAAAGAGCAGTTCAACCATGTGTAACGGTATATATTATGATGAAATCCATAGCATTTTTCATGTCTTGAAATAAAACTACCCCCTATGTTTACACTTTTAACAATCATGAGTGCCACTCGGCAAGAAAAAAAAAGGACACTGCTTCCAAGTCAATGTTTATATCAATCAACCCACACCGAGAAGAAATTTATGACCACTCATTCTCTGATAATGCACCGTATTAATGATACTAGGACAGTTGCCCTAACATACACTGGAAATGAAACTGATGTTCTTTGTCACATATCAAGAGTTCACTTGAAACGTGCTATGTATGTATAGCTCTATGCTGAGTGCAGCGAAGTCATCAACATAAGAGAGGCATAGTAAGAAAAGACCTGAAGATCATGAATGAGATTGTCAAGCGATTTAATCTTCCTATGAGGCCAGCGGGGAATACCAAATTCTCTGCACTTCCTCTTTAGTACGGTGAGTCCAACTTTTAGATTTCTTGATGCTTCTACAATTGGCACATCAAAGTACTTCACCAGATCTGCTAAACCAATGCTTGCTACATCTTTACTAGCTGCCCTCTTTTTCTTCTCTATGTTACCTGTATTTGGTTATCTGACCTGTAAGATTTTAATACATGTCCGTGACAAAATAATATTAAAATTAAGAGCACTGATGCAAAACCTGGTAAACTTTCGTCAATGATGTCATTGTCTGGCCACTCAGCTGGGTCTAAACTTTCATCATCTGATTCATTCCCTGGTAAATCAGACATGCCTAAGCTTTCCTCATCTGCTTCCTTGTCTTGTGGCTCAGGCATGTCATCCGGATAAGGAAGACAATTGAGATCCTGGAGCAAAATTTTTCTTGGCTGACGGCTATCATTGCGGTTTCCTTGGCATCTTTCATCAGAAGAGGTTTGCAGCATATCATTCTCTTTTGATTTACAGTTCAACTCATGTATCATATGAAGATCATTAAGCAATGTTGGAATCAGCTGAAGTTTGGGATTCCTGAATAATTTTTAGAAGCAATTAAAAGAGGGAGAAGGGAGAGTTATGAATTTTAGATGGTACAAGTAGTAGCACAGTAATGTGGAGATGCAGTGGTCTATACATTGATGGTGTGCAAAGTTACCAAATGTGACATATAATACACAAGAAATTAGATATAAGCATGCCATACACATGCAAATGATCTGTTTCACTTTTGAGCAGCTTTCAATAAACATGACTGCATTTTTTAGATTATTAAATGCCTCCCAGAAAACAAAAAATGGACATTAGCAACTCAAAGAAGTTCACAATTCTCGTTTAAGTCAACCTCAAGTTCGAACTCCTGCTAAGGCCAAAACTAATTAGCAAGGAAAACTATGCAAAAGATGCTTCAAAGATATCAAAGCTTAGGGAGGGTATATCTTCCTCCTAATTGCATGTTTAAATGATAAAAAAAAGTACATTCTCTTGCTTGTTCAAGAGATCAAATAAAAGGTGGGGAGTTATCTTACAATTTGGAGGTGAAAAAGTTTACCATATGAGAAAAGAATGGAAGGGTAATCAATCTCCTATATCTCTGTTCCCTTTCTTAAGAAGGAACAGAAGAAAATCGAAACATTCAAAGTAGTTCTCTTGACATGCCCACTCCCGGTACAAATCAGACAGTATTTGATGCCTTCAGTAAACCAGCGACATAGTAACAAGATAAGTGCTTGAACTTACAGAAATCTGAACATCAAACCACTAAACGGCTGGGTAGGTGGTCACATTAAATTGACTTTCAATAGGACGACAAGCAGAATGTTAATAAATGGAGATCAGAGATGGCACATGAAGGACCACTTAGGATGGCCATCATAAGATTCCAGCGAAAGAGAAGTGAACAGAGTAGGGGCAATCTTGGGTTTCAAGTTTATGATTTAGTAAACATCCGATACACTCCTGTTTAAGGCATCTTCGCCAAGATTTAGTAGTGTCGTAAATCGATAAATAGTTACTTACTTGCTTATACTAGAGATGCCACTCACAGCAAACGTTTACTTCCAAGGAAAAAGTAAAGCCAGAGACATTTTCAGGTCTCAAAACTAATCCCTGTACAGTTTGCTATTATTCAGGTAAGGATTAAGGGATTTTTTTAAAACCTATATTCCATTGCCAATACTTCCTCCTTTTATCACTTTCCCAAGGCAAAAGGAGAGAGGGTGGGATTCTGACGAAGTGTAGGCTCCTAGAATCTTGAATGATTAAGTCAAACGATTGCCAGTATGCCGCATGTATAAAGGAAGTCTCGATACAATTATAGTTAGCTTCTCCATTGTTCCATCCGTCAACTAGCATGTTATAAATTCTCATCCTAAATTAGAGTTTGCTCAGCATGTGTTGTATGGTTCACAGGACGTCAACTTACATAAAATCCAAAATTTTTCTGCCGTGTGTTACATATTTTAAAATGCGATTAAGTCGGGAACCCAAAAACAAACAAACAAAAAATGTGGGACCTAAGGGCTCGGCCCAAGATAATTTAATTAAGCAGGCCAATTTAGTAGATTAGTACCTCCAACCGAACGAGGTTTGGAGAACAAAACAACGGCGTTTAAAAAAGGCAGATAGGGCTTAACAGACGGTGGTTACCTCGTGACTGATAATAACCGAGGAACGCGGGAACATTGAGGCTTGTGATCGGCGTGAAACGCAAAGACACAAAGCCAGACTCCATTCTGATACCCTTCAGAAACTTCGGAAACACGAAATTTCTGTAATGTAAGAATTGGGGTAGCTCGCATTTCTCCGTATGAGCCGCTCCGAGAAAATACAAACTCTCTTTCAACCTCGCTTTCCCTCCCATCCCTCAGTCGGTAGACATGCACGCTCCTGATCAACTCTGCAACATCAACAAAATTTCGAAAATTGTCAATCCCCCAGCCAGCCCCAAAACATTCTTTCCATTAAAAAAAAAAAACAAAAGTTTCGATCGAAATGAGCAATGAAATCTGAAACTCAGACTCCAGGAAATGAAACGAAAACGAGGGATGAGTTCATAGTTACCTTCTTTAATGGTGTTCTGGAAGACTAGAAGAGTGGTCAGAGAACAGTTCCCTGCGGAATCCATGAAGGTTCTGAGGATATCATGACTATTGAGTACGAAGTAGAGGGAACGACGGTGAAGGGAGAAAGGGAAACGAATGAGGCAAAAACCAGCTTTTTGAGTGAGTTTGCATGATCTTCCCCTTTTTTCTCGTTTGTTTTCGGCTCAAAATCCAGGGTCCGCCAACGCCAAGGTCAGTGTGGCAGGTTTTTTTTAAATTTTTTAAATATACATGCATGCATACATACATACATACATATTTATATTTATATATGGCGACACACACATTTTTCCCTCCTTTTGGCTCCCTAACCCCTGCCATTTTTTCCATTTATTTATTTAATCATCTGTTTCGATTTTGACTGCATTTTATTCTAATTTATAAGGAGAAAAATAATTCGAATAATTTAGGTTTTACATGTTTTCTTATTTTGAAATCAGTTTTTTCAAAAATAAAAAAAATTTTGTTTGGTAACTTATTTTTAACTTAGTATTTAAAAAAACACAAATCTGTTTTTTAAAACTAAAAAATAAAACAATTTGCAGTTGTTTTCTTATTTTTATTTTTACATTTTTTTTTTGGTTTGGAAAAACTAAGAAACCCCTTTTTTCACTTAATGGCTTTTTTCCCATTTAAACATTTGAGTTCTTGTTAAAACTTTACTCTTCGATTTTAGTATATTTATTTTTAAATATGATTTTTTTAAAACAATTACTTAAACATATTTTTTGTTTTTTATTTCTAAACTTATTTTTAAAAAAATATTTTGGAGAAACAAACAGGCCTTATACCAACAAAGAAATATTTATATGATTTTGATTAAAACAATATTTGTATGGTCAGATTAGCAATGCAATTTAAGTTGAAACAACTATTTGTTGTATGAAATATGATGCAATTTAAACAATTTCACGGCTTATGAATTCTCATTAATAATACATTTTACTATGCATTTAATATTTTATATTCAAATTAACAATAATGTTGATTTTGCAGGGATTATAACACTAGAAACATTCCATAAAAGGTTGCATATTTTAATAAAAAGTAAGGTCTCATGTAATATAAAGTTTGTTGTGAAAGCACGTGATTCATTATATATCTTCATGCTAATTGCTTCTTTCTTTCGAAATTCACCACTAGAAAATATCTTTATATCACATGTAAAAAGAAACAAATCAGGTTGAGATGGTATCACTAGTGGAGGCTTTTCTTTTTTTTTTTTGACCAGCCTAGTGGAGGCTTTTCTTAAAAGTTGGATTTCCAACATTTGATATGAAACAATATTTACCCTTCGTTACCCATGTCTCAGGAAAAATTATTCTTTGCTATTAATAAATGATACTCTCATGCTTGACTAGGAAACGCAGAAGAAATAGACCCCCAAAAAAAAAATGAATATGAAAAAAGATTCGCACTAATTTCTTGGCTGACGAGATTTGGAGCGATTATCATTTTCTTTTGGGTCAAAATTGGAGTGATCATCATCACGTGTTCTTGCAAATAATATCTTGATGCTTTTATACGGTATTATCTTAATAATGAATGTATTTAGCCTAATGCTACACATAGAGCAATCATTCATGGTGATATCAAGGAAGTGAATGAAGGAGCTTGTATATAAAAAATTTTCTATAGATTAAAACACATTGAAAGGACCTTTTTTTTGGGAACAGTGAAAGGATATATTTTGACACATACAACTTGTACTCCAATGCAAACGTTTTCTTCATTCCACTTGTTTCAGTTCGTGGTAAAGAACATCATCATAAGTTAAGGCTATACATATCACAAACAAGATAAAATGTCCTGTAACAGATGTGATGGCGATTTTTGTTAAAGACGGGTATTGATTTAGAAGGCAGGCATAAACTGCATAAAGTTACAGATAGGATTAAACATGTCACCTATCACACGGGGGAAAAAAAAAAATTCATGTCTTTAAGTTAAAAGACCAAGCCACTAGAATGACCCTTGTACAATGGTAAACACGTGCCTTCAATTAAGATTCCACTTCAGATAGGTAAGAAAAAGATCAGTTTCCAGCTTTGCCTCAAAAAAAGAAAAAAACGAATAGGTCAACAGCACAGGAACAGCGAAAGTGGTCATACAATGTACATCCTAGAAGTAGACTGACTTTCAGGCCTTTATACTCCAGTGCTGTTGCAGCAGATTCAGACAAGTTGTAGTCTCAGTCAAAGACGCATAAACCATGTCAAACTGTCCGTTCTCGTGACAAGGCTCAGCCGGCCAGCGCTTGCTAGCCCTCCAGACTAATCCCGTTATCCTCCATAGACTCTTCAGGTGATTTGGTCTCTGGAAAGTATTCCTCGTGGGGATACAATTGACGAAACAGCTGAAAGTGCATCAAACTGGTAAGCGCCATCCACAACATATGAAAATTATGCTCTTTTTTTTTTTTGGGGGGGGGGGGGTGTGCAGCATATAATCTTTACTCATGCACCCATCGAAGTTAATGCCAGAACATGAATATTTTCATGCTCATTTCTCTTCTTGATGGGAACAATTGCAGATGTAACAGTGAGTAAAATAATTCAAGCTGAAGAATCAGTACCTTCTCAGTTGCATCTAAAAGGTCGTTATAGTTTATATTCCCATCTGGTGGAGGAGCGGAACTAATGCGATCAAACTTAACCTGAAATGAAATAACACATTAGTGAGTAAAAAAATTATGCCAATCAATTCTGCGTATGTTGGAACCACGTTAGATTTGCTCTGTTATTGAAAAATTCTAAAAGTAATGTCATTGGTGTGTTCTACAAGAAAAAGAATGTGATCCTTGTAGGCATTTTGTTTCAGTAATTTGATGGTAAAAAGATAATCCAGGGAAGAAGTTCCGTCAAAATATGCAGGTAAAAGTAAGCATCATATGAGGGGGGGCAACTATAAGCAAAACAGAGTGAGACGCAAACCGCTGTTATTTTCTGCACATAAAATGCTCTCCAAAGCACAATGGGCTTTATATCTGCACTCTCACTTTGATCACTTGAAATACTGGGGTTTCCAGCTTCAGGCAACACAAGAAGAGCATTCATGGCAGCTTGTAGTAACTTCTTTCCTTCATCAGCATTTTTACAAACCGCACAAAAGTATAATACAAAACTAAACAAGAGCAAGCAGACAAGGCCAAATTACGTTCAGAGATCACTTAAAGAGTAACGTAAATTTATGATTAATAAGCGTGAAAAATGAATATGGTAAGTAACTTAGCATAACCAGGACGCAAAAGGTCGTTGAAGCCATTCTAACTATATTAAAGGCTACAATAAAATACATGATTCCAGTATATAAAAAAAGACAATAGAACTAAAAATCTGCAAATTTGAAGACAACAGAAACATTTCTGAACCATAACAAAGCAAGTACACCTTTTTTAAGTAATCGATAAATGAATTGAATAACGGTCTGCAGCCTGCTTTTATATTTCATCTTTTTCTTCCATTCTATGAATCTAGAAGCAGAAAGATCATCTTTTCTTCCATCATTATCTGATGATAGAGGTGAGCAATTTTGGCAGCCATTAAAATCGGGGGTGAAGGGAATGAAAGAAAAACAAGAGTAGGGACTGCGTTGACAAAGGAGTAGAGTAAACAAATGGCCAGAAATTCCTACTTGTGCGTGCCAGTTAGTTGTTTCATTCTAGATACACTCAACAAAACAAAACCCTGGGTTTTCCGCATGCCTAGCAAATCAGCTAACAATGAAGGTGCATCCGAAAGAAAATGTGGTTTTTTGGGACTTACAAGAAGAAAATTTTTTAAAAGAGAAAAGAAGGTATCCTTAAATTAGAAATGAGAAGCCAATCTCAAAACTTGACACAGAAACAAAGCCCTGAAGACTCAGATGTGTAAGAGTTGTCTAATCTATATGCATTTCGGAAATTGTTAATCCCTTAAGAAAAAAACCACATGCTGAGCACCAAAGAGAAGCCATATGCATAATTTTATCCCCTAACATATGTAAAGGCAAAGATATGTCTTTGAACCAGAGTAGAATGTGATTAGTATTGCCATTTATGATAAAAACTCATTCCTGAAACAAAAAGAAGGCACCTTTATTATCAAGTGGTCCAAGACTAAAGATTTGGACTAGACTTTCAGATCACGCTGGCAAAAATATGTGTGTCAGATGATGTACTATAAATGCATAGTTAGTTGTTTGAACAGCAATAGATACTATAGAATACTTTATGATACATTCCAGCTCAGACTGTTTGACAGACACAACCATCTAAAGGAGAAAATCAAAATAGTTAGGGAAAGAAAAGACAATCCAAAAATAAAACAGCATATCAATTCTTAATGTGAACTTACGTGCCTGGAGGACAAACAGCAAGGTTTGATCCTATCTGAAGAGCTCGGACAGATGTATGTTGTTCAGGATACAGAGCTAGACAGAGAAGAAGAGAAAAGGTTAATTTCTTTTCCTTTCATAATATATCTTCAACTTTTTTCTTTTAATAAAATGCAGACAATACATATCTTACATCTAGGAGGATACACCACCAAGCAAGTAGGCACATCTTTCTTTATGGAACTCCCTGTAACACATATGCCCCTGGCTACCATCCTTTTAACTTCTTTCTGACTTAAAATATGAATCCTTTCCATGGAATAATCTCTTGGAGATGAAGGCACTGGTGATGGAATGGTGAACGATGGATCCAGGATTAGCTGATCACTATATAAATCCTGACCGGAAGCTACTTTAATGCCTTTATAATGCCCAGTAACCTAAACACCAGTTTGAGCAATGATAACGACGAAACTGCTTCGTGCTTCAAGAATAGTAACCTCATATCTTCTTGAAAATAAGGCTTTTTTTTCCCAAATAAAACAGAGATTCAAAAAAAGTACCTTATCCATAAGAAGAGCAATGACTGGCATTCTGAGAACCTGTAACACGCGTCTAAGTTTAAATAGGCACACGCGTTCAATAAAACTATTCATAACAATTTTTCGACATCTATGGAAAAATAGTTGATAACCTTCAGTTTCAAAATTCAATCGCCACGTAGAGAAAAGTCCAGGTATTACTAGAAACATGAATACATTGGAACTTACATATATGCAACCTTTGACAGCAGCACGACGGCAAAAGGCTTGTGGTAACTCTCCTTCACCATAAATAGGATAAAGCAGAGCACCAGGGGCATTTGGAATTCTGAGACCACATCAGTACCTTACAGAAAAGTGATTTGACTCAAAAAGATTAAAGCAGATGCAGTATATAGAGAAAAAACCAAGCAGTTACCTGTTAACAGATGAACTGTACAGAGCTAAGCGTTCAATTCCATCTTTTGTCTTGAGTAAATCTTCACAAAACTCATTATTCTCTTGATCATAATCTGCCATGGCTATAGCATACGTAAGAATCCTGTAGGGGATTAAGAAGCATTTAGTAACTAGAGCAAGAACATAACATGCACTACAAAGTCAGGCTTGGCTTGACAGTGTTTCGGCAAAAACGCCTACAGAGATGAAAGAGCATGTTGTAGTGAAAAGTCAAGTCAACGTGAAAATAGAAAGCAATTCTCACTAACAGATACAATAGGGCGATAGGGTCTGTACGATTTTATCTTTGGTGGCAACCGCATTTTCTCCATGAAGAAAACAAATCGGCTCTCCAGATCTTCCTCTGAAATGTTGCAACCATCAACCCCGTCATCTGCATCCCTATTGTTGTAATTATCGGAAGAAGCTGCCGAGTGCTGCTGAATGAGCTTAAAGAACTCCATTAACCGGCGCTTCTCTATCGGCGTAAGACTCTTGTCATTAAAAATCGCTGCCCGAGAATCCGGCACATTCACAAATTTCCTATTTGCTTCGTACACAAAGCTCGCATCAATGCCTTTAAATTCTATATACTGGCAAGCACCAGACTTGAGCAGTAAATCAACGGATTTGTCAGCGCAAAATAGAGTCCTAGGTCCTCCCAAATCCAGATTAAATTTTCTGGAATTTTCACGCAGTAAGTTTTCCTTCTCAGAAGGGCAAGAAACAACTTCCACATCAGAGTACAGGGATTGCTGAATGAGTTCTATGACGACGTGATTGCTATCGTCATGCTGATTGCCCAGCGTAGTTGTGGCGGTAGCGGCTGATGCGGGTACAGAATGGGAATTGAGGAAAGAAGTGAAGTCATCAAGGGAAAGGGAAGCGAAGTAGCTGCCGTAGAAGGAATTGGGATCGAGATGGAGAACCGTCTTCCCGACAGCGGCAGCTGCGGCGGCAATAACAGATTCTGGCAGGCCGGTGCCCACGATAATAAGATCAAAGTTCACGGGGTCGATGGGAGGGTATGAAGAGGGTTCGGCTGCACTCATTGCGTCGACGAAACGTCGTAGTTATTGGCTAAGCTACACTTGGTACAGAGAAGTGCGACGAGAACTTGGTCGGATCAAAGCAAGCGCCGGAGGCCCTAAATCCAGCAATATTCTCCTTTTCTTTTAGCTTTTATCCCCTTCCGCGCAAAATATTGGGTGATTTGAAAGTATCCAAGCTCAAAATCTATCTTTGTAGGCTTGGTGACCTCACTATCTAGTGTTAAGTATCGTCTTCTTAAGCATAGGCTCAAGGCACAATCTCATACTTCTATTTAGATTTCACTTAGCATGTAATCTTTTCCCAACTCGCAGACCCTACAATATTACTTCATAACTTTATTTTATTACTCCTCCGGTCCTAATTATAAGACTCAATTGACTTATTTGAGGAGATTAAGGAAGTAAGTTAAGTTGGTTATTTATAATAAATAAGTGTTGTCATTCCTAAAACATCCTTGCTAATTAAGTATATTGGCTAAAACTATCATTATTAAAAAGATTATCTTGGAAAAAAATACATAAATATAAGAGACAAAATGGATTGGGATCTTATAATTAGGACCAAATAAAAAGTCAAATAGGGTCTTATAATAAGGACCGGAGGAGTAACATGTAAGAGGCAAGCTATTGCTCAAGTTGTATAAAAAGGAGCTCCACTCCTAACAGTATTTTTTAATTTTAACTCACTCAAAACTCATGCATATAGTTTAAATTTTAAACTGTTATGGCCAAGGTACATTTTTCTTTATTTTATGCAGATTGATAGTGTTATGTGACATTGAAAGCGGAACATATGAAGTAATTCCTCCATTTCAAATTGTAAGATATTTTAAGAAATCTCATCTTAATTTTTCTTTTAAAAAAGTATATAATTTTAGAAATATTATTCATTCAACATTAAGCAACACATAATTAGAGAAGGATATTTTTGAAACAAGATTATTAGTGAATTATTGTGTTCTCCAATACATCGTATATCATGAAATATGAAATGAAACCATTCCAAAGAATATCTTGACACAATTATTTTCAAAATTTAAAAATATGAATCACTCCAACGTGCATATATTTTTATTTACATAAATAAATTCACTAAATATTAAGCAAATCACGTGCATTTAAAAACATTTTTAGCTATTTGCAAATAAGTTTCGTGGGTTCTTTCTTCTCAAATGCTCCCTCCCCACCATGATGTGAGATGTTTGTTAAAAGAAAATTATGGTATAAAATATAAGATGTTGTCAAGATAATTAATATAATTTTTCTTTTATTTTCACCCCTATTAAATATAGGAGAGAGATGAGATACAATAAATGAGTAATATTAAAAGTAATTTTCTTTTTTTTTTAGAGATAAAATGGGAAAACTTTATCATTTTAGGACATATTTAATGACTAAATTTTTATTTTTTGATACATGAGAAAAGTTAACTAACTTCTTATATTATAAACTAAGACAATACAAAAGGATTTTTTTTTTGGCTAAAGCATAGATATCTGCTCATTAGAAGCAATCCTATTCAAAGCACTGTCCGGCACTAAATGTGGGCACTTCTCTTAATAGACATTCGAACATTAGTTTTTCATATTGTGAGGGACTATCCCTTTCTGTTAGACCCAACTCCTGTTGATAATACAAAAGGACCATTAAACCAAAAATATGCGGCAAATCATATGGTTCCAAGTGACTCGTGCTCTCACGAGCCTCGAGACCCACCTTGTTTTTTTTGACCTAATAATTATCGGAAATTTCATGAATCTTCAAAAATGCCTTCTCGCTAACAACCATCCAACAGCCTAGTCAGCTGTATATTTGATAATATGATAATCCAACTAGATATTGGTCTTGTTTGGCAGAGCATTAAAAATTATTTATAATCACATTTTATATAAATCAAAACAAATCTCTTCTTATATACTTGTATTAATCTCGTATGCCGTAAAACATAATTAAAAAATTACTTATAAATTATTCTAAACAAACCCATTATAAGTAGGCCGGATTTTATCCCGAACAATTTCAGAAATAGGCGTAATTCCTACATGAAATCAGAAGTTTAATCACAGGAAATTTCAAATTAGATCCCTCATGCATGGTCTTCTTTGGTCCAATCTTTATACCTTTACCCTACATTTGATGTAGAAGTACAAAACATTGAAAAGAAAGAAAAATTTTAATAAACACAATTTAAAAATTATAAAAGTCCGATTATAAAATTTTGATTAAAAATAAATTACAAACTGTTAACACATTTTTTAAAAATTTTTAATTTTTAAATCGAGCTGTGTCAAGAAAATTAATTAAGAACTTTTAACCCACTTTTTTAATTTTTCAAATTAACTTCATTAAAATTTTCTTTCTTCCCATTTCTTCATACCGAATGGACCCTCTCTCTCCCTCTCCGTGCATGATGAAGGCTCTCGCAACCAAATTTCTAAAGAACAAATACAATGCAACATTCAAACAAATCCATTAAGTAGGACCAATATCCTAGACACAATCCAAATAGAGGCACATACAGTAGCACCGAAATGTATACCAAAGATTAAAAACCTAAGCATCAAGCCAGCCAAATGGGTCCCATCTCGATTACTGCCTCGACCTTGACTCTGCCCGTCTAGCTTCATCTGCTGTAGATGGAAACAGCTCCACGTACCTTGATCCAATTGTCATTTTATCCTTGCACATTGCTCTCTTAGCCTCTTCTGCGGAAACAAACTCCACATATGCCTCTCCTGTAGCTTTCCCATCAGGGCGACATGCAATATGTATCTTATCTTCAACCAGCTTATAATCTCCAAAAAAATCAATAATTTCAGATTTTGAGACAGTGAATGGAAGTCCGCGCATTTTTAATATCTCTGTGTATTCCATTTGGTCCTTATCACTGAACCTCTTGGAACGAGATGGAGGAGGGCTTCCATGATAGTCGGTGTCATATATTCCTTCATAGTTTACCTCAGCAGCAACTGCATTATAGTAATCTTGCCTCTTACACCTGAAAACTTCCACATATCTTCGACCCATGTTCTGCCGATCTCTCTGTAAAGCAAACTCAACTTGCACTGCTCCAGCAAAGACAACAAAAGCCTCCCCTGAAAACCTTCCACTCTTGTTGACCAGCAATACATCCACAATGTCCAGTCCAGCAAAGAACTTGAAAATGTCAATATCAGTGCAGTTGAAGGGAAGCCCCCTGAGACGAACGACAGGAAAGGGTGGGGGCTGAAAGGCACCAGCATATCCATAAGGTTGAAAGCCACCTGTTCCGCTGCTCACTGCGAAGTAGGGATTGGATTCCATCATTCTTTGTCTCTTTGAGCCAACCTCGTACCCGTCCGAAACCCCCCCGCTTCCCAACATTGCCCTTCAAATTCCATACCCAAAACAAAACAGAAAAACATCCCCCACTCAACATGTTAATAAAGCCAAACCCAACCCACACTTCCCTGACATCTAATTTTAATTCCTAATCTCACAGCATCAATCATAGCGATCATTTTTCCTATAAGAATACACAACATAGAAAAAGAAAAAAAACCAGCTTCTATGCATGAAAGTAACAAACATCCATCCAGACCAATAGACTAATAGTGTACCTAGAATGGACCACAAATGCATAGTTTCTAAGAAGTTTAATCAATTTAACACTGAATAGACAATCCATTAATTACACATATAATGGTGAACAGGAAAGAAACTAAACCACATTAGAGAGAACATGGTCATATGAATCCCGCGTTATTTTAGGAGGTGCTTGGATAGAAATAAAACTATGATTTTAAAAGTGCTTTTAAGGTATACGAAATAAATATGTGGAGGAATTTGCTTCGATTTGCAGAAAAGTACTTTTGGGGTTATCCAAACACCCTTTTAGTCTAACAAGGTCACACAACCACATCTAACCGAACCAAAACAAATTTTATAGCAGCAGAAGCATATAGGATGATGTCATATGTAAAAAATAACATGCATGCACCGGAAAAGGTTGAATAACATAAATAACATCAGTCAATAAAATAATTCGGAAACTTGAAAAACTATATTATCATCTATTCAGTATTGTTCCTACGTCACAGGGTTGTCAGTAACATATTCACGAGACTGTTTTCCTTACCCTCCAGTCTCCACTAAATTCATTGAAGAAATAACAAAGTCAAGACGTAGAACCTAAATTGAGAAGGCCACTCACTACAATACATAAAAATGGGTGAATATTTGTAAATAGAATTTTCACATTCAAGAGAAATTCCCATTTCAGTTAATCACTTGATCAAATAACCAATTATAAAGAAGTTGAATATGATTCTACAAATTGCCATAAAGGCCAGCAGTCAGCCTTCCTGCCAGTATGGCTATCAGCAAAGGGAGACTATTAAAACTAGCACTATCTCTATATATCAATATTCATGAATGGACTAATTACCACTTTCTATACATTTCGAGTCAAATCAAGGAAAAACCGAAAACAACTCGAAAAAACCCCAACACAATAACCCTAAAGAGACTCCTAAACGTAGCCATCACGTCACAGACACAAAAAAAATACCATCGTAAAGTCTAAAATGCTCATTTCAATGCCACTCTAGCATACTCAATCGCAAGTTTAAACACCCCATAGAAGATCGAAAGCATAAATTAGAAACGACAACACATAATACAAGGCGAAGAACACAGGCAAGAATATATCAGGAAAAAACAGAAAATCAGCAGTGCAAAAACATTAAAAAGCAAAAGATCAGGTCTTGTCAATTTACCCTCTCGATCCGTACATGGCTCCAAGGCCGCTGTAAGGTCGACCGTAAGGCGGCTCGGTCGCCGGAGGAAAACGAAACGGCTCCAGGGTTCCCGCGAAGAAAGACCTCACACAGAGATGAATAGGGAGAAGAAACCCCAACTAGGGTTTGATTGGCTCCACGAGAGTTTCTACGTCAACCCTAACTAGCGCGCTCGTTTGGTGATTACTTTTCGTTCTCGAATTGGTCTTGTTCCGGTATTTAAGTACTTGTATTATGTTGTGCTGTAAACGCCGACTGTTGTTATTTTTTAAGAGGCGTTTGGTTTCGAAAAATAATTTTTAAAAACACCTTTACATAAGTTGAAGAGATATTTGGACAGAATTCAAACTTTAAATTTAAAAATAATTTTATAATATATGAAGTAAAAATGTAAAAAAAATTGTCTTAATCTACAAAAAATATTTTTAAGAATATTCAAATACTTCCGAAATAAAATTCTTCTTTCATATTTATTTTGTAGTACTATTATAAAATTACTTTAAATTCTACCAAACATGTCCTTGATCATCAAAATGGCGAAATCACGTTGGCCCGAAGGGGAGGGGAGAGATGCCCAATTCACCTCTCATAACCAGGCACAACGGACTGTAGCCTGTAGGAGCAGCAGGTCGCATCATTAGTCCAAGGGTGGCTTTGTCGCCCCATCTAACAAAGTTGTTTTTTTTTTGGGGTTATTAAAACTTATTGGGCGGATCTAACAGTGATGGGCTTCATAGTTATAGGGAAAAACCTGCTAACAAAAAACAGTGTTTGGTTAACTTGAAAAGTACTTTTTAAACTTATCACATGCTTATTTGATAGATCATAAAATTATTTTTAAAATTATAAGTTAGTTTTTACTTAAATACTCCTAAATCAAAAAGAAAAGCTAACACATACAAACAGATACCAACCTATAGTATATTGTATAAAAACACGAGAATAATTAAATATAAATTAATTAATATTTTTTAGACATTAATTAAATATGAGGCTTAAAGAGGTGTTTAGGAAGTGTTGAAAGTATTTTTTAAAAAAATTTTCACAGACATAATTCTTTTTATATGCTTATTTCGAATTATGTAAAATCACTTTTAAAATTATAATTTGATTTTCATCCAAATACTCTTTTTAGTTTAGTGCTGAAATATAATTAGAAGCTTGGTTTCCTAGTCCTTGGTAATAATTTTACTTGATAAAAAGATAGGAGGGAGAAGATTGCTTAGCCCGTATAGTATCTCCAGTCTTTAATATAAAATTTTATTTAACTTTTATTTTAATCCTAAATATAAGATTCTAATCTACTTTGTTTCTCATATTTTTGTATTTTTTTCAAGGTAGTCATTCTAAAAAATAATATTTTTAACTAATATACTTGATTAGCAAGTATATTTTAAGAAAGATAATACTCCTCCGAACTGAAGGAGTATCTATTTATTATAAATAACTAAATTTATTTTTTTAATATACTCAAAAGCGTTTTATTCATGGAAAAAAAAAAACCGGACCGGCCGGTTCAACTGGTGAACCGGCCTATTGTCCGGTCCGGAATAAGGCAAGAACCGGCCAGGGGTTAAACCGGTGGTAAACCAGTTGAGCCGGTATGAACCGGTGTAAAACCGGGTAAAACCGCCGGTTTAGGTGATTTAGCCGGTTCAAAACATTTCCCCCTCCAGAGCCCCAAAACGACGGCGTTGTATTTAAAAAAAAAATTTCAAACCCAGACCAGCTCAACCCCCCGACCCGTCTCCTTCGGTCCTTCCTCATTCGGTCTCCAAAACGGCAAAACCAGCTCGACGCCCATCTCGGCAGCTCCTTCCTAATCCTCAGTCCCAGCCGCCGTCGCCGTGTGCTCACTGTCCCGTCTCGGTACCAGCTCGCTGAATCTCACCGCCGTCACCTCATTGAATCTCCCAGCTCAGCTCATTGAAGCTTGCACCGTCACCGCGTCGTCCCTTGCCCCGCCTGAAGCTGCTCGGTGCCCTGCCTGAAGCTGCTCGTCCTGCCGTCACCTCGCCTGAAGCTGCTCATCCAGACTCCAGAGTCTAGACTCCCAATTTCATTTGAGCTCTCAGTCTCGTTGCCTCGCCTGAAGTTTGGTACAATTAAATGTTTAAATCACTTTGGTTGTTTTTTGTATTTTGTTGAATGGTTATTATTGATGAATGTTATTTTTATTTTGTCATTGCCAATTAAATTATATTATTTTAATATGACCGGTTTGACCCTGGTCTGACTTCGAACTGACCCATTGACCCTTAACCCACTAGTTAGACCGGTTTAGTATCTGGTCTGATTTTTTGTTCATTGGTTTTATTAACGAAAGACAACTGGGTTGGGCCGGTATGTGTCGGCCTATTATTGATCACGGAGGAATTGGCCTTGTCGTGGCGGCGTCTCGCTGTGGAAGGCGCGCGCGTTGTGTGTGGAATGTGGATGACCTGCTGATGCGTAAATGGCGGGTCCCGGCAAATGCATCCTCGTCACCGGTCCTCCGGTTAGCCCCGCGTAAACTCGCTCTCATCCCATTATTTTCTTCCGTCGATGCTTTAAACTTTCTTCTGTTTTTTCACTGGATCATGTGGGAGGTTTTGTGCGCAGGGTGTGGGCAAAAGCACTCTGATTATGAGAGTGTTCGAGGGCCTTAAAACTTCAAATCCCAACCTCAAAGTTCAGGGTTTCTACACTCGTAGGATTCCCCTCTTCCTCTCTTCTTGGTTACATTTCATAATCGTTATGCATCAATATCTTGCGTCATTGATAGTGGAGGAATTTTCAGGTGAAGTTAGACAAGGAAGCGAGAGAATTGGTTTTGAGGTTGTCACTCTCGATGGTCGCATCGGTTCACTTGCCTCCGCCAACATTTCCAGGTTTCTTTGTTTTCTCTCCTTTCATTTTTATGCAGCCTTCTAATCTGTTCATTCTCAGTCCTCAGATATCAGTAGCGCAGCCGCGTCCGTTTTGTGGCGTGCGTTAGGACTTTTTTCAACTTGGGTCCGACTCTAGTGTTTTTGTTTGATGCTTTATCCTTCCTGCCTATCAGATGACACTTTATGAGTTTAGGCGCAAAAGCAGTTTACCGATGACACGTGCTGCAGTTGATTAATCGTTTAATTGACAAGAGTCTTCTAACTTAATTTTCCATATTTATTTGTGATGTTATTTAGTGGCAGGCCAGAGTCTCGCAGATGGCCCAATGTTGGCAAGTATAGAGTTGATATAGCATCTTTCGAGTCACTTGCACTGCCTGAGTTGCAGGTGAGGGGTGAGCTGATTTTCTCAAGACTGTTGTTTATTGGCTGAGTCTTATTTGGTTTATGCATTTGTTGACAAAGTTGTTAGCACACTGAGTAGGAAACGAGATTGCTGCATATTTCTCGAAGTGAATCTTGTTAAATCCATGTTTGCTCATTTCCAAAATTTTATGTTTCTTTAAATTGTAATCGATGGTGACGATTGTATTCAGCATGAATATTGTTTCTGAGTGTTGATTTGGCAATGACGACATATGATAGAAGCATTTTGCCCGATGTGTATTAGATTTGAGCCATGAATCTTTGAAGGTCTAAAGACACATGTTCAATGAATAGGTCAGAGAAGATACTGATCTCTTCATCATTGATGAAGTTGGTAAGCTGGAGTTGTACAGCTCATCCTTCTTCCCTGCTGTTTTAAAAGTGCTGGAATCAAACATCCCAATTTTGGCTTCGATTCCAATTCCCAAATATGGTAGAGATATACCTGAAGGTAATTTTATTAGACGTTTACATCTTTCCCTCTCTCGAACTACTTGTTTATTTCTTGATAATGATAAGCTGCTGACGGTGGTGAAATACTCATTTAGACGTTCCAAAGTAGAATAACTCTTGCCAACTGATTTTTTTCTAATAAGTGACATGGGACAAATTCTGTCCGCAGGCCTAAAAGTAGGATGAACACTTGATAAGTATAATGGTCAAAGTTTTGAGACCTTCTGAAATGGTAAATAACTAAGACTGTCAATTTATGCAGTCGCTAGATTGCGGAATCATCCAACAGCAGATATTTATACCTTGAGCCTTAGCAACAGAGATGCTGTTAGAGAAGAGATACGCTCCCTACTGGTAGACCTGCTGAGAAAACATTAGATCAATAGTCATGTGTTTGAGCTCATGCCATGTGATCTTTCTTGAAGTTGGGAATGAGTTATGAGCTGAAGCAAGTCGAGAGAACGAGTCTCCACGAGATATTTGAACCTGCTTTTCTGAGTTGTGTGCTTTATCGTGCGAAATGAATGTCGTTGTTGAATTGCATTCAAACTTAATGCAGTTATATTTACCCATAAAGTCTGTAGAAATATTATTAATTGCAGACTGTACTTGATGTTTCCGGTTAATTAATATAGTTCCGTTGCTGCTGGCCTTTTACTTATATCCGATCGGGCTTATTTGTTTATTAATTAAAATCATGAATTTTCATATGGTTAATATTGGCATTTGCTAGGTTTTGTGTTTATATTTGTACATAAGCAAAGATTTATTTACGGGTCATGTGAAGGAGGAAAGATTTTCGTGTTTAAAATGCTGTGAAGTTGTGGTAATTGTTCCCTTCGCAGGGTTTAATGTGCTCGTGGGGGAGTATAGGCAGGGTTAGCCGTTGTGGAATTCGGATCTTCTGAAGTTGAACAATCAACATAAATTTTTATTTTATATAAAATTGAAAAAAGGTACAAAGTACTCCTCCGGTCCTAATTATAAGATCCAATTGACTTATTTGAGGGGATTAAGGAAGTAAGTTAAGTTAGTTATTTATAATAAATAAGTATTGTCATTCCTAAAATATCCTTACTAATTAAGTATATTGGCTAAAACTATCATTATTAGAAGGATTATCTTGGAAAAAAATACATAAATATAAGAGACAAAATGGATTGGGTCTTATAATTAGGACCAAATAAAAAGTCAAATTGGGTCTTATAATAAGGACAGTACTATTAACTTGCGTTAAAGGTGACTAGTTTTTGAGATTTAGCTCCAGATGAAGAAATTAAAGATAATCATCATATACAAACTGTGCAAGGTATTCAAAATAGAGTTTGAAGTACTTGAAAGCATACGATATTGAATTATCAAATGTGATCTTGGAGAATACTGTCGTGCGGCGATCAAGTTTCAAATGGAAGACACCCTATCAAATTTTTAAGGGGAAGAACACCGAGTTCACCATCTATGATGTGTCTTTTGATCAATATAAATACAAAAATAATGGCCAACAAACTTACATGCAGAAAGTTTGGCCCAAAAAAAAGAAAGAAACTTACACGCAGAAAGCATCTTTACAAATATATAAAAAAAAAAAAAGAAATTAAAAAGAAACAATGTATAAACTAATAAGAGTCTGAATAAGTCTAGTCCGCAGGCTTCTCAACGTTTATCCTGTTCAGCAGTTCGCAGGACCTGTTTTGCCAATGATGAAAATGATCTTGCTGTATCCTGCATCTCTGTAGCTCGAAGATTGATACCCTGCCCAACACACCAGATGAGTAGTACATGAATTATTTCCTGCATCCAGTAAAACTACTATCTGTGCTTTTACTTTATAGTTCGTAGCATGTTGTACTACATATACTCCTTCCCATTCTATTCACAAGGACATACTCAATGGTACTTAACACAAGACCTTCTATAATAGCTTTTCCATCATTTCCTAATAATGAGTTATGTCAATCAAAGGGTAAGTTTGGGAAATTACAAATGTTCTTGACATTTAACTAATTTTAACTATTTTCTTTAGGTTTTGGAAAGTAGGTGACGAGCCTTGTAACAAGGATTAGAGGAAGCATAAGATACCTGCAGTTTCCGCATGTTTTCCTGCAACTTGTTCTGCGCCAATTTAGCAGTGCTTGTTTCCTGCGGCAATTCATGATTGATTCATGTTTCTAGTAGCATTTCAAAACACATCATAACTGATTCTAATGTAGTATACAAAATGGTAAATATATTAGCTAATATTTGTTTAAAAAAAATGCATGGCTATCGGTGATATATTTTTTCCAAAAAAAAAAAACAAAGAAAGAAAGAAAGAAAGAAAAATACACTTTTGAACATATCTAATTCTTCATGAACCATGAGTGATCCATGTAGATCTTCTCTGAAGTCTGCAGTTTCTTAAAGGAATGCAGAGCTACAACTGTTCTGTCAATGGATCATAACTTGAATGTTTTTTCATGATGATAGAAAAGCGCAAACCTAATTGATCATAAATTTAATCATTTTGACAAATTATCGATCTTGACCCTCTTGCTTGTGAAATTACATCTGCATTGAGCAGTATAAATCACATGGCCATATTACAAGAAGATAGCTTTTCACCTAGGTAAAATATTTCACCTGTAAATAGGCACATCACAGTATTCCATGATCCTGAAGAATACCATGTAAGTAAATAGACGCCGAATGCATTATGTACAAGTACTTACATCGGAGGAAGAAGAAAACCCATATTTTTTCTTGATTTGATCAACTGCACCACCTTTCTCATCCTGTTGTTGCTCTTCCTTATCTGATGTTTTCTGAATGTTGCCCTTCATGTCTTTCAACCTTCCTGTACATTGGATGCTCAACAAAATCAGCTAAATCAGCTAAAGTTAAGGCCATATCCTTTAAACATCCTTATTCCATCTAGAATCCTTGATGGCAATCAGGAGGAATAAAGACGTAGAAGTAATCAAGCCGTCACTAACCCTTTAGAGCCTGAAACTTGCCAGCCAGATTCTTTTTATTGAGAGTCCCTAGTATCCTTTGATCTTTGCGCATTTCCCCAGGATCCTCGAGGTCAATGTCATCTGTACAGAAGGAAAAAAAAAAACATCTTGAATTGCGTTTGAATTGGCCTTCACCCTATACTTCGTACGAGGGGATTGGAGGGGAAGAGAGGAGGGAAAAAGTTCAATTTAAAAAATTGGAGAAGTGGGATTATACAATTTTGATAAAGAAAAGATGTAAAATAAAAGAGAAAACAAAATCATTTAAAAGCTTTCACTCCCACTTCTTTAATTTTTTAAACGGATCTCGTTTTAAAATTTTTCCTCTCCCCAGCTCCGCTCTATTTCCCTCATCATACCAAACAGATTAAAGAAAATCCCATGGGCTTCTGATGTAAAGCACAAGAAAAGAAGTAGTTTTTTGGGACTACAAGAGCATCTTTCATTGACAAAGGGATTATCCAGACAGATTACGTGTAGAATTCCGCAGGACTGATACGCACTGTCATACCTATGTTCAATTCAAGCTCATCCTCATCCATGGTACGCTTATCACTATGGTCAGCTTCACCTGGGAAATTTGAACTAGAAAAGATCACTGAGAGTTGCTGTATGCTTTCTTTTGTATCTTCTATTTCCATGACTGTCGCCTGCTTTTCTTTACTTCCGGTAAAATCTTTGATAACAGAGCTAAATATACCCTGCCCCGCCGAAAAAAGAATGGAATCACATACCATTTAGAGTTTGGAAAGTAAATAAAAACTAGTGTTCTACCTTTTTCTTTTCCTTATGGACTACCGGGGCAGGGACAACGTCTTCTTGCCATAGCATCCTTTCTTTCCTATAGATACAGCTGACGCTGTCCAAAAGCCTGAAAAGAAGTCAAACATTAGACCGCGATGAGAGCTCCTCTTAATTTAAGTGAAATTCTACTCTCACTGTCTTTTTCCCAGTGATCTTGTTCCCTGTGGCAAATATTCTTCTAGAGCAAATACAGTAGTGAATTAATAACATAATTATCAATGTCAATCTCTAGCCTCACATACCTGAAAGCATCCCTGTTGGCCAACATTGAGGCAACTAAAATTTCCTGGTCACCATTCACCTTCAAATGGAAGTTGTGTTAATTTGTAGTAGATCATAATAATCTAATTCACGCTATAGAAATATTAAAATATACTGGTACCATAACAAGATCTCCTTCGGATGAACAGCAAATTTGTCTGTCAGAAAATGACTTTAATTTCGGAGGTGAATAACCGAAATCTCTGATCGAGGACTCCACGATCAGGGACAACTCTGGCAAAGACCTAATATTTGGACAGAGAAAAAAATGTACGTCAGTACTAAACACTAAAGAATGAAAAATTAATTTAAAAAGCATGTTACGAAGTTGACAAACTAAAAATGGTTCAAAGTCCTGACTTTGAGCTCCAAGCAAACACTTCATCGTTTTTGCTTCTGGAGTACATCGGGTCAACAGAAGTATATTTTTGGTCTGATCATTTTTCTTATAGAAAAAGAAAATTTCGCTCTGTTCAGGATCTCGACTCCAAAAGAAATCTTACACCCACACATGTCAAGAAAAGAGCCACTACCTTAGTTCTACTTTTCCATTGGTGAAAAGGAGCATAAGTCCAATATCCGAACTACTGTAGAATGTAGATGCCCAGCAACAGGATGAGGAATGAAACTTCTTCTTGTGAAGCACCTTTTTAACACCCTGAAACATCCAACCAGTGTAATAGCGGGCACCAGCAAATGTTCAACTGTTATTCATAACATAGAATTGTTGGTATGAATAGAAGTGAAATGCATATTACCTGAACAACAGGCACAAAAGAATAGATATACAAAGCTTTCTCAGAACACAACAAAACGCACAATTGCTTTGTTGTTGCATCATCAATATCATTCGCCTCGCTTGTACCCAATCCCTTGGTTAATTCTCCTTGTCCATCTTAGTAGCACAACAAAGATACGCTTTTCAGTCTTGTTCTTCACGAAGTTTACGATAAGTGATCATTATGTCAACTTTTACTAAGCTCTTACCTAACACTTGCATTAGCAGAGCTCTAGACGGCTTTTAGGATGAACAGTGTCGGTGCTCAATTGGTTTCCAGTTTCACTATCAAGTGCCAAAACAGATGAATCCTTCGTCCCAACAGCTAAAATGTTTTTCTTAAAACCCTGCAAACTGCATGCTCGGAACTGTAGAGAGATGATACCAGTACTAATCTCACTTGTGATTTGTTTCTGATATAACAAAGTTGAGCCATTCATGTCAATAACTGAAACCTGCAACAAAATAATAAAAAACTTTGAACGTCAAAGCGGAAAGAATCAAACGTGGTAGGTAGATGGCACAATATATTTTTGTGTCTACTAGATGATCCTTGGCATTAGTTAAAGTGTTCAATGAAAGTTCAAATATTCTGATAATCTATGATGTGCATTTCGGTTCCAGATCAAATCAACGTGTATCTGGTAATAAAATTCTGGAAAATAGCTCACATATCCTTGATCAGAACCAACAGCAAGATGTTTTGAGCCACGATCTGTGTTCATGGATAGTACAGCACCATTAGTCTTTATAAGTTTCACACTGTGAATTATATGATCAGTCGCTTTTTTGGTGCTTCCTACAAAGAAGAATCGAAATGCGCGTCACTCCTAGACTGAAGACGCTGAGCCGGTCGTTTAACAAATAACAAATGCAGAATATGAAGATAAAATACCCGTAAGAGATATGAAACTGTTGCTTGAATAAGGTTCAGGTTTGAATCTAAAGATCCGAACCTGCAGATCATGTTAATGGCAAGCATACTGTAAAAATAATAGGGAGTGAAGAGAAAAAGAAAGAAAGATGAAAACTAATCGCGATATACTAAATTCATAACCGAAGAAACCTCACCATTCCACTCTGGTCTCCAGAAACAAGCAGAGGCGAGTTGTTATCAAAATATAATGCTGTTATGGGTATGCCACTTGTAGAAAACTCATGTTCACTCTGCATGAAGTTAAAGGGAAAGAACGAAAAGCATAATATATTATTAAACAGGAAAAGTAAATTACCAACAATTCTTAAGTACTTGGAAGAAAGAAAATAACTGTATCTAATCCTCCAACGGCCTGCTTGAACCCAAACATTACCCGGGAGTTTACACTCTTACAGACGCTATCTCGTACGAGTTCTTCACAGCCCATTTTATAGGAAATAAACATAAGATGAAAATTTTGAATATAAATCGTTAACAATTGGGAACAAACTTTTAGTTTATTTCCACTAGAGTAGACAACTTGTGAACATAAAAAGTGTCTGACAAAAAAGTACCTGCTGCTTCAACTGCAAAATTGGGATGAAAAAGGGACATGACGCATCCCAGAAAGTTATGGCTCCATCACTGTGGCCAGTTATGTAGATGTTTTTGACTTTTGAAAATCCAGTGAAGTTGGAAGAATTCAGAGTAGCCACGTCTCTGTGTTTTGTTTCAATGGGAATAAGAGGTGGGTAGTTTTTCAACAGCTGAACATATTCCTATTAGACAACAGGGGGCCAAAAGAACCAAGATGAATAAGCTTTGTCAAGGAAATCTAAGTGACTGTTCGAGATTAACTCTGCATGTTACCTCATCATCGGGATTTCGGAGATTAGGATTGTCTGAGATGAACTTTGATGCCGTGATGCTTGAATCTGCCAGTGGCAACTTAATCATCACTTCCTTTGGCAGTGAGGGCGTGGACTTAGACTGGCATTGTAGAAGATACCTTTCGATCAAATTATCATCGTACACATAAACATGGCCCGATTTCCCAAGCAAAATGAAAGAATCCTGTTTATGCTTGCTTTGCTCACTCGAAGTTGATAAGACGTCAATGTCAATACAGCATTCGGCCAAATGAAGGCCCAGCTTAATTGTCCGAGATTCAGTCTTCTCATTCAGCAACACTACCTGCGCCACATAATCATATAACTATACTTTCCTTTGGATGCAATACGTCCGTTAGAAGAGGGAAGAAACTTTTGTGTAGTTCTGTATTCGTTAGCTATCAGAATCTTCAACAAAAACTGTAAGTAGACATCTTTTACAATTGAAGACTTCCCAAAAAGTTATTTCGCATGTCATGATTGTGCTAAACAATCTGACAACGAACAACTAAAACTACATTGGAAATCATTAATTAAAAGGCACTACCGTTTACAAATTGCTCGTTATAAAAGAAAATATGTGTACAGAAACATGCTGAATAATTGGTGCAAGAATAAGATTTATAATGAGAATGATCCAAGCAAAACAAATACCTGGACTAAGTTTGGAGATGAAATGTCAGAAGCTCCGAGGACATAAAGTCGACTTGCCTTTCCTTCAGCATGTATCCATTTTACTGAGCCAATGGGAATTTTATCTGATTTAAATCCTAGGTTAAGCTTGAACATAGGAGTGTTTTGAGTAGTATAATCAGATGCTGAATCATTCCCAACATTTTGAGAAGGGATGTTCCAAATTAAGAGCTCTCCATTGCTGTACCCTACAACCACCTTACTTCCAAAAGGGCATGCCCAGCATGCAGAAGTCGCTTTCTTAGTTTCATTATAGGATGCTTGTGACATGTTTCCACCGGTTCTGAAAATAGATTTGCTTTCTTGAATATCCCATAATACCATTTGGCCGTTTCTAAAAATTATGAGAACCCTGCATTGGAACACATAAGAGAAGAAAATTTTATAATCAAACGTGACCCGGACAAATCTGGGCTCAAATTAGCTATGCGGTGATGTCCCAAGGGAATGAGATAACTGGGTTCGTGGAGTTTACCTCTTACTTTCAGCCGCTGGCTGAGGCAACATATGTGTCACAACAGTATCATCTGACACTTCGGTTGGACTCCCTAAACAAGATGATTAAGGAACTTAAGAAGCGAAAACTAAGCACTTCTATGACAGACCGAAAAGAGAGGGGAAGCAACAATTCATAGAGGAGTGGCAGATGATTGAGTAAATACCATAAGTCGCTAAATAAATGATAATGTTCTTACACATACCATATTGTTTCTAGTTTGGATGTGATACAATTACTAAAAACTAAATACCAGTTAGTATGTTATAAATAGATTTTGTCTTCCTCTTCTATCTTTGGTCTTCACCAGTAAAAGAGGACTAAACGAATGAAATCCTTTGCAATTAGCCATTTACCCAGAGGTCATGCGAGCCAAGTGAAAACAAAATAAAAGCGGCTAAGCATCTCACCATAAGAAGCTGATAGAGGGATGATGTATTTCATCCGTACCATATGCCAGGGTTCTTGATCCAGGTTGAAAACAGAAATATTGCCAACAGAATCTCCAATGTACCTGCCAACTCAGATGTATATGCTCATGACTTGAGATGCTCCCAAACAATAATTTCTTGATAGTTTCTTTTGAAGTAGACATATTACTTACATGTAGAAGCTATGCTGAATGACAGCAAAAGAAGTAATTTCTTCTTTAACAACGTATTCATGAGCCAACAGCTTCTTGTCAATGTCCCAAACCTAATTACAAAGTTTCTTCATGAATATCTGTTTTTGAATGAACTTCATAGGAAAACACAATCTCCAAGGTAAATACTTACCTCAATATGGTTATTGGAAGTGACATTTATGAGGATGCCTTCGTTGTGGATGAACTGCATATAAATGTCATAATATTGTTAATGTGCAGATTTTCTATATAGCCCAAGAAAAGAACATTTTTCACAACTTGAGTAGGAACATTAATTTGCCGAGCTGCCTGGTAAAGAAAAAAAAAGCAGTGTAGAGTGTAACCTACAGGGAAAAAAATGTAGAGGATCATATAACCTGTAGAAACTTGCTAGGCACTGGCTCAGGGGATTGGAGGATGGCTTGAGTGTTATTTTTCCCAAATAGTTTAATTCTGCCATCCCTGCTCGTGAAAAATAGGGTACAAGATCAGTTTTAGCCTTTTTAAAATCTTAACAGAAGTCACAGAACCAACTTGTCAGATAATGAGATTGTAATTCCCGTGGAACCGAACGAACAAGAACAATCCGTTGGTGCTTCTAGATGTTTATGCTTTTTGTCCTCTTCTTCGCCTCTAAATGTTTATACAGAACACCATGGAATTGAAAACGATTTGAATGTGACAACAGAACAAGGCATAAACATTATATAATAAAATATCTGCCGCTGCATCTTATAAATTGTATATTTTTGAACAAGATGCAATGTTACACACTATGATATAAGGCGCCACAGTAAGTGAGGAAATGGCAAGGATCAACGTACTTTGTGGACAGAGCAAGAATCTTCTGATTATTTTCATAAGCTAATTTGGCGCCGTTGGATGGGACCCCATAGTGAAAAACCAAATGCACGTCTAAATCGCTGGCCTTTAGCCCATCTGAATTCCCACCAGGCTGCAGGCACAACTCACAGCTTTAGCAGAAAGTTCGGCCAAAAAAAAAAAACAAAGAAAACATATCTGCCGCTGCTTTATATGCTCCGAAAATAATAATTAATAATTAACAAATTAATAAATATTAAATAATTTATTCAGGTTAAAATGTTAGTTATAAGATTAGCAACAGTTTCTGACCCTCACATACTGTGAACGGCCATGTCCCGGCTTCTTTTGGTTAGATGTTTCAGTTTTTTTTTTTTTTTTTTGGGTCCAAAGGTTAGATGCTTCGGTTTACTGAGTGGCTTTTTTGGCTGTGCCGGGGAATATGCGGTTGGATACATCAAACTTGAATTTCTCGGATCGAAAAAGGCCAGTTATTTCTCGTGAAATTAAAAAAACAATAATAAAAGGTGGAAGTCTGGACTCAGGAGTCAGGACGGACGGCGTCCTAAGTCTGTCTGACTTGGTCCGAGGTTGCCTGTACCCTCGGGCCTTGGATTCTTGTGGGCTTAAACCGAACTTAACGGTATCTAACATGGGTCCGCCGACCACCCTCTAAATTCATCTTTAGCATAGGGCCCACAATCACTTTGACTACCACCGACCCTGCCCCTCTTTATCTGGGTAAGGGATCTGTTGGCCCGAAAAAAGTGAGCAATATTTTAATTTAATTTTTTTGCCAAGATATTTTAATTTAATAGTCCATTAAGAGCAGTTATAAATATAAAAAAAATATATCAATTTTTACATAAAAGAGAATCAATAACATCTTTTTTCTTTATTACTATTTGCATCGTTGTGGGGCCCAGGCCGAGTAATGAATCCAAATTGGATAAAACCAAATCTTTTCCAGGCAACCCAAAAACTTCATATTTGCGAGGGTAAAAACTAAAAGGCAAGAGTAAGTAAAGGACGATGTATGGATCGAACAAAACAGGCAAGGTCTCCTTTTCCTTTCTCTCTTCGGGAGGCAATCAAGGAGCTGGCAGTGAAGGCCATACAGCTGTCCGTTGTGGGATCATTTTTATACGTTGAATCTCGATCAAAATATCATTTGCTAACGGAAGTTTAGATGACCAATCAAAAAACCGGATGGCCAAAGATTGTCCGTCGGTATAATATTCCATATTACTACTAGCATTTTATCTTATGGGAAGAGGGCTTTGCCGGGATACTGCAGTTTATGTTGTATCTTTACTGGGAAACCAGAATAAGAAAATTAGCACAGGCGTTACAGAAGATAGTAAACAATATCTTCACGACTTCACCGTACCTATCGTTACCCCTGAAACACAGTCTAAGGCGGAGCTCCGGAACTGGGATCAGTTGTCAGAGAAATGAATTAAACTCTGAGAACATAGTTTTGTGAAAACGAAACCGAAAGGAAATCGGGGATCGGTCGTGACACAGAGAAAACACGTACGGGGGGTGATTGGACTAAGCAAGCGGAGTTGGAAAGAGAAGAGATGGAATGAAATAATTGAACTGACCTTCTTGATGGAGGCTTTCTCGACGAGCTTCTTGACGAACATTGGGGGATGATGATGAGCGGAGCGACTCCGGATCGGAGAGAGTCAAGTCCCGAATCAGTCAGAGAGAGGGGGGGGGGGCGAGAGAGGAAGGAAAGTTCTTTGTGATAACCGAAAGGAGAGAGTGAGGTGGTGGCGCTTTGGTAGAGAGCAGTTGAGTACGGTTTTTGCTATGGCCGATGGATGGATGCAAGGAAGGGACAAACATTTAACATTTTAAGAGTGAGGGGTCATTAATTTAATGAATTAATTTTAATTAATTGTATACGATCCTATATGCCGGAGTTGAACCCCTGGGGGGGTGGTTTGGGATCCAATGTGGATGGGCACACGTGGATACACATAGAGATGTCTGACAACGTCTCTTTGTCTGCACTCTTTCGATCAAGCTATAGAGTAATCATCACGCTCAACAAGATGACACGTGTGAATTTCAGATTGCCCGATGGTTTAGCGGACCCCTCCTCGACTCCTACGTGGCACCGCACGATTGCATTCCCCCTCCCAGGGGATTTGTTTCTATTTGGCTGAGCCCGGCCTCATCATGGTGTTCTTTGTTCCACTTTCGAAGGGGTTTGGTTTGCGCAAAAAATACCTTTAAAACAATTTTTTTATAAATTTATTTTTAAAATTTGTATCCAGACACTCTTGTTTGTTCAGTAACTGATTTGGTGATCATATATATGTATACACATGTAAACTAATGTTAATAACTTATCTTGGGAAACATAAGACCGAGAAAGGCACTTGCATTGACATTGAGGATATGATGAATCACGTTACATGTATTTCAAATGGAAATGTGTGTTTACATGGCATCACAAATTAAGGGCCTATTTGGTGCAATTGTGTATATACTCTCTACCATGCAATGCAATGAGATGTAATGTGATTTTGATTATCATTAGAATGTTCGGTATGACATTGGACATGTGTAAAAGAAAATTTAATTTTTATAATAAATTATATATGCAAACAAATAAAAAGACCAAAATAATCCTCATCCAACCCAAAAAAAAAAAACGTTTGCCTTGTACTTTCGTATTTCTTCAACAGTAACAAATAAAATAAAAAGAGAAACAGGCCATGACATTGACTTCAATATACAATCAAAATTCATGAATCACAAGTCGAACCACAAACTATACAAATTTGGAACCAATTTTTTAGAATTAACTAAGTAAAACGCAGAGAATGATAAATCAAAACTAACAATGCAGGTTTGGAATCAATTTTTTGGGTTTTTGGGAAAATCAAAACTATTGATCCTTCTCTTCATACATCCTCTTCAATTACTTTGTTTTAATATTGATCTTATGAAGTGAAAGCCATGGAGTGCGACCATGAGAAGGAATCGTGATTGGGAGATGAAACTTTGTCAACGTTGAAGGAACAGGCTTCGTCGGCATTGAAGAACACGGTGGTGGAGGCAAAGAAAGGAGGTGGTGGGGCATCAAAGATGATGTCGACAACAATAGAGATGAGTGAGACAGAGGCTGTAGAAGAAGAAGTCCAAGAAACAAGAGATGAGGAGGAGGGATTGAGGGCATTTTGTGTCCGTTTACATTGGATATGATAGGAAAATAAGACTTTTCAAAACATTCAATGGGATGTTGATGAGTATTCATGAGGGAGAGGTGTGAATAAAGATTACTAAATTTTTGGTAATCATCATAACCATTGTAAACCTTATTACCATGCTAAAAAGCAACCAAATATCATTCTCTTGATAATGCAATTTCCATTACCTTCACAGGCCTGCAACTGGGTTAAACCAAACGGGTCCTAATAAATGAATACAACTGAGAATGATTATAGTTTTTTGTTGTCGGCAAAAGAAAAGAGAAAGAAAAGATTGTAGCAGTCTTTTGTGAGGGGGAAAAAAAGGAACAAGAAAAATGGAATGGGCTAGAGCGGGAACAAGTGATTGGGAAGGAAAGAGGGAGATGGGAAAGAGCAGTTTGGGCCACGGCCCAAGGCTGAGGCGAAGGAAGAAGGAATGAAGGCCCAGAAAGGAGGAGGCGAATGACGAGGGAAAGGAAGGAGAGTGAGGGGGTGATGATGGAGGGCTGAGGCCGACACGTGATTGCACAGCTTTTACAACCAAATATCCCCACTGGCGCTGCCTCCTTTCATTATGAACTGCTTAGGCCCCCCAAATGCACACACAGCGGTTCGTTCTTCTGCAACGCACAGTCGTGTTTTGCATCCTTCTTCAAGCTTCATCAATCCCTCCAGCCACCAGCATGTTCAAAACAAAGGACCATGCAAACCGAACACGAGCGAGGCGGGGGCGCCAAATGGCGCGGCCTGTGGCGGGGCTAACTTTTTAGCTGCACCCGTATAATAACTTCCTAAGCAAGCAAGAAATATAAGCTTAAATATACAAGTCATCTCTAAGCCTGCTCACTTTTTTTTTCCTTCCCTTTTAATAAATAACATTGATGCCTATAATTGCTTCCTTACAATTTTTTTAATCACACACACTCATACCACACTCATCACTTATAAGGATTAATGCCTATGACTGAACAAGTTACAAGGCTCCAATTACAAAACTATAAGAATTTATGAATTAATTTTCTCAAAACTAAAAGCAGTCTTCCAATTTTAAATACAGATAAATAAGAGCAAATTTGTCTTCAAAAATACAAATTACTTGCGGGATGCAACGCCTCCCGAGTTCCTCCTGCTAATTAACGTCGGTATGTAAATTGTCTGACCCCAACGCGGCACTCAACACGAAAGTCATAACAACGTGATGCAAAAGGCAAAATGGAAATAAAGGGAACGCTTGCTTTTATGAGATAATCACGTTAAAGTACTCATGAGGGGACTTATGTGCATTCTAGTTTCATTATGAAATTATTCTACGGGATTAACGGATGAAAACTGAGCGTAATAGGAGTAATTCATGTGCAGCTGGAACGAGAAATAGGAAACAAGATTGAATTTGAACCCCAACTTCACAAGAACGTTGGGTGCTTTTCTACGGATTAACGTTTTCAATACGCTTTATCCTCTGATAATTTTCCCTGACTTTTTAATCGTCCTTTTTAATTATTTTGGACGCACCTCCGCCTTGTAGTGTGCAGGCTATATTCTTTAGGCCATTCATCGAGTCAGCCAGCCAGCTCGCTGGAAATTTATCCAATAAAATAAAAAAAGAAAAGAATGATTAGCGAATAAAGAAAATAGTGTTGACAGGCGCTTCGTTTTCTCTCACTTGTTTCCAGCAATGGGCTGAGTACTTTCCCTCTACATTGACATCGTAGCTCTTTCCTTTGTCCCCATTATTTGTTAATTATTCTCATTTCTGGGCCTCACCTTTGTTCCGATTCATAGTTGTCAATTCCCATTTTCCAAAGCTCTCTCCGTTCTGGGATTTGTTAGTTTCCAGCCCCTATCAATTTTTCCCCACCTCTATCGAGCTCGGACATTCTTCAACGATAATCGCCTGCTGGCTGATCAATCAAAAGCTTGGAGGTTTATTTGTTGATAAGTTGTTCTGGTTTTTCTCTATGGTGCGTAATACATTCCCTGTCTTCTAACCGACCATCCATTGCACAGAAGACAACACGCATATGAATCTGAATAATTTGTTTTAAAGCATCTTCTTACTAGTAGAGCAATCTTAAAAACAAGTTCGGCTGCAAACTCAGCTGTGACCACTGGTCGTAAATTACGGGGTTCAGAGAGTTGTGGTTCCTCCTTTTGGCTTCCAACGTTTTCCTTGATCATGCTCAGACCACTTGAATGCCCTTTGCTCTTCATTGTTCACAAAGAAGTCAAAGTTATCAGATTTTGATGAAAAGTCCTGTTCATAGTTCCTAATTTTGCTCAAATCTTTATCCTCCTGTCTAACATTGGGAATTCGGTCTGCATGCTTTCACTAAGACTGTTATTTTTATGGAATAATTTATGCCTGCTTTGTTCTACATAGCGGGATTGGCAGTCCATCCGTCGCAGATGTCTGAATGCATAAACCGGTTTGATTTGGACCTCATTCACTTCACGATCAAATTTTCTCAAGTTTCAACATGCCTGGATTTTACGTTATATTTCTAATCGCTTTTTAACTAATATACGGGTATCCTATGGCGTGGCAGGATTAAAACGGGATGTGATGGTTTATTTCATGCGAAGAAATAAAATTTTAATGGGATGAGATATGGAAGGACAATTTTGGACCCGAGAGTCTTTCGGTTGACCATCTGCCTGTATGGGAGGCTTGTTGCGCATTTTTGAGTTCAATCACGGGAGCATGGCCAAGAAAGTTCATGCCCGCAAGAGACGTCATGGTGGTGAGTGTTGATTGACCCTTATCTCATACTATGGAAGGACCTTTAGTAAATTTGTCTGACTGAGAATAGGATTATCTTGCTCAGCAGTCAAAAAATTCATTATAAATCGGTTTCGTGCCTCCTCTGCTAGATTGGTTTTGGTAGGATGCTGCTCATTCTGTTGTTATGTGCTCCGCAGGCCTGGAACCTCCTCGCAATAGCCTGGAGCTTCAAGTTGACGCATCTCAAATTCAATGCCCGCAAGGGGAATTACCGGTAAGTGTCTGTCATGTTGATATCATCCCAACACCTCGAACTGTTATTAACTGCGGATCTACTATCCCTTAGCATTTTGGGGGAATGACATCACGTGTATTGGACCTGGCCATGGTAAAATTATTCTCGATATCAAGCTAGAAATGCTTGAATTATAAAGTAGTGGGTGTTCTACTAGTCCTACCTCATGTGCCATTGAGATTATGGATTTTTGTCAATCCATCGTTTAAAGTAATGCTGAAATTGTTTTACTGCAAAACCTTATGCATTGTTCTGGTTCTGATGACACACCAGTCATATTTGCAGTTGACCTTTTATTCACAAGTGTGACATTAACTTCATGAGATTCCGTTTCTTGTTTCCATCTACAGCAATTAAGTGCTCTTTGTATGTTTCGTGATATATATTTCTTTCTTTCTTCTCATTCTTGAGTTGTTTCTACAGCAATTAACTTTCATTTAAATTTTTCAGTATCATTATCAAGTAGAAGAGTTGTCAGTGAATGCTAGTTGTTCAGACACGGTTTCAGTGAAGAAACTGATCAATGATGAGCTATGCCAGCGACCAACCACCAAACCAAACGCACCGAGCCTTGTGGCCAGATTAATGGGTATAGATATGATGCCATCAGATGCTAAATCTGCAATTCCATCAGATGAAATAAAACGTGAAAATATGGGGAAAAAGTTTTCTGAGAAGGAAGTGAATGGAAGGGGTTCAGGTGGTCGGGGTTCTGGCAACTCTAATTCTTGTAGCCAGATGGAATTTGACTCTCATTGCCAAGACACAGATGATGATGATGGATGGAACCAATATTTGGGAAAACCAAAGCCCCGGGACCATCCTCAGGAAGAGGAACTGCAGAAGTTCAAGAAAGAATTTGAAGCATTTCAAGCAGCGAGGTTAATGGAGTGTTCAAAGGCTGTTGAAGTTGACAATAACCCCAGACAACTGCCTGCACGAGAGAGCATGGACAAGAAAAAGATGGCAGATCATGCAACTTCACATAGACTGGCTACAGAGTTAACAAATTATGGTGGTCCAGAATATCATGGTAATATCATGGAGTTATTTCCTACTAGGCACAAAGAAACCTTTCCTTCAAGGAGCAGAACCTTAAGTAGAGACTTTGAGGAGTCCTTAATGATGAAATCTAATGGCCCACAGGATGGTTATTCACCAACTCGAATAGTTATTTTGAAGCCCGGTCCTGATAGGATTTACAGTCATGAGGATAATTGGATCAATCCATTCGGCATTTCACAAGAGAGAAATAGCATAGAAGATTTTCTCAAAGAGGTCAGAGAGCGGCTAAAATGTGAACTGCAGGGGAAAACTTCTAAAAAGGGTTATGTGGTTCGTGGAAGTGGAATTGAGACACCTTACAATGAAAAGCCATCAGATCCTAAACAAATTGCTCGCAATATAGCAAAACAGGTCAGAGAAAGCGTGACTAGAGATGTTGCAACAAATTTGCTCCGCTCAGAATCAACAAAATCATGCAGAAGTGAAATTCAGTTCAATGGATCAAGTTCCCCAGAATTTATCAATAGAGATTCCAGGAGATTCTTGTCAGAGAGGCTAAGAAATGTTCTAAAAAGCAAAGCTTATCTTGATATTCCTGGAGCGACTTGTGGGAATTCAAGGTCATATCTCCTAGATGATCACAATGACAGGTTAAAACAAGATAATGATAGTACGAATTCAAATTATTCGAGCCACTGGGAAATTTCAAAAGAGGAAAAAGAAATGCAAACAGGCTCTTTCAGGTGTGAACAAGTTGGCGATATATCACTCCCCAAAGAATCGTCCCCTAGAAACCTTGTTAGATCCTTGTCTGCTCCAGTATCAGGAACATCATTTGGAAAACTTCTTCTAGAGGACCGACATATTTTAACTGGTGCGCAAATTCGGAGGAAGCTTGAAGCTATTGAAACTGCGTCTGTTGATGTTAAAAAGAAAAAGAAGGATAGATTTAACATCAAAGAAAAGGTTTCCAACTTCAAATATAATCTTGTCCTAAGAGGGAAGCTGTTTGGAAAAAAATTTCAGTCAGTGGGGGAATCACATAGCAATGAAGATGGTTCCATGATGGTAGATGTCACGAGTGGACCGACAGTTCTTTTGAATTGTGGTGAAAGGCATGTAAGTTCATCGTACGCTTTATAAATTCTTTTTACACGCACATTTGCTGTCAATTATATTTCATGATTGATTGTCATTTAATCTTTAGATATTCTGTCATATGCTCTTAGGAGAACTCCACTGAGGTCCCTCCCAGTCCTGCATCTGTATGCAGCAATGCTCAGGAAGAGCTGTGGAAGCGAGCTGAATACTTAAGCCCAATTTCAACTCCGGATGTATCTTCAAGAGATGATAATGCTATGCCAGAGGTTCTTAGAGAAATTAGCTCTGGTTTGAACGGTAAGATAATAAAAGTTCCAGCTTTCATGCATTGCGTCATGATATCATAGATGGATAGACTTATTTCATGTACTGCACACGGGAAGTTTTATCAACAATCAATTTTAAAGGGTTCTCCTAGTAGATCAGATGTTGATTTCATATTTTTGCTTAATGTTTTCATATTTAGGTAACTTGTTTGAAGTGCTACACAATTTCTATTATGGGGTTCTGGGTTTGTATTAGTTAAACTTTCTTGTTGAATTCACAGTCTTTGATGTATGTGCTTATATCTGGAATCTTTTTTATACATCTTCTGTATAAGTTATAAAAACTAACAGGATACGTTCAGTTGGTATTTTCCTGCTACAGGACAATATTATTATTATTATTATTATTATAAAGTAGAGGCTACCTGCTTCATCTTGCTGACAACAAAGTAAAATTTTGTTCACATTATGATTTTTTTATCTGTGATTTTGTGAATTAGCTGAGATAGTTGAGAGAGGAACAAAATCCAACCTGTATTGTGTTTTCTCAATTCAGCACATCTAACCTTCTTGCTAGTCTAGAGATAATAAATATTTGCTTATAGTTTCCTTTTTATGTTGATTTAACAGAGTTAAGGAGGCAGATAAATCAACTTGAGTCTGATGGCCCTGAGGAATTAATGGTCAAACAGGAGCCTGAGGAATCTAAGTTGGCACAATTGGAGGATCCAGCAGAATCCTACATAAGAGATCTGCTTGTTGCTTCTGGTCTATACTTCGGTTCATGGGATAAATCCTTATTAAAAGGGGACACGTTTGCGAAGCCTATTGGGAACTCGGTTTTTGAAGAAGTTGAGGAATCTCATAAAAAAATGCTCAAGGAGAACGAAACTTCAACCAAGGATCAAAGTGACAATACGTTAGAGCACAAGCTATTGCATGATTTGCTAAATGAAGGACTTTTCATTGTTCTTGGACCACCTTTAACGTTGTCTAGATTCAGAAGGAAACTATGCTGTTCCTCCTCCATGCTGCCGCCACCACGTGGGAAGGAACTTCTGAAGTTGGTATGGGAAATCATTAGAGTTACTTTATATCCACCGTCTGACGTAACTTCTGATTCTCTTGATACGTTGGTGGCCAGAGATCTGGGCCCCAACCCCTGGATTGGATTGATGGATGATGAGCTTAATATACTGGAAGGAGAGATAGAACGTCTAGTTACTGAAGATCTGGTTGAAGAACTCACTAGGGATATGATATGCTGAGGTAGTGTGAAGTAAAACCTCGTTCATCGGAACAAGGCTCATAAACGTTTCTTTTATAAACAAAATGAAACATGATCTTGTCTAATTCATCTGATGTTGCAGGAGTGTGTGCGTGTGTGTGTAAATTTTGGCGTGAGCACTGGACACTGAGGGCAGCAAGCTGAGTTGTGGTAATACATACTGATAGTGTACATGAGTGGCATTTGTTATTAGGATTTTTTTTTAGTGCAAAAAAATCGATTGGATTCTATGATTTCTTCCATGTTCATGAGTGTATAAATTGGTGTTACTTTTATGCCGTGGCCTTGCGCTGCACTTTCTTCCATAATGCAATTATGGTGATTCTTTTATCATTTCTCTCTGATATGCTAAAAGTCTCACTTTCATTGAACGAAGTACAGGTACATAATTATTATTAAAAAGGCCGAAGGTCATCATCTTTCTCCCAGTTGGATGCTTGCTCGATTGCAAAATGAGGATTATAATAAGTTATTGATGAGGGTCCCCAAAGTCCCATGTCGGCAGGATAATAGCTTTTTCACATGATCAAACTAAACTTGGCAATAATGGCTTATGATCTTTTTAACGTGCATCTATAGGTGCCTTTTCATATGTCAAATCGGTAGGTTGAAACCTGCATTATTGAGGCGCTGAACACCCCCCCCCCCTTTTTCGCTCCCCCTCCCCCACTTTTTTATGTTCTCTTTTTAACCATTTTCATGATGATTTCATGTAGTTGTGTTTTCTATTCTATAAGCATATGACTCGGATGCAAAGCATGCAATTAAGGTCTTAAGCGTAAGCGTGGCGCTAAAATAGAATTAGTGCATGCTCTCGTAATTTTACAACCCTTATAGCAGTATGAGACCTGACTAGGCCAGATTTTAAATTTTATTTTCTTGTTACCTATTATTTTCGGTCTTTAATATAAGAGTTAGTTAACTAATTTTATTAAATTAAAAAAATTAATTAAATTAGTTATTTGTAATAATTAAGTGTTGTCTTTCTTAAAGTATCCTTGTTAATCATGTGTATTAGTTAGAATTATCATATGATGATACATTTAACATATGTAAATACTACAAAGACTATCTTAAAAAAATGGATAACTATAAAACAAAATAGATTAGAATTTTATATTTAAAATTAAATTAAAATTCAAACTAACTTTTATATTAAGTAACAAAGATAACGATCTCTTACGGCGTTGGGCTGGTAGGTAAACTAACTTTTCACTTGTAAGCCTGCTCCGAAGATTTGCGTCATTGTCGTCTTTTTCTTAAATCATTGAAAACTTAAAACTTTTTTTTTGCTAAAAAAAAAAAACGTAAAACTTTTTATTCAAAATTTAAATTTTGATAATATTAATATAATGACTATATGCTCCGGCTTTTGCATGCATTTTAAATTTTTTTATGAGCATACGCGATTTTCTATGCAATGACGTTTCCCTCCTGTGAGTTATAACTCAGTTGTCTCAAATTATCTAAATTTAAAGGTAAAAGTTAAACCTTCAAATATATTTTGGAGTTCCGGTGAATAATTTGACCTGAAAATCAGCTAATTAGTAATGAATATATGTGACCTCAGACCTGCTATCAGCCATCCATTTTTGACCTGCGGGGAGACTAAAATGAAAGTGCACATGCAAATGTCTGCTTAGTATTGACGATACGTGTGTAATAAATTCTAAAATATATGTATGATGTCTTTATCGTTATTTTTGAAATACACGGATATTTCTTATTTATGAATTTTTTTTATTTTATTTGTATAGCAAATGATGCTTTAATAAATTTGATGAAATTAAGCAATCTATTTCTAATTGAATGAGAAAGGGGAAAAACACACAAAAAAAAAAAAAAAAACAAATGAAATGAGGAAGAGGAAGAGTGTGATGTGAAGCAAGCGCAAATGGGACGACTTCCAGTTGTTTTATTCTTGCAAGTTAGAACTTTTACTTTGACTGCAAATGAGCGTCTTTATTTGTAAACCTTTAAAATTGAAAGTTCAATAACTAAGCTTACGCAATTACAAATTACTCACCTTGGACGTCGATGAATTCATTCCTTGTAACTATTTATACATTTTTTGTCATATTAGGCGAATTCAAACCCTTAATTGCTACCTGTCTCACGCACACTCTTATCACTTGAGTTAGCGTCATATAGCTACAAATTCAGCAGCTATTGTTAATCAATATTGACCAATATGGTAAAGAAGCAAGTGAAAAAGAGAACCCTTTATAGATTTGGAATTAAAAACCTCAACTTCAATTATATTTTATTATTTGGTGAAAAGGGAAGAAGCTCAAATGTGGAAGGGTGAGACCGAAGTGGACTCGGCTGAAGGTTTTTGGTTGCTGATTTTAGATGGTAATTAATATGGCTTAGTTTGTTTAGTTGATATAGGTATATGTATAATCTGTATAGTTCGTTTTAGTTTGTCATTGTATAGATAAATAGTTGACAATTTTTTTCTAGACCGTCATAGCATAATCTCCCCCCCCCCCCGGGATTTAGCTGTGTTAGGTTATATACGTAGGTTTGTGTATGATTTTTCGAGATTAATAAAAATGACCTTTTTGGCAATATATATATATATATATATATATATTTCTTTTTCGGACCTCCACAGGGTCCTTTGTTTTAAACTTCTAGAACTGCTGTACACTCAGTTACAAAGTATAGCTTCCCGGTCAAACTATTCTTAAAAAAAAAAAACTATTCTCCAGAGGAACATAAACGTCGTGCAGCACGTTCAGCACTAATTTTATGTCTTCGTAGTCCGTGCCACTCATCATTCAAGCAATCGATCATTGGTGCAAGCTTGGCTATCTGATTATGCAGAGCCTCCAAGTTGACAAGAGGAACAGTAGTTGGTCGCCCGTGAGCACACTGCACGCCAAAGTCCTCAAATATTGTCATCAAAGGGCTCCCCTTTCTCAAAATTCACTGAGAAACACGGAAACATTTACAAGATCTTACTTGGAAACACAGTGACGTTTGCTTTAGCTCCTCAACAATGAGCGAACATTCAGAGGGCAGCAACGAGTCTCCGAACATAATTGCACCTTCACAATAACGTATTGACACAGTTAACAGTGCTGTTGATGACTGCAATCTCCATAACTTTCCCTCTCCACAAAATTACAAGATAGGCAACTAAAATTTAGGATAAAGAGGCTGCCAATAGATGCTAACATTCACGTTATTTCAGGAAAGAACAATTCCTTGGAGGCGTCAAAAGGAGGGAAACATTTCATATTGAAAATGCAGCTCTATGTTCGCTAGCTTATTATAGTCAAAATAGGAAAGCGCAAGGGCCAGGACCATGTCCAGAGTCCTCCACTCTTCGAAGGAAAAGAAAGACCAATCGATATGCAGAACCTTGTAAGCACGCCTCAGGATTTCCAAGCTCATGAGCATGAAATTGCTACCGAGACAAAGCACATACCTCTGCATGCTTTCAAATTAAGAACCCGTACAACAGCAGGTGGCACTGGCGATGATCCATCTGTGTCAGCAAGCTAAAAGTAAAGAGAGTAAGCTTATTAAAAAAAAAAAAAACAGAGAGAGAGTAAAGAGAGTAAATGCAAAATTACACGATATCATAAAAAGAGGAAAACTCAGGCACAGTTTTTATTTAGATAACCTGCTGAAGAAATTCCATAAGATCAGTATCATTTAAGTTGACACCTAAAACGCAGGGTACCTGCTATTATTCATATTTAGCTAACATCAGTAATATGAAAAGTAACATAGCTTGTAGCAATAATTGCGCATCCAATTTACTATTGAGGTTGACAAAAATACAAAGATGCTAATATATATGTATTGATATTTTCCACATATTTAAAACCAAATAAATAAATGAAGGAGATGACAGTTTTTCACCGCAGTAAGTGCAACAACAGCCGGCTGCCTGTTGAGAAGATCCAAACTCCTGCCAAGGCAGTCGACATTATGAATAATACGACACAAAAATCAGTCTACCATTTGATTTAAGACCAAATCACTAGTCATTTGGTTATTAGAAAATTTATACAATTCCATTAATATATGAATGGCGTTACTTTGTTATAAACACTATAATGAGTATTAATTAACTTTTAACATCAATTATCAAGATCACCGTGAATTTGTGTTAGACATACTGCTTGAAGGATTTTGAATCTTGAGCATGAATGTTACAGATCCATCCCCAATCTTTAATATGTTCGGAATAACTGTACAATAGTTGATAGCCAATCTCAGGCAGCACCTGTATCAGCAATCAATGTAACACAGTAATCTCAAACTTCAGAAAACAGGGCAAGTGAAAGTTTTCCGAAGATCCTCTCATAACGCAGGACCCATACCAGTTCCTGTTCAGCAGCTAGATAGCTTATTGTCCTTGCTTCTCCGGATAATACCTATGTATTCAACAAGTTTTGTGAGTCATGATGGAGAAATATTTTGAATACATTCATCATGAAAAAATTTACCTTTTGACGTAATTCTTCCAATCTGATTCTCTCATCTGCAGCATGCTGGTTTTTAAACATAATAATAATAATAAGGAAATACTACTATCAATGTCAAACAAAACCTTGCTGAAGACAGGTCTTCCAAGTCTCTGACAGCATGCTTACTAGTGAGGTTTGTCTTAAAATTCCAACGTAACCGGGAATCCATTATCGGGTAAAGAAGCACATGCATCTATCTAGGCATTGAACTACAGCCTTTTAAATAGAAGTATACGTAACAAGAACATGCACGTGAGGAAAACAAAACTCAGATAGAAACAAGTGCGTGACTGCTAAGAGAATTTCTAGCCAATTATATTTCTATTCAGCCAGAATCATCATAATCAGTTTCTGTGTTGTCCAATCAGGGACCTATATGTGAGCCACGTAAAATACACAAGCCAATAATTCAAAAATCCACTGAAGACAGACCTGATCAATAACAACAAGGGTTCTGCCGGCCACAACTGGAATGAATTTCTTATCCACCTGATGAAGAACTCTGGCATTCTCAAGGTAGTTCTTACTGATCGCTTCAGGTACTAATGAGTCACCAGCAAGATGCAAGAATCCAGAAGATATGTCAAGTATATCATCTTGACTGTTAAAATCAAGTGATCTATCCTTCGTCTGCAGAATGGTCACAATCACCAGTCAGATCACACCATCAACTAGCATTCTAATGATTCTCATCTGAAAAGAAATAGGCCTCTGAAAATTGGAAACATAACTGGAATTCGAGGTAAGCCGTCCCGCCACTTTGTCCGGTAATCCATAGAATCTTCCACTTTTCTTGAGGTCACTTCTGCAAAATAATATACAGCATGTTAACCCTAGACAAATATGATTTAAATCACTCAATTATTTAATAAAATAAACAAGAAATGAAACAATCAACTACAACCACAACTGAATGAAGATGGCAACCAAAACTTCCTAAGTACAGAAGGTAATGCAAATTCCAAACTGACTCGATTTGGTTTTGTTTGTAAAAGCTGTACAACAAATACGCCTCTAGAAGCTTACGATGTTGCTAAACTTTTATTATGACTCTAAGCAGTCATATATGAACATTCTTATCACTTCAATCAGTGACTCAAACCAGAATGAAAAATTAGCAGCCCACTCAGTGCTGGTCTTATTTCTATGTACTCTGAATCCAAGGCTGAGCCATGTTGAACAGAAAACACTTGTGTTTGAAATGAACTCTTTGTCAGACCAAATTATTTTGCAGACACTGGACTCACCTTTAAATGGAGCATTGCTTTCACTATTTAAACTTTGAAACCATTCAGACTCTTTATTGCTATTAACTTGCTGTATATCTTCCAGAGTAGCTGTTTTCTTCTTCACAATGGAACTAAAATCGTTGCAAAACTGTGTCAGCGAGAATTAATTTGCAACATTACAGCAGCGTAAGCAAGGACATTATGGTTGGTCCTACTTGTTTTCAAGAAACAAATGTTCCTCAGGAGGTGGGTGAAGTGGACCAGAAGACTGCTGGGGACACTCTTCATCAGCTTCTGCCAATTCTAAAAGCATCATTCCAATTTTTTTCAGTGGAAAAATATTGCTACATGGAAAACGAGAGGAAAGAGGGGGAAGAAGGAAAAAACCTCTATTCTTTAAAGCACAGTTGGAGGCTAGGCCCGCAGGTCTTTTGGCTATCATCGTTAAAGGCTGCTTTAAAGAATTAAACCTTCTTCTGCTTTTGTGAAATGGAGGGGCTGAAAAGCTTCTTCTAGATCTTTCATGATTCTTTTCTGAAGCTGGATGTCTAACATGATCCTTTTTTATTCTTTTCTCACTAAGTCTTCGGTAGTTTCCACCACATGACACGGGACACAACCAATCTGACTCATCTGCTAAAATATCTGACCATTTGTTGGAACCTATATCATAACAATCAGGCCATTTGACCAACTTAGGATCTAGCCATTTGGTAAAATTTGAATTATTAGAGTCATTGGGACCATCAAAATACAATCTACTGTTTCCAAAACTTCTCATGCGCCGATCTGAGTTGAAGCTGTATGAGGTATCACAGCTAAAATTGCATCTATTTTCTTCATCATCAAAAATTCTTTCATAATCACCCCATTTATAGCATATAGGTATTCCTCCAAGAACATCAAGACCAGTGCCAGTCATATGATCAACATCCCAAGCAGTGGCTTCAGGTAACAGTGTCTTGAAGATAGGGTAATGTTCTGATGTCAGTAACTCTGGATAGCTTGAATCTGAAGGAAAACATTTTTCTTTAGCAGACCCAGGGCATCCCATTTGTGTTGCCAGAGAGCATGAATCTGAAGGAAAACATTTTTCTTCACCAGACGCTCTTGAGAGAAAAACAGAATCTCTAGATGTGTTAAACATTTCTACAACTTCTGGACAGGGATGGGCACCTATGTTCTCAACTCTGCCACTATAAACTCCCATATCTTGTTTGGTGCTATAGCCATCAATTTGAAACTCATGTTCATCATTTGCAAACAAGGCCTTCTCATGCGGATCACTGCCTCGTACAGAGCAACTCTTCAAAAAAGGCTTTTGAAAATCCCCGTCAATCTCACGACAGCCATAATGCAAGGCACGTTGGGATGATTCACTGAGCCTATCATCATCAACTTCAAGAAATTTATTTCCCTTTGACGAGCTTGGTGCATCAAAAGACACATCATCATTGAAGATTTCTCCAGCAGCAAACTCACCATCCAATAAATCATCTCTTCCAGATATACAGTTGTTATCATTCCACACACTGCAATGATTTATGGTCACAGTGGAATCATACTTGGCATATGACCCATCCATTGAAAAGCTAGAGTAGCCAGTCTGACAGAAAAAGTCTCTCTTATTCGGTTTTTCTTTGAACTTTGCAGCACCTGAGGGCAAATAACCAAGGGAGGGTCTAGTGACTTGCCCATCAGACAGGCAATGGTCATCTTCAGCCAACTTGTCAGAAGTGGACAAGAAAAGGCCAGAGAATTCCTTACTCTTTCGGTTTCCACAGTTCGCTATATCTGCATCAAAGAGATTTGGCAATTATTTTCAACTGTTGAAAGACAAACTAACCCACCATCAACCCTGGCAACCTATGAGGGATTGTTTGCAGATTTTTTCCCTAAAATAAAAAATAGTGCTGCTTACAGGGGGTATTATTTTTAACCAGAAATTGACCATACTTAATTAACAAATACAACAAAGCAGAAAATTTCACCTGCTTCAACCAAAATAGCATCATCAATTTCCTTGCACATTTGGGATGCTTGCACCTCATGAGTGGCATTAGATGACTCTCCTACAAGCATATAAATGATTTACGTAAGTATAGTCACTACCAATTCATTGTATCAAATACCAGTAAGATGCAGCAATACCAGGAGTTATACTCTTCCCCCAGAAATTTTTGATGGCCTTCTCAATGAAGTTCAGTATAGAAGCCCAATCCTTCAAAAGTGTGGTTGGAAGGAGTCAAATTCTAAGCAGCATTGCTGAAGTCTTGGGATAAAATAATTCAGGAAAGACATCTTCAACAATCAAGTTATAAGTTTATAGATTAAGAAGGTCAAGTTATTTTATATTCTAGCACTAGTAGGATAACTGCTCCTGTTGAAAGTAAGATGTTCTAGACGTACTACACCCCAGCAAAAAGAAGAAGAAGAAGAAGATGTACTGCAGCACTTTTTATCCAAAAATAGGGTGGTTTGAGAATAAAGTTACTACTAAGAAATTATCTCTCTCTCTCTGTATAACTGATGATTCTTGTTAGTGTACATAATCACTAGAATAGTAAATAGTAAAGACAAGAAAAGCCAAAGAGACTACCTTAATTGAACAGAAGTCTTTGATGGCTCAAAGGTTAAATCATACAGAGACCGTGGGCAAAGCAAATTCAAGATATAAGCTGGATATGCTTGTGATCTACTTCTCTTCTTGTTCAGGAACTTGTCACTGCATTCCGTGAGTCCAGATTCTCAAACTTAACAGCCAGTTGACACATCCACCCCAAAGCCACTGGTTAAAGTGATAGCGGAGAAGAAGAAGACTGTGTGCAAAGAAGTTCATCCTCACTATAGGGAACAGAATAGAGAATGTTGTTAAAACCTTGGAAACCCACAAAGAAAAGAAACGGGAAAGAGGGAAGATATGACTCATGAATTTGCAAGCAACGTGCCTTTCAATATCAACAACTTTGAACAAAATATTCGGATGCACAAGTGCGACCCGCAGCATGCATTTCTTGACTGATTGCAGAACCTTCTTTGGGCTTCCAATTTTACTCATCAGTCAGTACAAATTTTTGGAAACAGATATATTTTCATTTACAATTAAGACTATCATATGCATGTTAAAAAGTGATGGGATGAGGAAAAAAGGAACCTGGATTGCACATGTTTCCTCCTCCTCCGAACTGGTTGGTTGTGAAACAAATCACGGACAACAACTGAAAGATAAAAAGCCTCAATTAGCAATGAATGTCAATGTGTCAATAAATTGGAACAGATAAGATAAAAAAATCATTATGTAAGCCAGAAATCTGCCTGACTATGCCGCTGGTGCTTTCGGCATCAGTTTAGATGTGCAGCTAAGACAACTTAAAGTAGATGGCTGACTCTAAGGGAAGAGCAACTTAGAAGCCCAACTAAAATGTTTTTAAAATAGTCAGGGATAATATAGGAAACTACAAAACCCAAGCTTAGAGGTTTAAGAATAAGGTAAAATAGTCATTTTGGCTCTAGATTATTCAGACTGTTTTTTAGAGTTCATGAATACAAACAAAGAAAAACCAAAGCTCACTAGCATGCTTGAGTACTTAATTCATCAGTCAAACATTGTTAGAAATGTAGGCTTGGTTATTTATTTTTTGCGTAGCATATCACAGGCTATTCTCTATTTTGGCACCTTGTTTCACTTGGAAATGCATCTTTTAGTGTCCCTTATCTAAGATGTTCAAGAGGTCTAAAGCCTTAAAAGTGCCTTTTGCCTTGAGTGTCTTGGCAATGGCTTCAACCAACCCGAAAGAGACTACAAAAAGTGAATCACCTAGATCCAAATGGCAATGAGTCAAAACATGTTATAACTGCAATATTAAAACAAAATTATTATTATGCTACATCACCAAGGAATATCAAAAGAAAAAAGAGAGGGAAACCATATTACATCCCAACATCCCAAATAGTACAAGTTCACAGTCCATATGAGGATCAAGGGGGAAGACTTAGAAAAGAACGACCGATGCCTATCCATGCATTTATCTTATTCCTGCATATAAACAGAATAATAAAGGAAAAAAACGCAAATGTTTGATTAACCAATTATTATTACCTGTTTGTTCCCACTTCCTTTCTATCATCATCTATACCACGATATAAGCACTTGCAGCCCTGCAGCAATCACAGAAAAAGCTTGAGTTAATAAACGTAGCAATCAACAGCAGATGCACCATTCAACTCACCAGGACAAAATAGCCATGATGAATAAATGGTAAGAACTTATCCACACCTTCAACACTTTGCGGTACCCGTTTGCCCTTCCAAAAGTTCTTGTCAAAATTTCCAACACCGAAACTTCTGAAATTGAAGCTAAAGCTTCCCCCCGAAAACCAAAGCTTCGACTTATGCCATTCAGATCAGCCAACTAAGTAACTTTGATGTTGCTGCTTGTACAATATACATATGATACATCCCATTATCATAGGCAACTTGGGAAACTAGATTCACATAATTTAAACAAGGTTCCTGGGCATCTCTATTTGTCAAATGATCATGAGCATGAATGGTTTTTTGTTAAAACAACTTTACCAAATGCTGACTCAGAGGACCTTTGCGTCTGTGAACTTACAAATATATATATATATATATATATATCTATCTATCTATAAGCAATTAAGCTAATTTGACAACTTATAACGACCACCAAAAAAAGAACAATAAATGAAATACACGAGAGATGACAATATGAGGCCCTTATCTTATAACAATAGCATAGTTACTAGTGAATCACAAAAATAAATAAATAAGCCCATTTCGGTCTTTAATCATCAATTTTTACCCGCCAAATTTTAAAATGAGCAAGGTCTGGGATCATTTCATTCAAAAAATCATAAATGAGAAAGAAGTGCGAGAACATCAACTAGCATTAGCAACAAGTCTTACAGGTAAAGGAGAGTGAGAAAAGATGATAAATTGACAAAGTGCATACCGTATCTCTCCAACGATCGCCAATCCATCTCGAGTAATACCAACTCCTATAAATATAATTGTTTCGAAACAGGAAGATGGATCACAGTCAAATGTACCATATGGTTTCAACTTTCAACTCAGATAACGTTTAAAAAAAAAAATGAAAATAATTACCATCATCCACTACTTTTATGTAACAGCTCCTGACACTAACAAAGATTGAGATCTGTAACAAATATATCAGACAGTTCAAGGATTCAGCCATCCCTTTGACCAAATAGACAATTAGTTGACTAAAACATAAACATCGGATGCTCAGAATTCAAAGGTGACTTGAGATCAGAACCCTGCAAAAACAAAAGCCATAACTAATTGGTAATAAACCGCTAGCAATGCAAATGGTATCTGTTTTATACTTTTACAGTTGATGGGAGGTAGAATTTTCTTCCCTTAGTCATCCTCATAGGCTGAAGTTGGTCAGCTACAATCTTCAACAGAAATCCATAAATGATGTCATTATTATTTTTTTAGGTAAAACAAGGGTATCCATAAGTCACGTAGAACTTGAGATTAATCCCTTTCCGGTCTGGAGCAATTAAAGAATAGTCTTCCTAACAATTGCGCTTCCCGGGAGTCGAATTTATATTTTCCTCCTTACACGGGTTAGGTCGCTACTACCTCAACCAATAGCTTATTAGTGATATCATTATTATTTTAGTCCTGATATACAGACCAAAAAGCTTTCCAAAGGAATATCCCAGAATCACTGTAACCAAACCATCTTCTAGTCACCAAATCAATCACAAAAACTCCTCAGTCCTCTCGCTGCCTCTCAACAGTATTACCCCCGCATTCAAAATACTGGTTCCGTGCGATTTCATCCTCATTCCTCACTAAATAATGGCCTGATGTATGTCATAGCGGGATCCACAGTCCGTGAAAAAAGAACAGAACGATAGCGCATTCATTGGCTGCACTGAGCACTGCGTCTAAGCTAGACCAACATCATAGACCGACCGGTTATATCAATGCAACCGCAATTCTCGAAGCCAGACAACTTCCCCTCTCTAGTAATCTAGTAATACTTGCACTAATCATAGGATAGATGGATAAATACCTTAGTGGCGCCAGCATCCAGGCTGTTGAAAACCAGTTCTTCCACAACCCTCGTCAAGTCGAACAAGAAAATGCCAGAACGCAACCAACTCCGGACATCCTCGGCAAAGGCGTTATGGTCGTCATCGAACTAAGCACTAGCAGAAAGATTAAACTAACGCGACCGGTCGAAGCTCCGCAGCCAAAAAAAAAAAGAAAAACAGGGAATGCCGGCGTTGGTTTCTCAGCCGGTCATGGCGCGATTTCACGATAGCGCATTCATTGGCTGCACTGAGCACTGCGTCTAAGCTAGACCAACATCATAGACCGACCGGTTATATCAATGCAACCGCAATTCTTTAAGCCAGACAACTTCCCTCTCTAGTAATCTAGTAATACTTGCACTAATCATAGGATAGATGGATAAATACCTTAGTTGCGCCAGCATCCAGGCTGTTGAAAACCAGTTCTTCCACAACCCTACCCTCGTCAAGTCGAACAAGAAAATGCCAGAACGCAACCAACTCCGGACATCCTCGGGCAAAGGCGTTATGGTCGTCATCGAACTAAGCACTAGCAAAAGAATTAAACTAACGCGACCGTCGAAGCTTCGCAGCCAAAAAAAAAAAAAAAACAGGGAATGCCGGCGTTGGTTTCTCAGCCGGTCATGGCGCGATTTCAATAAGAATTGCCGGGGTATGGGGAAGAAACATAGCTAGCTTCACCACTGTGCAGGACAAGAAAGGAAGGCGATTAGCTCCAACGTGACAACTGAAACTGAAAGGACCGCGCGATTCACCCGTGGCTGACTGGCTGCCGCGTTGCTAATGAGACGGTGCGCTGGGCCGTAGGAGATTCTTTTCCGGACTAATATATGTGCATGGCAAGTTCTCAGTTTTAGATAGTATTCATAAGATGTCAGGCAAATCCATAGCTTAGATCACTCAAATCCTTTTAGCCATTCTATATGCAAATGCAAGCACACTGCTCCCTCTATAATGACGATAGAAAATCATGATTTTTGGTATTGTTCCCATGTTTTTCAAACACTAGTATTTGATTTTTATCTTTACATATTAGTTCTATTTTAGTTGTATTTCACTTTAGCCATTAATAATGACACGATGATATTTTATTGTCTACTATAATATTGATTTCAGGGCTTGCTTTGTAGTAAGTAGTAACCTATTTTTTTCTTCCTACAAAAGGCAAGATTTGCACCAAGTACATAAACTATCCATAAGAGATGTTCCAAATCACCTATTTTATCTACATTTGGTAATATAGGTTGTATTGGAAAAAAAATAATAGGTTAGGTTTAACTGAAAGCTAATCCACCAATAAATGAAGCTTTTCAACCTGCACTGCCAAACTTACAGTCCTATGAGCTAGCACGCATTTATTTTTTTATTTATTAATTATTATAGTATATTATTATATTTTATATCCTATCTAAAAAATGTTTTAAAAAATACTTCTTTCATTTATTTGGTGTTTTCGATCAAATACTTTAAAAAAAATAAAAATTTTATTATATTTTTTATATTGTATAAAAATATATTTTAAAATGAAAAAATTAAAAAGAAAATAATAGTTGCCCACCACGACAGGCTAGGATTAACTAACCATTACACAAGTTTTTTTTTTTAACCTGTAATATTTAATCCTAACCCTCCACAGCATGTGTTATCACCCCTAATTTCAGCCTATAAATAACTTAAACAACCCAAATTCTAAATTTCAAGACTCGAAACATGTTTGATATGGTTTTGAGATAGAAAAAAGGTATTATTATCATTTGCATCCCATTTTTCTTGGGGATCGAATTGTTTATATCCAATTCGATAGAATCCATATCCTACCCAGTAAAATAATAAAATAATAATAAAATTATACATTTATTTTTTTTAATTTTATACAAGATTTTAATTTGATTTCTTAACTTTAAAATTATAATTTTAGTCATTTAATTCTAAAATTGTTAGTTTTAAATAATGATTCATGATTTCTTTGAAAATTAAATTTAATATGTTAACATTTAAGAATTCTGTATCAATATTTAAGATTTCAGTATTATCATTTTTCATTAATGGTCTAGAGTTAAATAATTAAAAATCTACTTTTAAAAGGCAAAAATATACATTTAGCCATTTAATTTTAGGAGAAATTAAAAAAACCCTTGGAATATAGAAAATTCCAGATTGGGTTCTAGAATTTTGAAAATGACAAAAAGGGTCAATGAGCCAATCTATCATTTGCAAAATCAAGAGAAATTAACAACTTTACCCTCATTTTTATTCACTACAATGATTTAAGGAATCACTATAAGGGTTTAGGCATTACTTAGATTTGTGTAGAGAATAACTACTCACTTTTTCATTTGCTCTCATTTTTATTCACTACAATGATTTAAGTGAGTAGTTATTCTCTACACAAATCTAAGTAACACCTAAACCCTTATGGTGATTCCGTAAATCATTGTAATGAATACAAATGAGGGCAAAGTTGTCAATTCTTCTTGATTTTGCAAATGACAGATTGGGTCATTAACCCTTTCTGTCATTTTCAAAATTCCGAGACCTAATCTGAAATTTTCTATATTTCAAGGGTTTTTTCTGAAATTTTTCCTTAATTTTATATAAGATTTCAGTTTTTCTCTGATCTTTAAAAATTATATTGTCTTCTAATCCTAAAACCGTTAAAAAAATACAAAGATAACACTGAAATCTTAAATATCAATAAAAGATTTATTAAATTTAATTTTCAAAATAAGTATTATTTTTACAAAAACTATCATTTAAAATTTTAGGATAAAATTATTAAAAATATACTTTTAAAAATTAAAAGACTAAATTAACAGATCAAAGGTATATATTGCCTTTTTTAAAATTAAAAAATCAAATTGAAATCTCATACAACATACTTTAACCTCAGTCCAAAAAAAAAAGAACATACTTTAACCTAAAACAATTCTTTTAAGTTTGAACCCTTCCCATGTTTGGATTCATACAACTACGGCACACGAAGTATGCCTTCAACATTTTTCTAATAAGAGCCCTTGTATGCTGTGACTTCATTCAGAATAATGTCAAAATGAATTATCTCACACGCAAGAATCAACACGTTCCTGTGTCAGCAAGCCTCTGGACGGTGTCATTTTGCTCACAAAATTCTTCAATACTTTACATCTTCGTAGTTAATTCAATAGAAAAAGAAAAAATAAATCCAGTGAAAAAAAAAAAAAAAGCAAGCCAAATATAAGCCGTGACCGGGGGGAAACAAAATCATTCATTCAAGTGGAAAGATGGACCTCAAAGTGAAGTCATTGCGAAGCACCCTTCACTTTCCCACCTTGATTTTAAGGTTGTTCATCCCAACATTAACCTTTTCCACACTAGGCTCATTTCTCTTTTCACACGGAGTTGAATCCTTACCACGAAACCAAGGGTGCTGCAAGCACTGCCGGGCTGTTGGCCGGTTCTCCGGTGCAAACTCAAGAAGCGGCAGAAGAAAGTCTGAGAACTCCCTTGCATCATTCTCTGAAAATTTGTATCGATCAATCAACAATTTATCAAGCTGCCAGAATTTTAGCCTCCGAATCCGTTTTAGATCCCCATGCCTATCAAAGTAATCCTTGGATCGTGCTCCAGAGATTGCAACCTGCAATACACGCATTAGACATGCTAGCATAGCATTTTCAAGAGCCATACCAATGCCATAGGAATGTACTCACCCTACGGGGCATTTTCCCAAGAAGTTCCATCATCATGGCCAGGTGATCCTGAAACCGCAACGTGTAGTTATGTTATTCTTCTAATATACAATCCCAAGGGTTCAGAACGTGCTTTTGCATGCTCACAATCACTATAAATATTTCTAGTACCAGGTCCATGAAAAATCAAAGAATGTTTCCTTTTTTCCCCTCTCTTTTGGCTGAAAGAACTAAACAATAGTTAAATGCCAGCCTAGCTAAAAATGCAAACGCATCGCGCAAGGAACATGATAGCATGAGACTCGACCCAGAAATCCGCATCTAGATTTTCTGTCTATTATGATGATCGACAAACAGAGTCGCAATACGAAACTAGAATTTAATAACCAACCTACCCGGCTCTAATCTAACATCACAAGCAACAATTTCCAGACGGTATTTCTATAAGACTCCTCTAGCCTAAATACAGTTCATAAGTACTTTTAGTCCATCCATGAGTTTAATATTTGCACGAGCATTATGAACATAGAACTTCTAAGCAAGTATCAGGAATTCCAGTTAAACCAGTTATTAAGAAATTCATGTAGCTTTAATGTTGCTGAAATGTCAAGGATATTATGATATTCAGTGTATGTTGAAGCAATTATCACAAGTTTTTCCATGCAAAAGTTACTGGACTGAATGGAACTATAATATCGTTCAAGCAAAATCACCACACCTCATCTTCACTATAGTCTTGTCCACCTTTTGGGGTAAACATCATATCACCAGTGGCAAGTTCAAAAGCAGTGCAAGCAAAAGACCACATGTCAACAGAGAAGGAATAACCAGCCTGCAATATTACTTCAGGAGCTCTGTACTGCCTTGTCTGGATTTCTTCAGCAATTTGCTTACCGGACCAACATGCATTTCCAAAATCTACAATCTTGCATCTCACATCAATCCCTTCAACATTTCTTTCAGACTTCCGAGCTTCTCCTGCTCCTCCCATTGAATCACGCTTTTCAGATATTTTAGCAACTGCCCTCCTTGCCCTCCTTTTGAACCTTTTCTCAACAAGACTCGTAACCCCACTAGTTGGGTTCCCCTCTGGTCTCTCTAGGATTGGGGAAAGTCCAGATCTGACAGGATCTTTGGAAGCATCAATAGAAGAAAAGAGAAGAATGTTTTCAGGTTTTAGATCAGTGTGGATTATACCAAGTTCTCTGTGCAAGTAATCCAGACCAATCAAAATACATTTGCAAATCTCCCTAACTTTACTTAATGGAAGGCCTTTGTAACGGTTATATCTGATCAGGCGGAGCAAACTATCACCAAGAAACTCAAGGACCATACAAAGGTGCTGTCCATTTGGCCCTGTATGCTTAAAGTGATCGATCAAGTGGACAACACACTTTGAATTTGAAGGGTCACCATCAGCAATAGACGAAAGAACACTAATCTCGTGAAGGGCAGCCTGAGCAAACTGGGCTGCGCTCTTTTGGATCTTAAGAGCAACGTATGTCTGAAAACCAGAGGTGCAGAATTAGAAAAAGATCCCCAAAAAAATAAAATCCAGGCCCGTCCACCCAAAAGAAGGAAAAAAGGAGGAGTCAATAACAACATTGGTATAACTATTTTCTTCTATGTAAGATTTTTCAACCATACATCTATGACAGATTAAGTGATTTACGCAAACATAAGATGGGGTTGGTGAATTCAAGATGGTGGTCATTGTACAAGTATATAAAAAGATCCTCAAGTCTATATCAGAAATGAGGGCGAGAAGCAAAGGAAAATCGCTGATATTGTAAAAGCTTCACGTTGTCAAAAACAGAAATTCTAAATTGATGAATTGAGAACACACCGTAACAAAGACGTTGTAACTGAATTGCTCCCATAGATTCAAAACCGATTGCAATCGAGGGAGAAGTTTCAAGGAAAAAAAATCTTACATCCAAGATATATATCACACGCGAAAGTCATCAAAAAATGTGGAAAAGACTTGGAGGGGAAAAAAAAAAGATGGATAAACAAATTCACGACGCAGCAATAGAAGAGGAAGGATCAGACGTACAGAGGTGCGAGTATCGTAAGCAAGCCAGACAGTAGAGAACTGACCCCAACCGAGCTTCCTCTGTGCTATGTATCTGCCGCCGGCGAACTGATCGCCAACCCGGACGGCATGGTAGCCTCCTTTCCTGTAGGATTCGAAGCCCTCATCATCCTCCTCGGACCCCGACGACGAGGAGCAGGACATCGTTTCCTCTTCTTCTCTTCTCACCCCTCTGATCTAATCAAATCAGAAAAAGGAAACTGCTATGATCTCCTTGACTCGTGCGCTCTCAGCCAAAAGTTGGTCCTTGATTATTATGAGATTGTGTTTGAGCAATGGGTTGGAGGTGGGATTTGGAACTCGGAAGGTGTGATCAAAATTGAGGACTTATGAGGTGGGAAGGAATAAAAAAGGAAGAGGGTGTCAAAATTTGTGGCATGTAAGCTTTACGAACACACAAGGCTCTTCAACCCTCCACTTTATTTTTTTCCCCTCTCTGTTCTTTCTCCCTTTCCTTGCACGATACAAGTCCGTTGGCAGAACAACCTTTTTGTGATTTGACTGTTATATCCCTGGGAGTCCCGTTTAGAAGGGAAGGGTAAGGGCGAGCAATTTGGGAAATTGACAATTAGGGAATTTATTTAGGTAATGTGGTGTTATCAAGCGACTTGTTCTTGAGCGTAGAGAATTGCTGCCCTTTCCTGCGTCAGCCTCAGCCACCTGCCTCCTGCCTCGCTTTACTTTGTCTTGTTCCCACAATCTTCTTTTTGTGCACCCAGCGCAACGCATTTGCATCCAAATTCTCGCTATGCAAATTGCAGTGCTCTTAAGAACTCGAAAGAACAGGGAACACTCCATTTTTGTTTTTCCTCTGTTTCCATTCGCCATGTTCGGGTCACCTGGTGTATTTTCAATCAGATCATCTCTTTCATTTGTTAAAAGAAACTACTGATACAACTGGTTAACATATTTGATTTAATAACATTTTTCTGCTGAGAGTCGGCTTCAAATCTGGCGAGAGAGAAACAAAATTCGCCCTGCCTGCCCATCACTGCCTCCGGGTGACGCGGCCAATACTATTTAGAAGATCAGGAAACACTGTCATTTAAGATTTCAAGTAAATCTAGTATTTCTTAGTGTAAACATATTTAATACAAATTTTAAGCTTTAAGTAGTAATAATGATAATAACAGTGTTTTCAAGTACTTATTTGGGTTAGAGGGAAATTAACAAGTCTGCCACTGCAGATGTGAATCAGTCGGGCTTCAGTAATGCTTGCAGTTGAAGGGCGACTTCACTGTTCTGTTCTGTTGCCAAGATTACCTTTCATGTGAGGGCCATACAAATTCCACCACTAATTAGACGTTTCATTCAATGCCAAATGGGGACGATTTTATGCTACTTTTCCCTTCGTTCTTTTCTTTTTCTCTAATTTTGGCTTCAATAACCAAATGACCACTCATTACATTCTCTTCATCACTAAATAGTTATTATTTGGCTAAACGTTTAGTGGTCCGGTATTATAATTATGGATTTTCATGTCTGGCCGCAAATAAGAGTTAAGCTTCGGGTCCATGAACAGCTCTGTCATTCTCACTATAAACAGCAGTTCAGAATGCGTGAAGTAGAGAAGCTAGACCTCAGAAAGAGAAGGCGAAGGCGTGGCGGTGCGATTGAAGGGCACACCTCAGAATGCGAGGGGAGCGTGGTGTGGAGAAGCCATCAGAACTGGCAAGCTGGTATGGTGGAGATGACAGGCAAGGATTGGGAAAGGAGGTGAGCGGGGTGGCCCCAAGATGTTGCGCACGTGTCACGCGCGCTCTAAATTGGGCTCCCACCTTTATCCTCAAATCCATCTCAAAATTGCCACCCTAACAAATTTGGGCTTTTAAAAACAGTATGCACAACGAGTTTCTCATGAATATTATGGTTTTCTATAATTTTTTATGATAAAAAATGTCAATGTGGTCTAATAATTTCGTTAGCAAAGAATTTTGACCAAAGAGCAACTGATCCATACAGTTATTATTATAAATTTCAAGTAATTAATTTGCGAACAATAAAAAATCAGTTAAAATTAATTAAAAATAATTAATAAATTAGAAGTATATTTTTATTTTTAAATCTGTCCTTATAATAAGTAAGAAAGAGGATATATATATATATATATATATATATATATATATAAATAGAGAATGTAATGAAAGAGAATATCACAAAAAAAAGAATAAATAATTAGAAGTATATTTTTATTTTTGAAAAAATGTATAGAGAAATGTGATGAAAAAGAGTATAGCTAAACAAAATAAATAATTAAAAATAAAATTAAAAAATACATTAAATGTTAAAATAAACCTAAACTAAAACTTACAAAATAGAACGTATTCTCTCCAAATTTGAAACTTATAGGAAAAGGGGGACTACTTTTAAAATGGATTGAAGTTTTATAACCCTTCCAGATTTCAACCTTATTTAAAAAAAATCAATTTTCTTTAATAAATTGATTTTTAATTTAATGATTTTGTAAAATTATTTTCATTAAACTGAAAAATAAGATGCGCAACGAGAATGGAAACGAAATGGAGAGAATGCGGAAGCAGCTTCACCCCAGAATATGTGCCATGGCACGCAAATATGTAACGGAAGCCCACTTCTCATGTCAAACTATTCATTCCCTCGCTCAAAGATGAAACTTGGAAGCTTGAAACGGCATTTCCAACTGGTTTCCCTCCGCACCCAATATAATTACATAGAAGGCATTATTTGCCACCATTTCCAATTTTGATTTATACGAACGCGAAAGGCCAGAACCAAAGTAACAAGTCCCCCCCTTTCCTTTGTCTCTATATTCTTCACTACCTATATTTGCAAGACCGCAAGTGAAACTTCATCCCTGCCACTGCAGTTAGCTGCAACCTTGACGAATCACCAGACCGCAAGTCCTTAACACTAGTTTCCTTTCACAGATCTCCTTTCTACAGCGTCTACAACTTCAATGCCTGAAAAGTTTCAACCAAAGCATTGCATGATTGATATCTTCAACTGAAAAAAAAAAAACAAGTTCAAAATCTGTATATTAATTTTGACCATTTTTCCTAATGTTGTATATAATCATCATCCTCTGAACCGCAAAGAAAAATAAAATAAAACAAAACAGCAAATTTTATGATGAGTTTGAACTCATCCGTGCCAGTCTCCACAGACTTCACATTTTTATGAACCATCACACAACTAAGTTTCACTCATTTGCCCAAACTCTTTTCAATGATCCCAATACATCAAAAAACATTTTTTCCCACGGGTCTCGAGTTCAACGCATGGGAATGTAACATCTTAGGAGCTAAGAACGCCAATCTTAATGGTTCATATCATACCTCGATCCGAATTAATCTAGTTGTGCCTGAAAGATAGCCTAACTTAGAATATCTGGTGCTTACACACACACCAAAAAAAAAAAAAACAACAACAACAACAACAACAATTCCCCCTTCTAAATCTAAGATGCTGTGGATTTCATAAACATCAACCTTCTGGCTCATCTTACGGCAGAGCAGAGAACAAGTTCCACAAACCACGAAAACCAAATTGACAACCATGGCCATCAAAGTAGATTGAATCCACGCAACTAGTCCATTTAACCCAATTATTTCGGTAGATTGGATTTAGATTTTACCAACCACTGTAATTTCAAGATGATCTTGACTCATTCCATTAAGTACACAGGTGAAATGGACCGATCCACATGACTTGCCCTTCTTTTTTTTTTTACTAGTCTGAATATTTTTCAAAGAACTAACAGGGATCACATTTCAACTCCAGCCATAAAAACTGACTCTTCAACACTAGATCCAAGTACTTTTGAAGTAGAAATTTTAAGAATTTGGTTACTAAACTTTGTTTTAGTTGTATGAAGGAACTTGAGTTGGTTAAGTGCTTCCTCAGTTTCAAAATATTTAATCTTTAAGGTTCGGCGGACAGATTAAAAAGGCTACGAAAAGCCAAGACTGCTACAAAATCTAATTATCAATGACTAAAATGTAAGAAATATCAATTTTCTAATTATCCCTTGCCTATTCTCATGCTAATGCTGAAAACATTCCTATGTGCGGGCTTGAACACTAAGGTATGCATCACAGAACGCCCTCGCCCCAAAAAAGTTTTAAATGGGCAAAATCGATTATTCAAGTTTTAGCAAGAGGGAGGAAAAGTAGACTTTGAGGGGAATATTTCATCCACATACAAAACTAAAGATGCTCATGAATGGTATACAGTTTTTAGGCTATTGGATCCTCTGCATGGCCCATTGACAAATTTCAGGTTCCAAACAAGCGTTTGAAGGATCGCAGTGGAAAGCTAATGTCAAGATTAAAAACCTAAGCTACCGTATGTAATGTAGTCATACCTTAGAAGCAATGACCCATTTTCCGCTGATCCAGTCCTGATGTAGCCTTAACTCGGAGTGCGGAAACTCTAATTCTTCATTGGTGTTCCTGAAGTAGACTACGTATCTTGAGTTGCTAAGAACTTTGGAAATCACTCCAACCCACCATCCATCATTGTACAAAGCATCAACTTCTTGAAGAAGATTAAACTGATCAAAAACATGTTCCGGTGGATGAGGCCGAATATGTAACATATCAATTTCCTCTCTCAAGAACTCCGAATCGTCATCAGTCCGTAGGTTCAGGTACTCAACCAGAAACTTATCCTTTCCCTTTGGTTCAACAACAGTAGCAGCAAACCAAGCTCCTTCGAAACCTTCCTCGTCACTGCTAACCTCAACTAGTGTCCCCTTGCTAAACATGTCCGTCACTGTTTCTTCACTAGCCTTCACATCGTTTGCCAAAATTTTCTGCCATTCGATTAAGAGCTAATAATATTATTATGATTAACAGCCAGGCACAATTTGAGGTCGACGTTAAAGATACCAATTTCATCAACATAAATGCATGTTCAAGCCCTAGTTCTATCCCTGTGCCACAAATAATTAGTCTTCGAAAAATGTATTCCCCTACTCACAGTTCGCAGACAGACTGATATAACATCCCCGCACACTCAGCGCGAGCAACAGAAGGCAATGAAGCCAAAATTTCGGATCAGAAGTTTCTTACAAATTAGTCCGCCTCAAACCACAAATAAACCCACCCCAAAAGAAAGAGTTAGTTGAGAAATGATGAAGAAGAATACATGGAAATGTTATTGTAAATAGACACTAGTCACAGTGGGCCGCGCTTCGCCAAAGGCCGAGCGATTGAAGATTAAATGAAAAGGCATTAATGCAAGAGCAAGAAAACACGAGAAAGGGAATTGGAGCGTAGACAGGCATACTTTTTCCTCGGACGGTTCTTCCAATGGAGGGACCCAATTCCCATTGACCCACTCACGATGGAGCCTAAGGTCTTCCTTCCCGAACTCAATCTGCTCCTTGGAGGGCCTGAAATACACCGCGAACCTCCCGTTTCCCAATTCTTCGGTTATGGAGCCTTCCCACCAGCCATCATTGTGGTATGCATCGACCTCCTCGCCGAACTTGAATCGGCGGTCAGTCTCCCTTGGGGCGAGGGGCCGAAGCTGGTGAAGGTCCAGCATCTCTCTCAGGGGTTTGGAACCCTTCTCGTCGGCCATGATGGTTTTATACTCCACCAAGAATTTGCTCTGGTTTTTCTTGGAAGTGCAGCGGCCAACAATGGTGCCAACAAACCAAGATCCGCGAAATCCTTCATCGTCGGAGCTTACCTCGACGACGGAGCCGGGTTTGAAGTATGGGTTTGACTTTGAAGCGGACTCAGGTTTGGGCGGCATGTATACTCCGCTGTTTCAGGGTTTAACGCTGTTGCCGGGCGGAGAGGAGGACGGCGTTCCGGGGGCGCCAGTGGGCAGATACTGATCCCTCCCAGTCGCTTTCATACAGGTTCATCACTATGTTCGCATTATTGACTTCTGATTTGGAAAAAAATTAATTTTTATTTATATAATTACCCCAACTTTCGTTTGATGATTTGATCCATCATCCATCCCCTAAAGTTTAGTTTCTTCAAAATTAATCACTACTCGCATTATTTTCGAGCTAGAAATTTTGCCCACTGTGTGCGGTCCACGCAAGGCACCTCTCCATTATACACGCGACAACAAAATTAGTGGTCAGGTAAGAATGGGCGCATGCAATGAATGTCCATTGCTTCCACTTCCATATGCATTTCACCAAACCAGCAATGCCACCACCCCCCGCACCTCTCCATTCTCGCAAACCATGCCTATCTCCCTCTCCTTATGAATTATAGCATCAATAAAAATTTTCAGCTCAGAACAATTATACAAATTCGTATTAAACTAAGATTACGCCGCTAAGTTAGGCTAGTAAAAAAATAATAGTTTAGGATAAAATAAAATAAAATAATTCTGTTACATCTGTATTAGTCAATAAGAAATGTGGGCCATACAGAGCAGCGAATAATATGGAAGGGCCAATATTATGTTGCATCCGACCCAAGCAAATGAAACTGGGGCAACATTCTGATCCTGTTGGGATTAAAAAAGCCACTACGTTGACAACACATGCCATGATGCCCCCTCCTTTCATGATTCCCACTTTACATGCTTTTAGCTCCTTTTCCCTCCCACGGCTAATCATATGCCTGCTTACCCAAAACAATGAGCTCATTTCTTATTTTTCTCCTCCAAAACTTTTCGTATGATTCTTGCAAATCACCCATTTTGTGATTTCCAGGTTTCATCGAGTGTATGCGCATATAATAATTTTAACACTACCTCCTCTTTTTAATATAAGATTCACTTTGCTCCATAAAGTAAATATTATATTAAGAACATGAGGTATTATTTATTTTTCTACTGACAATATAATCTTCTGACGTCCCAATTTTGCATTTCAAATCTGATTTGATTAACATCTTACCCCACCACCAATGAGAGTTGATACAGTTGATAATAAACCAATTTATAACTCATCTGATCATGAAATTTGAATTTTACTGCCTAGGTAAGGATCTTATTGATGGGCAATTTGTAAATATTTTTGTAAATGTTTTTTGAGTTTAAAAGTGTGCCCTGGGCCTAATAAATCTCTGGGATCCAATTAACATAAACTTTTGATATATACAAAAATATCTTACCCTACTTATTTATAATATTCTTTGATTTTTCAAATGTGTTATATACACACTCGATAGATATGTTGGATAAAATTTTTAAACAGTCTTATGGCATAAAACGTTTAAAATAGATTTGCTTTATGATATGACCTATATTTAATTTGGCAAGGTGGTATCTAACACCCTTATTTCATTTTTTAATGCATCTAATACCACTAATCTTATATTCTTGACATATCTAGCACTCTAATTTTTTTTTTTTTTAACTTACATCTAATGCCCTAATCTCATATAGTTTAAGACGGTGAATGCATTATAAATAAGATTAAGATGCTGAAAGCATACAAAAATAATATGAGTGTTAGATACATCATAAATAAAATTAAGTTGTTAGATATACCTAAGAAACAAAATCAAGATGCTGATGCTTCTTTATCCTACTTAATTTTTTTTTATCCGAGACCTATTAATAATTTTTTCTAATCCATTTCATATCATTATTGAATTATTTATTTGAAAATAATACAGTGACAACTTCACCTAGACTTTTCTGTACAAAATTTGGTCACAACTCAAACGAAGTTAACGTGATTTATTCACAGTTTCTTTGCGGAATAGAATAAAATATGATAGAGGTGGGGCGGGTGCAAAATGGCACGAGTGGAAAAGTCCAAGGAGGAGGGGGACAGTGTGAGTGGGGGGCGAATGGATTTCATTTGCATGTTGATATTTGTCAACTTGCGTAATCATCACGAATGCGGGTTTCGGAGGACCCAACCCAAATTTACCGTTTTTAGTCTTTGTACTCTTATTTAATTCTCTAATTTTAAAAACCATGATTTAGTTGCTATAATTCCAATAAATGTTTAGGTTTTATAATTATTTATTACATGTATACATTTCTAATCATTTTGTTTTTAAAAATACTCCTCCGGTCCTTATTATAAGACCTAATTTGACTTTTTATTTGGTCCTAATTATAAGACCCAATCCATTTTGTCTCTTATATTTATGCATTTTTTTCCAGATAATCCTTCTACAATGATAGTTTTAGCCAATATACTTAATTAGCAAGGATATTTTAGGAATGACAACACTTATTTATTATAAATAACCAACTTAACTTACTTCCTTAATCTCCTCAAATAAGTCAATTGGGTCTTATAATTAGGACGGAGGAGTAATACGTATTCAAATATTGGGACAATCCACGGTTCAATCAATTATCTTAATAAAATGTTATAAATATTTAAGAGATATTACCCATGAAAATGAATTAAATTATAATTTTATGGGGAAAAAAAATGGGCCAGGGCAGAAGCCCTCTCCGCATAGGCTCATATTAATTATTCATTTCGCTTGCTTTGCTCCGGATGAAATTTTCGCACAATGCGCGTTCTGAGGGACCCAATTCAATCCATTTTCTTACTCTTGAAAATTCCACGTCCCCCTTCCCACCCAGTGCCCAATGGTCTGTCTCTCTCTGTCCTCTTTCTTCCCGTGAGCATTGCCCAGACGCAGCAGCCTCACAAGTGCTCTTGTATAGTGACAATTATCTTCTTGTGAACCCATAAATACATTGCCACTCCAGCCTGCTTACCAAAGTCCTAGGCTTTTATGTCCAGATTAACTTTTGGCCATGTAAAGTGGACCAGCAAAATCTAATCTTCAGGTGCTTTTGCATATCTACATGTATCCCCATAGCACTCTTAGCATTATTAACACTGCCTTTTAGATTTGTTGTTGTTTCTCTGATTTTTTTTTTTTCATTTTTCTTCGGGATCCGAGCTCCCCAGGTTGTTTTACAATCTTGTTCTGCTTCTTCTCTCGGTCCTCGATGGCCAACGGTTGAAGTTGGCCTTTCTATTTTGTGAATACACCCGAATGCTCCCTTTTTCCTGAAAGCCTGTTCTTTTGGCGTAAGACCATGTGCTTTACACTACCATCAATTTGTTACCTTTTGCTTTAATTTCAGGGTTTCCTAGCATAGTTCTTTTGTATCTGATATGCTCCCTGTGCCTCCTGTTATCGTTCGCTTTCCGGGCATGGGTGTTAGTCCCTTTAAGCCCAACGTTTCTGGTATGCAAGCATTCAATTTTCACTTTCTACGTAGTTCTTCTGAAAATGAAGATGTTTGATTCTCTTCAGGAAGTTCAGTGGGTTTAGGCAACCACAAGCATGACGGGAGTTTGGTTTGTGGTCTTGATGATTCTCTTCCATGGATTCTGTTTGACCGTGGCGGGCTCGAATCATTCCACACGACCCGATTCTGTAAATATTGGGGTTCTCTACTCTTTCAAGACCACCGTCGGTCGAATTGCAAAGATTGCAATAGAAGCTGCAATTGAAGACATAAATTCTGATCCATCTATTCTCGGTGAAACTAAGCTCAATGTCTCGATGCAAGAGGATTCCAAATACAGGGGCTTTCTGAGCATTGCTGAGGGTAGGTCCTTCACAAGCTTCATCTTTTTGTTTAAAGCTCAACTTTTTTTCCTACTATAGATCAAGTACATAAGCTTGGCAGATTATAATTCTTTGTCGTTAAAAACAGCCTTACATCTCACTGCAAAACGCACGGTGGCCATAATTGGCCCGCAAAGCTCCGTCACAGCTCATGTGATATCACACATTGCAAACGAGCTCCAAGTTCCCCTGCTATCAGTTTCTGCTACGGATCCCACACTCTCCTCCCTTCAATTCCCATTCTTTGTCAGAACTACTCATAGTGATCTTTATCAGATGACTGCAATTGCAGAGCTTGTTGACTACTATGGATGGAGAGAGGTTATCGCAATCTATGTTGACGATGATCATGGAAGAAATGGGATTAGTGTGTTAGGAGATAAGCTTGCTGAGAGACGGTGTAGGATCTCTTTTAAAGCTCCTATGAGCCCTGAAGCAACCAGGGAGGAGATTACTAATGTGCTTGTCCAGGTGGCTTTGGCAGAATCTAGGATAATAGTTGTGCACACCATTGCTGCTTGGGGACCCAAGGTGTTTAAAGTGGCCAAGCATCTGGAGATGATGGGAGCTGGGTATGTTTGGATAGCCACTCATTTTCTCTCTACTCTTCTGGATACAAATGGTCCACTCCCCCACGATACAATGGACATGATTCAGGGGGTTCTTACGCTGCGTATCCACACACCTGATTCAGAGCTCAGACGAAGATTTGTTTCCAGGTGGAAAAACTTGACTCGCGCCAACGACACTGCCAAAAGTAATGTTCGCCTTGGATTGAGTACTTACGGTCTCTATGCATATGATACTGTTTATGCGCTTGCTCGTGCGCTTGATAGTTTCTTCAAGCAGGGGAATCGAATAACATTCTCGTATGATCCCAAATTGTCTGAGCTGCGCGGTGACAACTTGCATCTTGATTCTGTGAGCATCTTCGATCAAGGAAACGTGTTGAGAGAAAGTATCTATGAGGTTGATATGACAGGGGTAACTGGTACTTTCAGGTATGCATCTGATGGGAACCTTGTGAATCCAGCATATGAAATCCTCAATGTGATCGGGACAGGATCTAGGAGGATTGGTTATTGGAGTAACTACACTGGATTATCGGTTGTTGCTCCAGAAGTGCTCTACGCACACCCCCCCAATCGCTCAGCGGCGAGTCAGAAGCTGCGACCAGTGATTTGGCCGGGGAACACAGAGCAGAAGCCTCGTGGTTGGGTTTTTCCAAATAATGGGAGGCTCTTAAAAATTGGGGTGCCAGTGGGATTCAGTTACCGTCAATTTGTCTCACAGGTACAAGGCACTGACATGTTCAAGGGCTTCTGCATTGATGTATTCCTTTCTGCGCTGAACTTGCTGCCTTATGGCGTACCTTATAGGCTTGTTCCGTTTGGGGATGGTCACAGCAATCCTAATAGCAACGAGCTTGTTCGTTTGATCACGGCGGGTGTAAGCATCACACTAACTACCAATGTCTGTGGGGTTTTGGATGTTTAATAATATTCTTGTTCCCTTCCAGGTCTTTGATGGGGCAGTTGGCGACATTACAATTACTACGCAGCGAACAAGGATGGTAGATTTCACTCAGCCATTTATTGGGTCTGGTCTAGTGGTTGTAGCCCCGGTTAGGAAGTCAGACTCCAGTGCTTGGGCCTTTTTGAGATCCTTCAGTCCGCAGATGTGGGGCGTCACTGCTATCTTCTTCCTAGCTGTTGGTGCTGTTGTTTGGATATTGGAGCATAGATCGAATGATGAATTCCGGGGGCCTCCCAGAAAACAAGTAGTTACAGTTTTGTGGTGAGGAAATTGATTTAGATTTCTTCTTCTTTTCTCATTACTTCTCCATTTTCCTCATTCCAAACACAATCCTCGAACCGTTCTTCTGCTTTTCATTCTATTCCTGACTTGTTATTGTGTTGCATTTGGCAGGTTCAGTTTTTCGACCATGTTTTTCGCCCACAGTAGGTGTCAATCCTTGGTCTTCTCTAACATGTGTGGTGTCCCACTTTTGAGTTAATCGAGTTGAAATATAATGTCTGCATGCAGGGGAAAATACAGTGAGCACTCTGGGTCGATTGGTGCTTCTCATATGGTTATTTGTGGTTCTTATAATAAACTCGAGTTACACGGCAAGCCTGACTTCAATCCTCACAGTGCAGCAGCTTTCTTCTCCCATTAAAGGCATTGAAACTTTAGTTGCCAGCACAGAGCCTGTTGGCTACCTGCAGGGTTCATTCAGTAGAAACTACTTGATAGAAGAAATCGGGATTGATGAATCAAGACTTGTTCCCCTGAGGACGCCGGAAGAGTCCGCTAAAGCATTAAGAGATGGCCCCAAAAAGGGCGGCGTTGCTGCGTATGTTGATGAGCGTGCTTACATTGAACTCTTCCTTTCAAGCCGATGCGAGTTCAGCATAGTAGGTCAAGAGTTCACCAGAAACGGGTGGGGATTTGTAAGCATCTCTTTGCCACTGCTCCTCAATCTGTTTCCTTTTAATTATCGTCCTTGCATATATGTTTTGACCTTTACTTGTGAGCAGGCATTTCCGCGAGACTCGCCTCTGGCGCTTGACTTGTCGACGGCCATATTGAAATTGGCAGAGAACGGAGATCTGCAAAGGATTCACGACAAATGGCTTCTGAATATCGCCTGCCTCTCGCAGAATACCAAGTTTGAAGCGGACGGGCTTCGTCTCAAAAGCTTCTGGGGGCTCTATCTAATCTGCGGCGTGGCGTGCTTGCTGGCTCTGTTCGTGTATGTGATACTGATGATGAGGCAGTACAAGAAGCACCACGCAGCGGCGGTTGAGTCTTGTGCAGGGTCCTCTTCCAGCATTCGGACTTTCCTCACATTTGCAGACCAGAAGGAATCTGAAGTCAAGAGCCGATCCAAGAAAAGGCAAATGGAGAGGCTCTCCGGCGGAGGCTCGGATGCTGGCGGATCATCAGCCCTCAATTCTAACAATCGATACCCTCTGTCATCTTCCATAACAAACATAAATTCCGCCGCTGAAGCCTGACACCTCACTCCCTCTTTCTTCCATGTATTCTTGCTTACCACACCAGCTCAATTAAACTAATAAAGACACTGTTGATATGAAAAGGGTCTTCTTCGACAGTATCGATTCACTTGCTCGTGTATTATTCTTTTTTCGCTGTGAAATGTCACCCCGAGTCTCGCAACATTTTACATCTTCCATGTGAAACTCCTGCTGCAAGGTTGGTCTTCGAGTTTAAAATGTACAATTTGGTTGAGTACAGCTCTGAATAGATTTCTACAAGGATAGGATGTGAAAGCCATGGTCCAAGAAAGGGAATTTCTGGAGGATCTTTCTTCGCAGTGATTTCTGCCATGATTGAAGTGCCAGTAATTAATTCCTCAAATCCCAGGGCAAGAGTCGGAGGAGAAGCAGATTGAAACAGGCTGACCTTGCTGAACAAATCTTGCTGATGCCTGGGTCGAAAAGCTTCACCTGTTAGTAGCTTTCTTTCCCTCTCAAAAACTAGAATGTCATGTGGGGGTATACATATGCTGATACTTTTGGGGTCAGTAATGATCGAGTCGATGGTGAAAGTGACGCCATATCTTAAAACTCAGTATAAAAGGGGAAGCCAATAATTTTGAGAAAATACAGAGGAAGCAAAGGGCCAACAAAAAGTTAAAAGCCTTACTTATTCCGAGCATGCGGATAGAACATGGGATGGACCGCAAAGTATAAAGGGACCCACCATGTAAATTCAATAGAAACCCAGGAGGAGAGCAACATGCAACGCCTCCTTAGCAAGCCGATCTGCTACTCAACCCCTGCACAGCACTCCACACTTGCATCCAATCCTTCTCCAACGAATTGCTAATTTCAGTAAGTGTGCTTCCCCACAGCCCCTGGTAATCAGATTAACAAACTCCCACTCATCTGTCTCATCTCTCTTCAAGGCCCACACAACTGCCCGTATTTCGCAATTCCTGTCACAAAAATTAATAAACACACGTTGTTCTTTAAGAGATATTTGGCAGGCTTTCAGAAATTTAGGACTTGACACTCCACAAAATTAAACGACCATTTTCTGTAAGAATATGCAGGATAACAAAACAGCGAAAAGTAAAAAACTCAGCAAGAAGAATAATGTTTCAAAAGAAAAGGCATCGCTATCGCTTGAAAATTTGAAGAACCTCGACAAACACACTTTTTTATAGACTGCAATATGTTAATATTTCATTCCTTTTATATCTTCCGCAATACTTTTTCGGTTCTTAATGTAAGTCTTAATTAACTAATTTAAATAGATTAAGGATGCTAGTTAAGTTATTTAATATGATATGTTTTGTTTAAAACACCCTAATCATCTTTTTTAATTCCCTTCCCTCCTGTTCTACTTGATTATTATTAAGAAAATAACAATTAAGTTAATTTGAAAAAAATTGATAAACATATAAAATGAGTTTTATATTTAGGACCAACATCATTTTTCAAATTAGACCCCACATTAAGGATTGAAAGAGCACCATATTTCTCTCCACCTGGTGTTTTTATTTTTCTTTTGGAAAAATTAATCATTTGATCTCTCAACTTACACAGCCACACTTTGATTTTGATTGATTTGCATGGGTGGGTGTGTAATTCTTCACTGCATGTATGCTGTAAATTATACTTTCGCCTTACGGATGATTTTGTGGAGAAAGAAACAGGGGAGGGCCGCAGGTGATGAATATAGAGTTTATTTGAAGAAAAATGGTATATGACATAGATTAATTTATTAAATAAGAAAAAAAATTAGAAATTGAATTTCAACCAAGTTCAAATCTGAGGGAATAAGTCGTCATAATTAGGAGACCAAAACTTAAATTTCCCTTTTTTACTTGTTTCCAAATTTCGAATCGTCTTCAAATCACGTACCTCGCGAGTTAAAAAAGAGTAATGACTTCAATGATGGGATTTCAATCCCATCCTAGTCTTCTTCGGTTTTAAGCTTTAGCCCCTTGCATACTTAAAAAAAAAAAAAAATCTCTCCGCCTAGAATTTCCTTTTTTCCTCCTCTGAATTTCAAATCGTCGTCAAATCGCGTGCTTGACGAGGGAGTTGAAAAGTACTTCAGCGTAAAGTATAGTTTGTGTGAGGTAAGATTCTAACTCGACCCCATCCGTTGATTGTCACCCACCTAAATAAATATATACTTTTCGATCCTAAATGTAAGACCCTTATACACACTAGTATAAGGGTCTTATATTTAGAACCGGAGGAGTAAAACAAGTTAAGTTTTTCTTGCACACCCCCTTTAATATTTGGGTATCCCAACATAAAATTTATAGCCTCTAACATACTACCTATACAAATAAGATTTTCTAATTTATTTGATAAACCCTCTTAACGTATTAAAAAGAGTAATCTATGTTACAAAGGTATCCATTAAATGATATTATATCATAACTTCGGATCAGATTACATTGGACAATACATATTACAGTTGATGGTTGGAGAAAAAAAAGTGTACAAACCTATTGCAGTAGTCAGGTACTAAGGTATCAACATAGTCTTCTCTAAAGCCACCGGAGGAGGCCAAGGCTCTTTCATGCGTTTTTAAAGTACCGCTGAAAACATTCCTCGGCCTTGCAATATTTGCATATGACTTTATACACTTCAATTAGGAGTCTAGGGAACCGACTTGAAAAGTAGTGATTGAATCCTTCTGGAATCGGTCCTACAAGTTCCTGAAACCCACCAACAGAAGAGATGTATAAGAGCCATGGTAGCAGCACAGGGATAAAGCCTAACAACGACAATTAGAGACATGCCAGGGGTGGATATGGAATATTCTATTTAATATAAGCTCTGAAGGAAAAAGAACTGTTTGTTCCCCCTGAGCCAACCCCACCACCAAAGATATATTTAATTTAAAACAAAATAGTCTTGTGAATGCCAGAATAGGGAAGAACCTGAATTTCTTGAGGCAATTCCCTATAGTGATTCAGCTTGTTTCTGATGACTCGTAATAAGTCTCGAACACTGTCATGTTTATATCGCCGGTACCGGCCAATGTTAGCAACAAAGGCAGGTTCCATCTTTTCATCCCAGTTCCCATTTAAAGCCACTGGTGCACTACCTTCCAATGCCATCAAAAGATCCGAATAACTCTCCCTATCTTCTAATTCCACTCTATCACTGGCATCTCTGAGAAAGGCGAGTCTCATTTCAGAATCCCAGAAGAAAGGGTGGTGCAAAACTTCAAACGCCTTGGGCCTGACATCATAAGAAATGATCAAAATATAGCTCAGCACCACGACGGTACAAAAGATTTACTTTCAAAAGGCATATAAATGAGATGAACCTACCTTAGATCAGGCTCAGGGTTTAATAAACAAGAAATAAGATCCTCGGCTTCAGGAATGAAATCCACCAAGAAAAGATCCTTTCGATTTCTCACAATATTAACATCACGTTCAAGACGTTCTCCAAATGGATGTCTTCCCCCAGTTATACAAAAAAATAAGACACAACCCAGACTAAATAAATCGACAGCTCGTGTTTGACGCCCTTGAGCAAGTTGTTCTGGTGCTTGCCAACCTGAACTGCCACAGCCTGCAATTAATTCATCAGATCTTAGAGTAAGAATAATAAAAAATAAACAAGACCTCAAGATTAATAGGTAGAATAAGACTAGATCCTCGTTGAAAAATTGAAGAGTCAATAAACAAGAATTATAGATCAAGTTAGATATTGTCAGAATTTCAGATATCAATGTAACTCCATTATGGAAAAGAACACTTACCAGTAGCATTATGACCAAAAGATGACGCATCTTCCAGAAGACGTTTACTAATGCCCATATCAGAAAGCTTTGCACATAAAGATCTTTCATTGATTATCAAAATATTTTGGGGTTTCAAATCCCGATGTACTATTCCCAGTTCATGCAAATGACAAAGCCCTGAAATTATATCCCTGTAGTACAATTCAGAGGTGAGTCAGGGAAGCCAATGAAATATAAATTAAATGGTACAAAGCATAAACTAAAATTGAAAGGAAGTCATTATATGAACTATCACATAACAAATCCAAACTTAGCCTCAAATGATTAGGGTCTACTAGAGACTTCTAAGGAAAATCAAATAGAATTATTCTTAGACATTTTTGTCCACTTTTACATTTTCCTCTAATCCCACTATAGATGACTCAATTTCTTTAATGTGCCCTTCTCTTTTGCTCCTTTTGCCGCCCTTTTCTATGAAAACAAAGCTTGTAAAGAAAACATAGACATCCTAGAGTTACGTGGTCATGCAATTGAGCACTTTTTTATTCGTGTTTTTTTTCCAAAGGTTATGGAGTAGAAGATATCCGCCTTCGTATCCTTCTTATTTATGGGAATATAGTGCTGGCATGCTCTGAAATAAGTTAAAATTCTATCAACTACATATGCCTATTCCACCTGCGTATTTCAAGTATTTCTTATGATCTAATGACTTCCACTTTATTTTTTCATCTTGGTTGAGATAGGAAAGAAAAATTTATAACCCTACCAAGGTTAAATATCCAATAAAATAAAAAATCATTTCATCAGACACTAATTGCATCTCCCCTGACCCTGTTTACAGAGACTTAAACTAAATTCCCAAATCCCTCTATAAATAAGGTAAGAATGTTGTTTTCTTTGTGTTTTACGTTTTCTGTTGCACCGGAGGTGTTCTTCAATGCATTGTGAGCTGTCATGGTTAAATTTGTAGTTCATGAAGCAAGGTAATGCAAGGAATAACTGACAAAGTGAAAGAAATAAATGAATGCCCCTTCATCACTCATTCAAGGTATCAAAGGCATGTTCTCAATCAGGACTGAATAATTAAAGAGCCTTGATGGGAGAAAGAAGTTAATGTTTGGATAAAATTAATAGTTGCCAATGTATTTTTATCACAGAGATAGTGAAGTGAATGGCAAAAATGAAACAAGCCAAACACGCAGATGAATTTTTTTGGGGTTCTGTCAAAGCATTTGTCAGCACATTATAAGTTTCCTGATTTTGTTAGAAGTCTTGTTAAGTTAAGATGTCAACGTGGTATTGCCAAGTCTTGCTGTTTGAGTAATTAACTCCCATTATTACTCAAATATTGAAATACCATTGTAGACAGATGTCAACATATTTGAAGAGTAATTGAATCAAATAGCAAGCAGGAAATAAACATGGCAGAAAATTTACAGTATCAGCGGAGCAAACAGTTCGTGAAATTATATTGTACTGTAATGAATCAGTTCTAAGCAGATGGGTAACATTTTTATTTTTGGTCACCCTATCTTGGATAACAAATAAAACTTTTATTATGATTGCAAGGTTGAAGAAAAGAAGCATTAGAAATATTTTTAGCATGATCATGCAATAATTTTTGTAGTTTTCCTTACATATATTTCCTCATGTACATGGAATTTACGATGCATTTCATGCATAACATGGGACTATGTCCCAGTTCGTCTATAATATTTCACTGAATCAAGAACGCTTCAGACTAACCTCATTAGCTTCAAAAGGAGAGGTGATGGAAAGCCATTTGCTTTCCAAAGATTCTGCGTATTTTGCTTTCCAATCTCCAATTGAGCCTTAAAAGTTTCGTTCTTGCTAAACACTGAGTTTTCTGCTATATCTGAGTAAATCTGAATTAAATCATCCAAGTTACATGAACAACGCTCTAGTGCCAGGTAGACAAAATCTTGATCATTTTCCACCCCATACCATCGAACAATGTTTGGGTGATTGTCAGATGCAATAAGGTTTTGAATTTCTTTAAAGGCCTCATCATGATGAGCTTGGACAAGACGTTTAACAGCAACCGCTCGACATTCATATGTTCCCTCTAGAACAATGGTTCCATTGCTTCCCTTTGCAATTTCTTTACTCGATACAAATAGTTTACCAATCTTCCGCCCATCAGCACGTTCATCAACTTTATTAATATACAGCCAAGGTTCCTTATCATCTCTACATTGTGGTATTAGTTTGTCATCTTCTGATACCAATGGCTTAACCTTCTTGTCAACAATTTCATTGCTCTTTCCTGACTTTCGTGTTTTCCTTTTCTTAAGATTACTTTTAAAATCAAGCTCACTATTTTGGCCTTTCAATTTCAATAGCTTTTTAACTAACCAAAAAATCCAGACCAGGAAAGAGACTATCAACAGCACCAGAATCCATCTTAATAACCATGAAATCGCTTTCTTCAGATTAACTTCCTCATGTGTTGTGATCTGTGTCCACGGCAGAGCAAGTTCAAATGTGTCATCACTATTGACCATTTCTGGAAGCAGAGGAGGCAACAAATTTGGCACAGGCATGGGAAGCATCTTGACATCATCATGGCCTTTTAAAAATCTTTCATTATTAGGCTGCATAGGAAGCATCAGATCTGAAGAGGGCATTGGGAGCAATTCGCTATCATAAGTAGCCTCAGGTAATCTCTCAACAACTGAAGGTTGTAGCAGAAAGTTTTTTGGTAGACGGTAGACCTTTTTCTTCACCCAACATGGGTATGGCAAAGCAAAATCCAGGCCACCATCACAAGCATACTCACCCTCTGAATCAAATAGCGCACCATCATTTGGGTTTTCATTATGTTGGCAATATAACACAGCTTCAAATTCTGCTACTGTCATACTCCATGCAACTTTTTCTGATCCTGGACTAACAGCTTGTAGAGAATAATCTGTCCTAAATAACATCAGTAGCGGCTTTGGCACATGAAGCTTAAGAGGATCAGACTTGACCAGCTCCTCATTTTTAGTAGCGAGGATATTTTGAACACTTTTCCTGTCATCACTCCACAGTGCAAAGGAATTATCAAAATCCGATGCGGCATAACTTCGAAAGATCCTTCCAGTTTTGGCATCAACTTCAAAAACAGTACTTCTTTTAGATCCGAGTGTAACAACTCCATCATTTGATAATTTAGGTGTAGCTTTAACAATATCTTCAATAGATGTTAAGAGTCTCTGCAGACGATTATTTATGATGCAAAAGCAATTCATAAGACAGATTTTAAAAACATCATTGGCTACAAAGCAATAAATTAGATTACTTAAATTTAATACAAGCTATTCTTATAGTCTGCATTGTAAAAAATAAATTTATACAGAACCTATTAGAACCTATACTGAAAGGCATCAAGCCAATGATCAGGAACACCTTCAACTCATTTTTCCATCCATGCTCAGAAAACTAAATAAATAAATTTTAAGATAGCAGCAAACCTAGCATGCTTTTCTACAACTCCTTTCTTGACATGCACCAAAGTCTATATCAATATTTTTCAATTGATTTTCAAATAAAATTAAATTATTACATATAATATGTGAAAAATAACAAAAAGAAACAGCGATTGCTGTGACAGCTGTCAGAGGGGCAGAGAATAAGTCACCACGTAACATTGACTGTCTACTACCAGCAACTTGTTCATCCAAAAGCTCGTAAACCATTTGATATACGTATAGATACTATATACAGGACATTTGCTTACTTGTAGATAAAAATCGAGTACATTCACATTAAACCACAATCTGCAATTCTACATGCCTTAACATTAGAAACGTAACGGCATAAAATAGTACATTTTTGGGACATCCTCACCCATACCATTTTACCAAAAGGCTTTCTTTGATATAAACTCCAGTCATCTCCGACATCTATGAATTCATTGGGTCCAGATGCATTGTCTTTATCATTACCCTTGTTGACAGGAGCTTGATATGAATTGTAAATTGGTGATCCTGTTGGAAATGACCATATTATCCTCATGGAACCACTCTCCACCAAATGTATTGTCCCATTTTGATCTGGGGCGACAACTAGTGCCGTACTAGGCTTACTGTCCAATGAAAAATATGAAAGACAAAAATTGAATGACATGGTTACATTGCCGAATATCAGTAAAGAAAGGCAATATGGCTAGATAAAAAATAAAATGAACGAGACCTCTAGCAAAATATTAGTTGTTAGCATAGCAGTACTGCATAATTTTTAGTTCCACAACTGCGTCGCAAACTATTGTGTCGTGGGGAGGAAAAAGAGAGAACTGATAACATCAAAAGTTTAAAATCCATTCAAAATCAGCATATTTGCTATTTAGCATCTCCTCAATCATTCAACTGGGCAGACATAACGCATTCAAGCACCAGGCTTGATCATGAATTATGAGCACCGATCACGGATAAAGCTTATACGATGATCAGCCAAAAAGAAGGAAATTTTCTAATAAAGCAGGAAAATGAGAGCTCACGCTGGAGGAGACAGAGGAGAGCGGCTGGCAGGTAATGCTAAGCCCTTGAAGTCTCCATCACGATTGCCAACAATTGAGACTTGGGAGCTCTCTGACTTTGATACCGAGACGTCGCCGGTTAAGCTCGAATAAAAAACGATTAGCAATATGATCAGAACACGTGCTGTACAAAGAAATCGAAAGTTCATCTGGAATCCGAATAAGGGATTAGCTACCCGATTCGGATTAGAAGGGTTTTTGGAGAAGGCGAGTAAAGGAATGAAAATTAAAGCAGAAGAGCAATAGGGAATGATACTGGAATCTTTTGGCGCCCTGCAGCATTAGGATCTACAACTCACTGATCCTAATCCTGCAAGAGCCGGATGACCTTTTGCTTCGCAATGTTGGACTCCATTTTTTTTTTCTTTTTCAGAGCAGAAGTTAAAAATAGGACACCCCGTTTGCGAAAAATATTTGGAAAAAAATAAACGCCATGGATAATTTCATTTTAAGATAGACAAATTTCAGAAATTCCACGGCAAAGATTAAGTAGACAAAAATGCCCCTCTCGGGTTAAATAAGTAAATAACCTCGCAAATCGCGTCCCTGTTTTGTGAAAAATTAAAGGAAAAAATCCAATTAAAAATTCTGTTGAGGAGTATGGTATGATAAATTTTCATACCTATAAGTATCGGTATTCTGAAAAGTTTATAGACATAAAATATTGATATTTTGATTTAAGCTGTTCTTAGTAATAAAATTTTTAACGGGAAATTTTTTTTAAGTTATCATGATGTTTTATATCAATAATTAGATTAGATAAAAATAAAAAAATCTTGGGTCAGTGATTCATTTATTTTCGTTCGTTCCCAGTGAGTCATTGGGCGAGTCTATTCGAATATTCACCAACTAAAAGCGTCCGAAAGAAAAATCAGAAGGCTGATTGATTGATTCATTCACGAGGGTATCAGAGAGAGAATCCGTTGTCATCATCTGCAAAAATAATATGCTTTGTCAATTTACTGTTTCCATTTCTTCCCGTCACTCTTTCTTTCCCATTCTCTAAACACTACACCTAATCACGGTATTATCAGACCATAACAGCACAGGAAGTACGGCTTAATCCCACAAGGAGGAGATGTTAAAATGAAGTGAGTGCAGCTGGTTTAAAATTGTCCACAAAAATGTGATACATTTATAAGATCTGATCTCACAGTGACACCACTAGGAAGAAGCTACTGCAGAAGAAATGTATGCCTATATTCCGTCACTGGAATGAATGAATGAATGAATGAATGCACAAGAACCTTCTAACATCGAATTTTCCATTGAAAAAAAGCACCCAAACCAAAGGATAAGTTCTTTCAGGATAACATCCACATGAGCACTGTTGACCAGACGGTTAGTGCTATAGCTGCGGCGCCATACGTCCAGAAGAGTATCACCGAGCACTCTTCCTGTCCAACGTCAAACAGCTGAGCCATCGTACCTGTGTGATTGTCATTTTTCATCATCAAATCGTTGCTACATATTCTGCACATCATTACAAGTGGTCTCGTGGGAATCGCTTACTGATATTCATAGCAGGTGGCATCGCGTACTGCATCACCAGCACGTACTGGAACAGAGGATACGGTGGCAGCAACTTCAGGTTTGCCGCGGCTTTCACAATAAACAGTCCGATGGTCGGTATCACAATATATTTGGATACTATTATGCTCATGACGCTCGATAATCTCACACTTGACGATCGCAGCCCTGTTTACCCCCCACCATTATTACTCCAATCATTTCCAACGAAATAACACGCCTGCATACACATATATCTATATATATACCTTGAGTGAGATTGCCGCCCAGCAAGATGGTGATGCAAGGAATTGTTCCCTCCCTGCCAATAACAAATTTTTACTCAATACTTCACCCAAGGCAAGCATGTAATCTATCTAACAAGTTCATAAATTCCCACTGATGGCTGATTTGGTATATTTTTATTTTTCAACTCATACCCCACTAACTGAATGGAGTTTTGGATCACTGCGAATGGAGCATTCTCGCCGATGATTAGGTTCCTCAACCAAGAAACCCCGCCAAAGAGGAAACCGAAAAACTGATCATCAAAGAGGTCAAATCTATCAGTACCACGATGCAAATTAATGTCAAACATGAAGGGAGAAAGGAACTCACCGTAGCGATTGTCGGAGGTGCCTTCAGTTCCTCTACAATCTGGCCTACAGTCCCTATAACTCTATGGCAAAATGGTTCACTTACGCTGGCCGAACTTTGGTCTACCACCTGTAACGAGCGGTGGAGCACCATGTTAGGCACTCAAACAAAAAATAACACAATTCTTCAAATTCCCCGCACAACCTTTAAATTTGATCGATCACGGGGAAGTTTGAATATAGTCTTACATTTTGGTTTTCGGAGTCCTCATTACAATTTGGTGGTGGAACTTGTACAGTGACATTTTGCTTATCTGCATCCTCGAGGAGGCGAGTTTGTGGATGAGCCTCACGATCCATGCTGGGGACCTTCAAGACCTCAGCAGCCTCAAGAGCCTTAAATTTCATGGATCTGCTCCTCATTACCTGGTATGTATAAGTCCATATAAAAACCCCACCAAGCTGCATTCTCCAAAACAGTAGAAAGTTCCATCAGAGTATACATGTGCATAAATCACAATATGAGATAAGATAAATAGACTCCGAGAAAGAAGTGAACTTTGATTACCGCCATGGAGAAAGATGAGTAAGAGAGTGCTGCAGAATGACAAGCATCCTGATCACCAAAAGGGCCTCCTTTTTGAAAACAGATTGCAGGGATAATCACGATAGGAAGGTTTCCTAAATTTCCTGATACAAGTGAATATAATTCATGAACTTGGAGTCGTCTGCACAAAGGGTTTCTGGCTGTAAGAGAAGTAAGAGGCGATGCCATATGGTATACCCGATGAACAAGAAGCAATGATAAGACCTTCCAGTTTCAGGTTGGGCTTTAGGCATTTTACAATCATCCATCCGATAATCCCTCCTATTAAGAATGTGAGTGCAACATTGACCGGCATAAACCACCTGCATTGATGATGCGTGCAAATTAAACAGGAGATGAATTGATAAAAAATAACTTGTGAATTCCCACGCCAAACTATTCAAGAACAATAAGCTACTACCAATAAAGATGGAAACATGCTCCCGATTCCAAAGGAGGGGGGAAAGACTCAACCCAAATAATCACGCCGATAACAGGAGAAAGCCACAAAGCCTCACATCTTGACCATTCTAATTATAAATGACAAATAGAAAAGTTCAATAAAGTCCATAAAGTAGCAAAATTCGGTCGGTACAAGGCTTTCCACCGCGACCTGAGAAAGGGGAATGAAGAATCAGTATATACTTACCAGGAAATCATATCCTGGAGCGAAACAGTCCGGGCGAAGCTAGCAAATACAAGTGAAGGAGTGAAGACAGTAAAAACCAGCTGCAGCGAAAAAAAGAGAAAAACCATGTTGAGAAGAATGAAAATTAAAGTGGGCTGTGGAGGAGATCGTGTGAGGACAACATGATGAGTCACCTTGTTCAAGGATTTGCGGAAGTCGGGTGACAGGAGATTATTGCAATGTTCAGTTGCGAGGAAAGCGCCCATTGCACTGACAAGCAGGACCTCCAGAATGGGAGCAGATGCCACCTCCAGTAGTTCCAGAAACCCCATCTTTTTGACTCTTTTTTTTTTTGGGAATCGGATCCTTTGTGCTTTTAAGAACAGAATGATATCAGTGTGGTTGCCTCAGGAAAACCGGCGGAGGGGTGCCGGGTGGCGGAGACGTGTAGGTGCGAAATTGAAGCCCCAAGAAGATGCGGCAGTTACCTCCGACCCCATATTTCACTCATCATCGCAGCATGGTGTCGCTGTAAGTGGAGTGTCGTACAGAAATTAATTACACGGGAAATCTGCACAGCACAGCTGCATATCTGATTTTTCATAATATTCAATACTGTGATCACAGACGCCAAACAGAGAGTGAAAAAGATGAAAATGTACGGTGTTGGAGGAGGAGGAAGATAGTGAATAGGGCCAAAGTCGGAAACAGGGATTTTCATTGTCCACTACCTCCATCCGACCATGCAACTTTTCGGTAATAACATAAACGCTGACGCGGAGACGCCCACTCCCTTCCCTACCAAGAGCCGTCTTGTTGGCGTAAATGATAAAATATTGTAAGATACGGCGGCTGTGGATTCCTCGTGGATCCTGGTTGATTCGTCCAGTCCGAGTCTTTCTTATAAAATAAATAAATAACACATATAAGACTTATTTATTATTCTTTCACTCTTAAATATAAAATCTATTTTATAGTATAATTTATATTATAAAATAGGTTTTATATTCAGAACCGGTAGAATATTTCCTTTATTGCGCTCCATTCACTGACCATAATCAAGAGCAAGTTCTCCCCATAAAAATCAGAATATCATCAGCTGTTACCTTGTTTTAGTGATTTCCCTATACATATACTACAAGTTAATAATACTTTCGTTTGAATTGATATTTTTTAAATCATGAGGCAAAATATAAATAATCCTCATAATATTTGTTCAAAATTAATTCTGCGCAGTCTTATATCAAAATATTAGAGTTAATTATTGTCTATGATATGTCTTAATCTACAATTTAGCATTAAATTCTTAAATAAAAACATGACTTCCACTGAGAATTGTAAGTGCTAAATCACGTGACATTATACTGTCAAGGCTATGAAGCCATCTTTAATCATGAAAGAGAAGTATATTTTACTCTGGGTGTGATGCAAAAGAACGCTGGGTTTTAGCTTAAACTGGTCATGGCCATTCGTTGGTTGGCTAAAAGAACGTCAAAGCCGTATTCAACGAAATTTTGACCAAAAGGGAGAGAGAAAAAAAAACACAGACGTAATGTACATGCAAATTTTGTTTTGAAAACAACATCGCAGTTGGCAAATTTGATGCGAGGTTGGGATAAGACAAGGGCAGAGAAGACGTAAAGTTCGGTTTTGCTTTGTGTTGCTGAGTCAGCCAAGTTTCATTTCTTCTTGGCCGCCATTTTATAATATTTTCCCCTCATGATTGGATTAGACTGAGGGTTGAGGGCCGTTCCTTGCCGAAGAAAAGAAAAGAAGAAAAAGGGTCGAGATGCCCATTCATTAATTGATTCATTCATCGTCAAGACATCCTCTCCGTTCTCCTCCACCTTTCTTGCAATCTGCATCTGTCATCTATCTCTCTATATGCAATATAAACATTCCAATAATCCAGCAAATCTATACACGCAATCCATTCATATATAATATGGTACCTCTTCCTGGAATGTCAACAATACCACCCATTTCAGATTTCATGCAAAATTAAGGGTCATAATCTGGTCTCTCAGGATAAATAAATTCAAAGCGAATTAATAGTTTGTTCTTTTTTAATTAATTCACTTATTGTATCATTCACGACCAAATAAAGCCTTTCAAACACTTTTAATCAAGATAATTTGAAGAATATATGGCCAGTGTTGTAATGAATGAAATATGTTTAAATAAGATGTAATTAATTAAAATGAGGAGAGCATGGGAATGGCGGATGTGATTTAATCTGGCGTAAGGAGTAGTATGAATCAATAGAAGACATGAGATTGAAAATGAATTACTCGTATATTATTTTCTAACGCTGAGTCGTATTTCGTCTGCACCCGCCACAGACCGAGGCAGTTAGAAAGGGCGTAACGGAACCAGTCGATATGATTAGAGGAAGGAGGCGAAATCACAGGCGGGAAAAGAATAAAGAGAGGGGAGAGAGGAGGGAGAATGGAGGCGAGGGCGAGAACAAGAAATGAAAGAATCAGGGAAGAAGAAGGGCGACAGAGAAGGAATAGGAAATAATGAGAGGGATGCAGATGCACATCCGATTCCAAACATACCTATTGTGTTCGTTATTAACGAAACAGAAAGCAGAGATATGGAAAGAATATATGCAGAGAAAGAAAGATAGAGAGAGAGAGAGAGAAACCTGGGAAGGGAAGGGAAGGATGGTAGGTGCGTAGCGAAACAGAGAGATGGAGATGCTGATGGAGATGCACGCAGCTTGTAATTGGGAATAATGATTGGGGTTCGTGGTTGTATATATATGTGCGTGTGTGTGCAGAGAGAGAGAGAGGGGTGAGGGGGTTAATAATGGGCCTTTGGTGGGTGGGTAATTGCGCCGAATCCAAGGTGAAACATTCGAGGGAGCACGTGAGCAATTCCGTAGCGCTCCTGCCGCGACATGACCATGCAAGTCCTTTCCTTTTCGGGGGGGCCTCGCCACTTCACTTCTCGTTCCCACCGCCCTCCCCACACACTTTTTTTTTTTGCACTCAAACACAACCAAATGCATATGTCCTCTCTCTTCCTTCGAGTTCATATTAGTAGGATGGATGTGTAGCATTCGCACTTCGTTTAACCCTTCAGGCACATCAATAAATATATATATATATTTCTCTACCTCATTAATTTAATGATTAAAAAACTAAACCGAACCGTAAAGCCTAACCGATGGAATTGTCAACCGGATTTGTTAACGGCTTGATTTGAACCAAAATATCATTTATATGGTTGAACCGGACTAGATCGGAGGTGAACCATCGTTGAACCGAGACCTAGAGTTTGACCGAGAACTGAAACAATTTTTAGAAGATTGGACGGTTTTTTAACTTGCCTAATTTTTAAAAAAAATATAAGAAAAGTAAAAAATTAGTCCCCTCAAAAATCCTAATATTTTTTTAGATTATTTGTAACTGCATAGTATTATTTCATTGGAAATTTTACATATTGTAGCGTTAAAACAGTGAGCAGCTAACCGGACAATTTAATCATCACCTACTAATTTTTAGGCTCAACTTTCGGACTGGCTTTTGAATTTTGAACATCGAATTCAATGCATGGTATATTTTATTTACGACGCACGGCTTATGTCCCGCCAAAAACCAATGATTATTTCCCTTCCTCACCCACCCGTCCTTTTTGTCATCTACCACTGATTGTTGGCTCCAACTGGACTGTGCCCCATATGCGACTCCCATCATCATCCAAATTAAATATGAATTCCGCATATACACTCCATACTTATCGCTGAAAAATGTATTTTTCAAAACCAATCGGCACAATTGCAGAAATGTTGCTCTTCTATTTATATTTGAATATAATACGATGATGCTAGCATCCGGCCTTATATTCGTGAGAAGAAAGGAAAATCACGATATTGGAGTGTTGCTATCGCTTACTATGTGCCTATTTATGTTTCGCTTTCGCCGAAGAGTACAAAAAAATTAGGAAGACAAATTTGTTTTTTGGTCTCCAAAAAAGGTTTAAGGGAAAGAAACGACTTTGAATTTCAGTTAGACAGCAGCCCGTAGAGGGAGTTTCATTTCACAGTCGCAAAAGCTTGCCTCGATTAGTGGCGCAATGAAAGTCTAGGCTGCACTTGCGCGTCAAGTGTTTTCCCTTTGCTCCCGTCTTTGGTTTATTTTCTACTGAAAAAGTCACAGGCACACACTGTGACTTTACTGATCTCTGGCTATTCCAATCTCTTCAGCGACCTTTTCTGCACCCAGATTCCGCGTCACGACTGCCTCATCCAGGAGCACACGGCATAGAATCGACAAAATTGTATTTTGAAATCTTCGTTCTGTTGGGTTAACTGCAATAGGGTCTCTCGCTACTTCCGCACCAACAGTCTCTGGTTCCAATTTCCTATAAATGCAAAAACTTGTGAAGATTTCTTTGTCGTCCACGGAGCCAATACAGATGAGTTGAAGCTTTTTCTTGGGGGCCCGCATGGTTTAAAGAGATTGCAATTTGTTGGTGTGAACAATTTCCAGTCTTCTTCTGTGCTTCTGTGTTGCTGTGCTTTTTATCCCCCATGTCCATGTCGAAGTTCGAAACGTTTCTTTTCTTTGCATTATCTTTGGTTTCCTCTGGAGGATTGGCTGTGGCTTCAAGCGATAGTAGCAGCGGCGGTACAAGAGAACTTGATCAGACACCAACATGGGCTGTTGCAGCTGTCTGCACTGTTTTCATCTTAATTTCCATAACCTTAGAAAAGAGTCTTCACAGAGTAGGATCGGTACGTTAAGACTGTCAATGAAACCATTGTAATTGGTACCAAGGTTTTGCTTTTGCGTTTTCTGATGTTTTTAACTGTTTCACCTCCAACCATTTTTATTACCTGCTTCGACCCGCTGATGAAGCGTTATGGCTTCGTATGTTCATGTCCTGGAACGGAGGTCCTTTTATCATCACCACTATCAATTCTGGCCTAAAATTGACTCTTTTTTCTTTTCCCCTTGATGAATCTGCGAATTAGCTATGATATAAGGCAAGTTGTTGACTCTGTGTTTGGTACATTACTTTCCTGGAAATGTTCAGTTTAACAGATTCAACCCTCTTCGAATTGCAGCGCATTTTCTATTAACGTGGTTCTCGTGTCTTGATAAAATCGAACCTTTTTGGCTGTTAGCCATAGTGGAAATTTTTGAAAACATTTTATAGTAACGTAAAATTGAGGATCGAAGTCATTGGAGTGTCTGTGTCTTTTTCAAATTGTTCAAATTCCTGGACAGCACTGGAAGTAAAAGTAATACACATAGCAGGAGAGTTGGTCCTCATAAGTTACTGCTACGGATCTAGGCCGAGTGCATGTGTGTCCTTTAGAGACTTTTCATGGACTCAATTCCTTACCTCGAGTTTTCTTTCAGTGGTTGGGAGAAAGGCAAAAGAAAGCTCTGCTTGAAGCTTTGGAAAAGGTCAAAGCCGGTAAGAATGTAGCAAAGAGTTACTATCTATTATTGCACTGGACTATCTTAAGTTAGCTTTTTGACCCCTCCTTAATTATCTCTTCGTGTTTCTGAACTTATATATTTTTTTTTGCAGAGCTGATGACTTTAGGTTTCATTTCATTGCTCCTGAATTTTGGGCAGAGCTACATTGTCAAAATATGTATTTCTCATAAGGTTGCTGACAAAATGTTGCCATGTGCATATGATGGTACCAATGATTCATCTCGTAGAAAACTTCTGTCTCATGAACGTAGACATTTATCATCTGGTACAAGCTCTTCCAAATGCAAGGAGGTAACTATATTCCCGCACCTGGTTTTTCAGACGCAAATGAGTTGTTTAATTGACACAGGCGAAGACATGAATTTCAGGAAAGGCCTTGACTCAACTTCAGAAAGAGAAAGGGAGATTTTTTTCCTCCGCACAAATGAGATGCGTGAAGGAAAAAATAGGAGTATTAAATAGACCTCAATATCTGACACATGCTTAAGTGAAATTTTACATATTTATTGGTAAATTTAAAACCTTTTCCTTGTTACCCCCATCTGAGGACATCGATGAATTAAATGATCCTTTTTTGCCTTTCAAAGAAAAATAGACTGGTATAATGTGCTGAAAGTGTTCATCAGTGAAGATCTTTAGATTTCACCTAAAAAAAAGTGAAGATGTTTGGAAATTCATTGTTAGAGATGAATTTTCTTGGCAATCGTATCCTTAGATTACCACTCTATTTTGGCCAGGAAAAAAAATGCTTGTAAATGGTCATAGTCTATCAAGTTTTTTTTCTCCTTAAAAAAAACTTTCTTGAGCTTGAAAATGAGGCTTCATGGGACACAAAACCTTGTCTTTTATGAGTTTTTCTTGGCGTATAAGTTAACGAATTCTCCCTATCTTAAGTTCTGACTTTGACTCGATAAAATAGCAGTTTATGACATTTGTATGCCTGTAAATTATTTAGAGCGCTTCAAAATAATTTAAAATTTTTCTAGGAAAATAATAGATTTTAACTGAAAGTTTAAAGGTGATTCCCTTTTTGCATGCTGGCCTATTGATTTTCCCTGTTATGTCAGCACAATATGAAACCTCACTCCTTCAAAGCCCGACTTTATGATCCACAATTTTATCTTCCTTGATGCTCTCCTAATTGCTATTGATGATAGGGATATGAGCCACTTATATCTGCCGATGGATTGCACCAGATACACATCCTTATATTCTTCTTAGCAGTCTTTCATGTGTTATACAGTGCTGTCACAATGTTACTCGGGAGATTACAGGTGTGCTTTTCATCTATTTTGTTGTATATGCCTCATTCATTTTTCCATGGCCGTGCATATCAAGGAAACTGTGCTGGTACTCACATTTTTCATATTTTGCAGTGTCATTTGTTTTGAAAACCAGTCTGGTTATATATTGCACATTTATGGCCTTGAGATTATTTTTGTATTTATGTAATGAGCACCAAAGTTGAGGTAATGTCAAACCCATGGTTTATGCAATCAAATCTTCCCACAGTACAGCGTAATCATCCAATCCCAAGAGATTGAAGGATTGGATAGGTTCAGTCTCATTTAACAAATGTATTTCAACTCATTCTTCTCTGTATTTACAATTCCCTTACCCTTTTTTTATTGAGAGAAGGAAAAATTGACTGTGGTTTTTGTGCAAATAAAAGATATTTTTGCTTGGATTTCCATCTTTATTTTGATTTCTGCTTAGTGCTGGTGTTAGGATATTGTGACGAGAACTTTCATGTGGATGTGGTTGTGAAGTCACTGTATGAGAAGTTATATGAATGACCCTTTTTTTTTTGCCAAAGATATATGAATGACCTTAAGCCATTATTTTCTTAAAGACAATGACTCTACTATGGAGAATCTGAACGCAAACTTAAATTGGCCTTTCTACAATGGGGATGCCCACGTGTGTAGGAAAAGGGGTTTGGATTTTCTTTTTCTTTTTTTAACCAACAAATGGGCTTGGATGGCTAAGAATTGCATAAATGCGATAATGGCAAAGGGTAGGGAATGTAGCCATAAATGATCCTGCTATGGTTAGGCATGTCACTGCAAGGGTATCTTAACAAATTTTTTTCCAGTTTTATGTCATTTTGCATTCATTTGAAGAGCCAAAATACGTCAATCTGTTAAAAACCTAGTTCTTAATAGTTGGTTGTTGGTACTTAGCATCATGATTCAGGACGGAGTGGATTAAATTTACAGAACAGTGGCAATTAAAGTTTTCCCACATCTTTTCTCACAGATTCGTGGCTGGAAAGCATGGGAGGGGGAAACTTCATCTCATGGCTACGAGTTTTCCTATGGTAGGATGGTCAATAGTTTACATGAGTGTTTTTCTTGTTCTAGTATGAGACTAGTTCCTCATTTGCTCCTATAAACTTCCCCATTCCACTTTTGAGATGCTGCCACATGCAATTTCATGCCTTTATCGCTAATTTATGTTTACAGATCCTTCAAGATTTAGGCTTACTCATGAAACTTCCTTTGTGAGAGCTCACTCCAGTTTTTGGATGAGGATTCCTATCTTTTTCTATGTTGTAAGACTCATCTCATGAACATGCTGTTTCTTCACTTTTTAAAGCTTACTTGATCCAGAGGACGTAATTTTAGTATCACTGTTGAGGTTCAATTATACATGGATTTTTGTTGAAGTCATCACAATCACGTAAAATTAACTAGAAGATAATAGAAGAACGGATTAATGTTGTAAACTTTTCATACTAATATAACCCCTTTACTTGTCATTCTTGATGTTCAATTTCCATGCTCGTTTTGATATGAAACTTGTCTATATCCCAATTGTAGGGTTGCTTCTTTCGCCAGTTTTATAGGTCTGTGGGCAAGGCTGACTACATGACTCTGCGCCATGGCTTTATAGCTGTGAGCATTTTATTTCGCTGAGTATGTTCTTTGAATGTTGGTTTACCTTCCTTTTCTGACAATGCAACATGGATAGGTCCACCTTTCTCCCGGAAGTAAATTTAACTTCCAAAAGTATATCAAAAGATCATTGGAAGATGACTTCAAGATAGTAATGGGAGTAAGGTAATGTTACTTTAATGTAATGTATTTTTAAGTATGTTATTATATTATGTGTGGTTTTTCCTCTTATAATTAGTTTGGAATATGTTGTGCCTTCATGTGTTCTTTCTCTGCTGCTCTGTTGATGGCAGTCCTGTCCTGTGGGCATCATTTGTAGTCTTCCTACTCCTGAATGTTAATGGTGAGCAACTTTCATTCGGAATTCTGAAGTCTCGTAAAATTAGTTTTCTCTTAACGCTGAACATGCAATCGAAGAATGATGGTTTATTTCATACGATTTCCAGGATGGCGTACATTGTTGTGGGCTTCCTTGCTTCCTGTCATTGTAAGTATTTTTCTCTTCGCTTATATATCAGTTGAGATGTACACTAATAAACCTTTAAATTGATTGTAGATAATCTTGGCCGTGGGAACAAAACTTCAAGCGACATTGGCAAAAATGGCTCTTGAAATCACTGACAGACATGCTGTTGTCCAAGGGATGCCTCTCATTCAAGGCTCAGACAAATATTTTTGGTTTGGTCGGCCCCAGTTAGTTCTTTGCCTTATTCATTTTGCTTTGTTCCAGGTAAATAATTGGTATCCTTTGAACAGAATCCAAAACAAGCACTAGTTATGTGCGTCACTTGCCTTGAGGCTAATGAGCCTCACTTTTTAAATAAACACTGCTCAAGTGACTTAAATATTGCTGCAGTTGATGTTTTTTGTGACATTGATATTTTCAATAATTCAGTTTGAATCTGAAAAACATATTTTTCTGGTCACTTGAGCATACAAAGTCATAAATCAAATGATATGAAATGGCACAGTATCAAAATTTGTAATAGATAGAGTTTAGTACTCTATTTCAAGAGTTCCATTTTGTTAATAAATAGTCAATTACTAACTGGTTTTCTTATACTTGCAGAATGCGTTCCAAATAACATATTTCTTGTGGATATGGGTAATGAACGATCTTAACTAACCTTAATCTCAGATGCGAATGTCCTTTTGCTGTCTTGTCCATTTAGATCATTTTCTAACGCCCAAATAATAAATGATTTCCTTTTTGGGCAGTATTCTTTTGGGCTGCACAATTGTTTCCATGCTGACTACAAGCTTGCAATAATCAAAGTAGCTTTAGGGTAAGGCTTCCCTGAATTCATTCTTGGCAGAAAAATGGCCCGTCTCAATTTGGATTGCATGCTTTCGATTTGAACATTGCTCTTATGAAGTTTCATGAGTTTTGCAGAATTGCAGTGCTATGCTTATGCAGCTACGTTACTCTTCCATTACATGCTCTTGTAACTCAGGTAAATCCACATTCACTCATTCATTGATTTCCTGATTGTCTGCTACTTGGTACAGGACCTCCTGCAATATTTGAGTTTCTGATGGTTTTTCTTTTCCCCACTAGTATGAACTTAAGCAGACATGCTATATGCTATATATCCATGTGTTATGAGATTCTAATTTGATCAATCCATACATGATATTCTGAGAAGCATTATATTATTAATATATGCCGAACCGTGCGAGTGTTATGGGTTAGTAGGTAGGCAACCTCATTTATTTGGGGAACCTTGGGAGGAGTAGTTTCACCTTTTGAAATCAAACAGCGACAGGATTTAAGAGTGAACTGATTGGGTACTAAAATATGGGGAACCATTCCAATGGCAGATGGGTTCGAGGATGAAGAAATCGATATTTGATGAGCAAACATCCAAAGCACTGAAGAAATGGCACAATGCTGTGAAGAAGAAGAAGAGGGAGGGAAGATTAGGGAAGTCCAGCGTCCGAAATGTGGGTGGAGAGAGCACTGTGGGTTTGGGTTCCTCAAAGCCATCCTCCGGACCCGCATTACAGCGTTTCAAAACGACGGGTCACTCGACTCGCTCCTCCACTTTTGTGGAGGATGAAGATGGAACCGATGTTGATGCTGAACACGAACCCTTGGCCCCCGTGGTATCAACAACCAGCTTGACGGTGATGGTGGATCATCAATCACATGAAAATGCGGCCCACGGTGCGGAGGATACCCCAGAAGAGGGAGGCTTTTCATTTGGCATGTCGGAAACTGTTAAAACAACCCCGAAATAGGATCTCAAGTTGCTCCATTCAGCCATTTGAATGTATTTGTATTTTATTCAGTATTGTATCTGCTCGTCTGTTTCTTTTTTCCCACTTCCTTTGGAAGGGAGTGTTGGGAACTCTGAACGAGACAGGGTCAGTTATGTGAATCCCAAGCATTGTTCAAAAGACAGGAACGTGAGATGTTGGCATTGGCTGTTGGATAATGGACGTGTGTACAGACACAGCATAGATTGAGTAGCCCATGGTTGGCCTTAGAATCCCCAAATATATAATAATGACGTCGCAACTTGTCGCAGGTTTGCCTACTTTTATGTTTTACTCCTCCGATCTTTAATATAAGACTCATTTAACTAATTTGATTAGATTAAGAAAGTTAGGTAAGTTAGTTAATTATAAGAAAAGTGACACATTTTTCTAAAACATCATAATCATCTTTAATACCTCTCCTCTTCTGTTGATTATGTTGGGAGTATCTATAGGGTCATTTAGAGAAAATTGATAATATGAAAAATGGGTCTTATATTTAAGATAAAATCAACTCAAAAATTAAGTCCTATATTAGGACTGGAGATTTTTTTTTTTTTTTGACCAGGGAACTTTTATGTTTTATCGGATTCCAAGCCACCAACAATGCGACAAAACACGAGTCATAGCGCCCAGTCACGCTCCCCCGCCCCTTTATTCGGATAAAATACCCATGCTCATGCGCTTAAATAATACTCCTCTTGTATTTTTATTAGATGGGTCTAATATTTAGAACCGAAAAAGTAATAGAATACAACATTTAAATATAATACTCCGGTCCTAAATGTAAGACCCCTATACAAGAGTGTATAGGGGTCTTACATTTAGGACCGGAGGAGTATCTTAATTTAAGCTTTGTCCTTTCCAATGCACATAATCAAGAGAAGCAGAGGAGAACATGATGATCAATGATTGAATGTGGAGGTTTGGAACATGGGCATCTGGGACCCTCTTCTTCCCGGACAACACCACATGTTTTGCTCTATCATTCTTCTCCGCGTCGCGTGTATCTACCTGGATGCGTAATTGAACCCAAAACTGCAAAAACAAGAGGCGAGAGGAAAAAGGGGTGCAAAAACCATGGGCCCTTTGCGGGGGATCATTTTTATTCCAACAAACAGGAAAAGGGGAAGCCCGCCACTTGCTATTACTGGCTCCTTCATTTATTTTACATTATCCCTCACTTTTAACTTGGGAACTTCCTGCCCCCACCATGATTTTGTTATTTGTTTGATTTGCAGAATCTGCTTTTTGATTGATTTCTAAAATCCGCTCCCTCACCTTCACCTTCAACCATCCCCTGCCGCTATCGTAATTGGGTTGCTTCTCTTTAGGCTGACTCGCTGAGTCAAAGTCTCCAGTCTCCTCCAGTCCTCCCACCCCAACCTTATCCTTCTCTACCTCCCCTTCCTTGTACTCTCCCCCACTTGCTTTCTACATGATTGAAAGTTGAAACCCGCCTCTGCCTTTTTAACTATAAGTACCTACCTCGATTATTTAAGCATCTCCCCTCTCCACTCCCTCCCCATCCCCCCAATCATGACTCGAACGCTTCGAATCCTCAATTCCCTCGACCGCGCCGCCGCCGGTGCTCCCCCGCCCGAGGCCGTCGCCGTCGAATCCGACTTCGTCGTTATTCTCGCCGCCCTCCTCTGCGCCCTCATATGCGTCGTCGGCCTCATCGCCGTCGCCCGTTGCGCCTGGCTCCGCCGTGGATCCGGCACCTCCGCCTCCCCCGCGCGGGCTCTGGCCAACAAAGGTCTGAAGAAGAAAGTTCTGCGGTCGCTCCCGAGATTCACCTACGTTAACGGCAATCCAATTAAGTGGGTGGCCACGTCGGAGTGCGCGATTTGCCTGGCCGAGTTCGCCGATGGCGACGAGATCCGGGTGCTTCCTCAGTGCGGGCACGGCTTTCACGTGGCTTGCATAGACACGTGGCTGGGGTCCCACTCTTCGTGCCCCTCTTGTCGGCAGATTCTGGCGGTAGCCAGGTGCCAGAGGTGCGGCCAGTACCCGGCGGTAGGAGGCGGGGGATCGGCCGGAGCCGCCAGTAGCTCTGCCGGTGAACCTGAGCTGAAGTCCAGAGAGGACGACAATGCCGCTTCTACTACTGCCAATAATAACATAAGCAGCGGGTTTAATAATTTCTTGCCCTGAGCACTGGGCAAGTAGTCGCAAACTTTTTGTATGTATATGTAGATTTGTTTTTTAAATTTTACAAATTTGTACTTCTTTTAAGTCCTGGGAGTTGGGAATAGAATGAACTTCACTCTGGGTGAACTCAGTCATAGTTATGAAGCTCTCTAGCCTCTCTCCAATATTCTAGATGGTAAACCTGACCAAGAAAGAGAGACGAGAAAAGCAAATGGTAAACGGCGGAATAAATAAAGAATAAAATGATTGTCGTCGCCGTGCATGCACTGGAAAACAAAGGTTAATCTGAGGAGGTGGGAGATTTTGTAGAGCGGCGACAAGGTTCAACTTATTTTTTGAAAAACAAAAAACAAAGGGGCCAGTTCAAGGGAATGGATCATGCTATAACAAAAGGCCGAGATATAACAACCCCGCGCAAGGCAGAGGAAACAAGGTTGGTCTTTAAAATATCTAGATTGGAGGGCTTTTTTTAGTGAGGGAAGGGAGCCCCCCCGGGGGAATAATAATAATACTAATAATAAAAAGCATTCGTTATTTGACATGTCACAGAATTGGGGGAAGATTGCCGGTTAAGCGAACAACTATAGTAGTAGGTCCGAGAGGGATACGAGGAGGAGATGGAAATGTAGGAAATGGATGGTTGAGGGGTTAGGCCCTTACGGAGGGAGTCTCTTCCCAGGCTCTACTTACCAATATAAACAAACGCTTTGGTTAATTAAACCCATTACGCTTCCATCCACTTTCCACATCGGCAAGCTTAAGATCTGTACGATCTGGAAATAAAAAGGAAGAGACTTTATAAAAGGAGCAAGTGGAGCACCTTTAATGAACACCTCTATTTTTGTGAGCACTTTAGGAAAGGCAGATCCCTGTGGTGAGTGGGAAAATCTAGCCAGCCCGACAAGTAGCAGCCGCCGATATTTTCTTTCCCACTGAAAAGCCATTCGCCCCTCTCCCTTTCACTCTTTATATAACGCGTTGCCCAATGCCCATGCATATCTCACGCGACCTTATTCTTTTTCTCTCTAACCCTACTGCCTACCATGTCATCTCTGTCGTACTTTCTATCTCACCAAGTTTCCTTTCATCCTGCCCTGGTCTCGTCTTTTCTATCTCAATCATCTCATATATTACTGCAACGCATTCTGATTCGGTGATTCTTTATTTGCAAAATGCTAAATTGAGCAATCATTAAAGCATGGCCTTTATTGTAGAAACATGAAACATCCCTGATCACACACTGGCAAAAAGCATAATAATAAACAATATCAGTACTCTGAGACTAAGTTGGGACTTGTGTGGGTGGATTCCATTTCTTTCTCCTGAAAGTGCACGGGGAGTTATAACGAAGAGGAACCTCGCTGATCACCCTTTCAAACTCCGAACATTTCATTCTCCCACCACCCATAAGCTCTGCGCCTCAAAATCCCCAAGCTTCCGTATCTATCAATGATCCATGCTGCTTCCAACGATATCAGTTTTTCATCCCTATAGCCGCAGGATCAGTACCAGGCTTCGCTCCAATGGCAAAAAACTCAATAATAACTTCCAAAGGCATGCCCTTTGTTTCAGGAACTTTCAAGTAAACAAATATCCAAGAAAGAATGCATCCCGCGACAAATAATCCAAACACACCAGTAAGGCCGAGGAGTCGAAGTAAAACAGGAAAGGTGGAGGTGACAAACAAGGTACAGATCCAGTATGTGAGGGAACATATGGAAATGCATATTCCACGTACACTTGTGGGAAAGATTTCTGCACATATTATGTTGGGAATCACACCAAATCCCATGCAGAAGACACTTTCATACACCACAACACAGACAGCAGTAATTGCTGCATTGAGGACAGAGCTGATGTTCAAAGCATCTCGGACTACTAGTATCACAAGAGACCCTATCAGAACTGGCAATGTGAACAGCATTATTGACCTGCCATGAAATGGACAATTCGCAATTATATATTGTCATGAGATGTCGCATTCGATTACAAACGCATGCTCCAATTGTAGTTACTCAAGGCAGCCAGACATGCATAATGAGGTACAGACAGAAGAAACCTGTTGTCAGAAACGAGTGCTTATAAAACAAACCACGCACTTGTAGTACAGTCCTAGCCAGATTATAAAAGGGCAGTGCTGGTGAAATTTTTTGGGTCCTTTTCCATTAGGTTAGTCAATAGAATGAGGGGATGTGGACACCTTTTGTAGCTCCCCGTCACACCACTGACTCCTAAAAAAATTAACCAAAAAAAAAACCTTCATGCAAAATTAAAAGAGTTATATTAAGCTTTAACCTTTTAATAATAATTCTAAAAAGTCTCAAGAATTACAACAAAAAGAAGAATTCGTGTGAAAAGTAATGCAAGAAGCTGAAGAAGTATGGTGAAAAAAGGTAATGTCTGTAGAAGTGTGAAGCAGTTTTTACTTTTAAACCTCAAATCAATTAAAATGAAAAACATTGAAAAGTCAAAATATAAATGTGTGTCAAGATTGAACCCCAAACCAACTTATAATTAGTTTTGATGATAACGAAATATTGAAAGATTATTAAACAATTTAGATTTTTGAAATATGTTTAGAGAAATTTTTTTAGAAATAAATATTATGCTCGGACTATTTATCCAAGATTAATGTTGAATCATTTATAGTATGAAGCTTAAATGATGAAACTGTCTCATTACAAAATCAGAAACGATGTTGATGCAGATCACGGTTTAAAGGACAACGACTAATAAACTGATCTTTAAGAAGGAAGACGTTGTGATCCCAAAGAAAGAAACAAGAATATTGCACAATGCTACAAAAGGAAGATGGATGTCGGAAAATCAAGAGAAGCCCTCCACAAAGTACAGATTTTTTAGCATAACATAAAAACGGTGAAGACTCGAGCATTCAAGAAGTTGAATTTGAGGAGATGAAGAAAAGAGTGAAGGGCCGAAACAGACATCATTATTACATTTCTCATTGTAATATTTTAAGCGGATTTAATTGTGAGCTGTCTAGTTATTTAGAGCTGCGTGAGCGTTATAAAAATAATTCTTTTAAGAGAGTCACCTATGTACTTAGTTCGAGGGGAGTTATATAAAAACCCGGAGCCTTGAGTTTGGGGTCAGCTATGAAAATCTTGTTTTGCAGGTGAACAAGTGTAAAACCTTGGCCATAGTGGGAAGATCTCGAGTATTTCCAAAGTACCGTGTACTGGGGCCAACCCAAGATCACATCAATATGCTCTCTCTCTCTCTCTCTACTCGTTATTCCCAGCTAACTGGTTCCGCACATGTTTCTAGCTTAACTTGTATCTATGTGTAAAATAGATATGCCATGTGCATGTGGGTCTGAGTAATGAAAAATTGGTTGGTAGTTTTGTTAACAATTGGGGGTAATTAATACGCATCCAACACACACAAGCATGGGGGGAAATTATCACCCACATGGTCAATAACATAGACACACCGCTGATGCCCCCTTACCTGCCCTCAAAAAAGAAAGAAAGAAAGAAAAAGCCAGGGGCTGCCATTAGTTGTTCCTCCAAGATCAAAGCATATGGAGAGATAACATATTGTATTGTAACATCTCGACCATTAGTTATTTTGGTCCCCTAGTATCTAATGAAAGAGACGTCAAAATTCCACTGAAGAACAGATCATTAACACCCAAATATGTTACTCATGTTTTCTCCATCATAATAAAGATATCAACAATCACTCATAGAAAATATGACAATGAAGAAATAGATGGGAACAATCACGGAGAGAAAGATTGCAGTTAACAACAGCATAGAAATTTAAGTTTAAAGTATAGGCATACCTCCTGCCAGCAATATCCATGAGCCTCATAGAAAGAGCTATACATGGAAGCATACAGAAAGTTGTAAAAACGTTTATGAGTAAAGAGGAAGATATTGAGCTGAAGCCAAAACGTGACAAAAGATCCCCAACTCTGCGTCCTCAAGAATTTGGGGAGCATAGTAAAGAAATCCATTGATGCCAGCAGCCTGCAAGATATAAAATTTCTATTCAGAGCTACATAGGAAAAGCAAGCAGGTAGTAACTCAACCAACAAAAACAAAATGCAAAAGTTTTCCTCTCATATCCAGCTTGTGCTTATGTTAAATTGTGTAGAAAGCAACACCTGGAGAGAACATTATGTAGTTTTGAGTATATGCAAGAATTTTATCAAAAGCTGATGGCTAGCTTGAGTAGCTTGTCACGGCCCATTTCCTCAGACATGACCATTTTGCATATTTGTTCTTGTGATTCACGAAAACACCTAGAAAGATAGTATGAGGAAAAAGAAAGGAGAGAATGAAACAAGAATTCGATTCTTGGGGGATTGTTGCATAAAGTAACTCCCAAGGATGGGTCAATTTGAAATTATGTACATCAAATAATATTAGTGGTGTGCGATAATCAATTAAGGTTTTATTAAGTAGAAATGACTCTATGCCTCTTAAAGAAGATCTTGAGTTTGAATCTTGCGAAGGGGAAAAAACTACATTAGAAAAACTTCCTCCGTTAGCAACCTGACACAGCTTGAGTCCAAATTAACTAATAGTGACAAATATTGAATGATTCCCCTAAAAAAAGAAACTGCGTACAGCTCCCAAACAGAAGTCGAAAAAGGCACAGATCTCATCAAAAGAAGAGTCTGATTCTATCGGGGACTGTAAGCATTAAGGGCAGATCAACTCTACATCGTTATCTCATGCATGTAACTAATCATCTTCAATAGTTCATAATTATCAATTTTCTGAAATGTAGCCATTGATTAAAAAAAATAAGGAATGTTGAGAGAACAATGGATATCAATCATTACAGGAAAGAAAATAGTTAAGTACAAATTATAGAAGACCAATGAGAGTTACCTGCTGAAGAATTTGAAGTCCTATTCCAACAATTAATGCACGCTTGACTCCAGGTTCAAGCAGAGCCTTCCAAACTGCACCTTTCGCAACAACTTCAGGATCATGCAGTGCATCCTTAGAGCCAAGCACTGATTGGCTGACTAGTCCAGCAGCTGGGAAAGCTTCACCCTCTACAGGTATATCATAACCAGAAGTTGAAACAAATGAATTGAACTGAGGCGCAGGGACAGCTTCTGCATGCAAATAAACCCTTTGGAGTCCTACTTCCCTTTTCCTTCCCTTAACCTTCTCAGATGTTTTATAAACCAACCGCCAACCTCCACCAATGTCTGTGTTGCTAGGTATTTCGCCAACATTATCCTGGTTCAAGCTGCTATTACTTCTCATGCCTAGCATGCCATTACTTCTCAGGCTGCTATTGCTTCTCATGCCAAGCATGCCCTCACTTCTCAGGCTGCTATTGCTTATGAAGCCAAACATGCCGCCCTTAAATGGTTGAGTCCTTTCCCTCTCTGCAGCATTAGCTTGAGGTGAAAGCAATGGTGCATGCAGGTTGTCACTTGTGCCATAGGGATTAGACTCTACATCAGCCATACTTGAGAAGCTGCACACTTTGGAGAAGCCCCTTGCACTACCAGGCTCAGGAAGGGCATCATGCACACTACCAAACAGAGTAACGATAGGGTCCTTGAGACTTGTGCTCTGTGATGCAATGCTTGCTTGGCGGGATATCATGCTGCCCTGTCCATTAACTGGTTGGGCAACCAGTGAAACTTCCTCATTGGGTCCATATAACTTTATGCAGTCTTTCCCTACATCCTGGTTAGCAGTGAGCTCATTGACTGGAGCAACTATGTACTCTTCGAAGGAGGTGGTTTCACCCCCAGGGCTCAAACCTTCAGCCAGTAAAGCCAACTCACCTGTAGATAAATAAAAGCTCCAATTAGAATCTGCCAAAAATTATGAGAAATGTAACCTTAGGCTTCAAAGGAACATTTTAAACTTTTGTGCTCAATGAATCTCGGGCTTGACATCAAAGCCTCTACAACCAACTAGCTAATTCAATCTATGCCACGTCCCATTCTCCTTGAAAAAATTTCGGGCAAAAAGCTAATGCACTGTCCACAGTTGAAGTCCAAAGGAATTTTCCGGTAATGATAGTGACTTTTGAGTTAATTGGACGATGAATGAGTGTCGTATCCATATTGTCAAAGATAAAAATGAAGAGAAATTTTTCACAAGTAATGATGACAAGCTTTTAGTGACATCATAACGGGTAAAAAAAAAAAAAGGCCAGTTTTAGAGTCACCTGAAACATCTTCGGTGCCGCGTATTCTCTGCAAGACCTTCCTAGCCTCATCAATTCGACCTCTGCTCACAAGCCATCGTGGGGATTCAGGCAAGAAAAACACAGTCAGAAGGAAATAAACGACAGCAGGAATAGAAATAACCCCAAGCATCACTCTCCAACTGGGGGAGGCCATTAAGGACATTGAGAAAACCATACAGTAAGCCAAAAACATGCCGGCAGAACAAGAGAGCTGAGTGACAGTATTCAATTGACCCCTGATATCGGCCGGTGCTATCTCAGATATGTAGAGAGGAGTAAGAGTGACGGCGAGAGCAATGCCAAACCCATCGAATAGTCTCGACAACAGGACGATATAAACATTAGGAGCCCATAACATCACCAAACCGCTACAGAAATACATCACGGAAGATATTATCAACATAGGACGCCGTCCAAGCAAATCAGAGACTTTGCCGGAGAATATTGTTACAAAAGTGCCAGTAAGAAATGTCATGGACACAATTAGCCCTTCAAGCGTGGGATCAGCATCCAAGTTGAATTCTCGCTTTATATATGTCATGCCCCCTGCAGGAGGTTAGCAACAACACTTTTTCAGCGAGGAGATCTAGTCCCCTAAACCATTAGCAGCCTTCTTCCGTTCTAAGCATTTGGGATATAAATACCAAAATCAAGAAACATAAACTTACTTTCGAATGAGATGCACAACAATTCTACTGTGTTTCTGAGTGATGACTAAATCTACTTTTGAAGATTTGCGGGAATAAATGAAATCTTAAGATTTTGAGATAGCATACAGGACATGGATAGGCATCAACTGAAAATAAGAAATTAGGAAAACCTCCGGATGAAGGGATGAAGAAAAGACGTATGAATGCTTAAGAAATAATGAAAAGATAACCCACCGGCAATGGCAGAACTATCCCATCCAACCAGGAGATTTCCGAGGGTTGCAGCAACCGCAACAAGTACAACTTGACTCATCTTTAGGGGCAGAGGCGGAGGGGCGAGAAACCCGACCCGGAAGACTATTTGGAGAACAAAGCTTCAGGAGGTGTTGACCGTTCCAGAAAGACGACCACTGACAGAGAGAGTGAAGCAGAAGGCGGGAGGGATATACGCCGATTTGCGACTCCAAGTGTAATCACATTAACAGAATTAAAAACCCCGCCCCTGGTCGTTCAGGAGATTTTTATTGTATTAGTGCAGTGTTCATGAGTGTGCGTCATATGCTATTCTTTATCCATCACCTGAATCCTAATCGCATCGTATCCGTCCGCATTCTATTCTAGTACTGCAAACTCAGCATTCGCTGGAAGAGAAATTTTGTCAGATATTTATTACTATTTTATTTTCCAAGTCAACCGACAAATGCCGAGATCTCGATAAGGTTATGTTCGCTCTCTCTCTCTCCCCCCTTTTTTTTTTTTTTGTGGTTTGGTTCAATAATACAAACACAAGCATAAGAGGGACAAGCTAAATTAAATTATTGAAATAAGGAAGTTAGTGATAGAGGAGTCCGAAAAGGGCTTCACACCAGACACGGACTTTAAATAAAGGACGGATTTTTATGATAAAATGGAGTCTGAAAATTATGTGTGAGAGCGCGGAGATGCCACGCTGCCTCCTTAACTTGAGAGATCAGTTCTCAAATTGGAATTAATTAATTTCATGCGGACTCCTCTCAAATTCTTGCCCATACATGTGTTCGTTACTGTTCTCATGATTGGAGGGGGGCATGTTTTAATAAGTTTAGGATCCCACGCTAAATTGGCGACGGCATATTTTAAGGCAAGTGGCACCCCTGCCTTGCCCCAGTCCCCTGACTAAAACAACAGGGATGAACGCCAACAAACAGCTACGGAAGGGTATTAATATCTAGATGTGATTCGCTCCCCAAATTCATTGGATACAGTTTGGGCGGGCGCCCGTATTTAGAAATTGTGAACATAGTGTGCCGTTAATCAATAACTCCTGACGATTCACAAAATAAGTTTGCTGAAATTTCAATGGCATTGACCGCTCAGGTAGCAGCAATCTTGCGCGGGCACGTGGTTCACATCCCCTGTACGACACGCACAACTTGCGGGACAATTGTCAAGCCAGGTTGGTTTTGTAAAACTCGCGCAATACAAATTAGAGGAAATATTATTGTCTCTCCAGTCATATGACACGCCATGCTTGTCGTTTCTGAATCTCCTTTTTTTTTATCGTAAATAATATACGATCTCATCATTTCTCCTTTGTCTTTACCTTCTTTGTATTTTCTAAAGTAATCTGGTTGCGTTGGGTTTCCCCCACCCCTCCGGGCCAAAGCCCATTGAAAAGAAGAGGGCTAGTTGATGAGAAGCAAGCCCGAACACGTCTTCATTCGATGGGCACAGCAGGCCCATTCCATTATGCAGAAGGGCACGCGAGTGATTTGATTCTTTCCCTCTCTCTGTTTCTCCCTTTGGGCCTGTTTGGTTTGAGGCCTGTTTGGTTTGAGGGGAGAGAAGGGTGCGGTAAGAAAAGGTGGGGAGGGTTTAATCTTGCCTTATTTGGTTTAATCAAAAAAAAAAAAAGAGAGAGGAAGGGATATTTAATGCTCCCTTCTTTGATTTAAGGGAGGGAAGGAAGGGATAGTAATAATTAATTTACTATTTTACCTTTACATATTAGTTTATATTTTTATTTATGTATTATATAAATTCATTTATATCTTATTTCAAATTATGTAATTCAATAAATATTCAGTCTTATCATATTAATATGTGTATTTAAAAAGTAGCAAAGTAATTTTTTTAATTTTAATAAATATAATAATATAATTTAAATAATCAAGTTAATAAATTTTATATGCTCCAAAAAAATGAAATTTTTGTTCTTTTTCTATTATTTTGTTTTCCCAAATTTAAAATATATTTTAATTAATAACATAATATATTTACAAAAATTAATTTATTTTTTAATAATATAATTTTTCATTGCAATAATATTTTTATTTTAAAATAATTTTTATTATAATATATTTTTAATTATAATAATATTTATTTTTTATTTTTTGATGATAATAAATTTTTATTTAAAATAAATCTTATAATAATATATTTTATAGGTATTAATAAAATATCACAAAAAACATAATGGCAAAATGATCTAACAATTTGGCTCTCCTCTAAAAAACTTAGGGGAAGCCAAAATGGGGCAGGGGAGAGACAGGAAATTTTAGTTTCCTTCCCTTTCAAAATTTCTAACCAAATGAGGAGATGGGCTTATTTTCTCTCCCTTCCCCCATCATTCCCTCCAACCAAACACACCCTTAGTTCTTCCTCTTGTTACATTATTTTGAATATATTTTCACATGGCTATTCTTGTTTGTGATGTTTAATTGCAACGGTAGACACCCAATATCTGCAATGATAGTACTTTTTTAAAATGATTTGGAAATGTGAGAAAGTTTTTGATGGCAGTAATGTGATTCGTAGTTTTGTTTGTGATGTAAAGGATAGAATTTGTTTCTAAAATTCAGAAACACACACAAACTTCTTTTTTGGCCCATCGTAAATGCAAACTTTATATGAGTTTGATAGGTGAGCTAAGCAAATTTTAGCTCTCCTCTCCCTCTATTTAGTATGGCTATAAGGGAGTTTTGTTCTATACAATTCTTTTCATAACATAAAGGATCCTTCAAGACGTGGACTGAGTTAAGTTTCAAGAGGGCTCACCAATGTCCAGTCTAAATTCCTTTTAGATGGAAAGTGATGATGGAGGCTAAATGTTCCCTCCTGTTTCCCTTTTCTGTTTGTTTTTGTTTCTCGTGTCATTGCTTCTTTTTTTTTTTTTTAATCAGTACTAAAAGTCAATACATTGTACCAAACGTCAAGAAGTCCTAGTTTCCTTTCTCAAACCCCTTCCCTCATAGAAGATGGTTGATCTAATATACAAAAGTTACTCTTCATGGAATGAGAGAGTTTAGCTAACTGATTAGTAGTAGAAATTTGTTTCCCGGTGGTATGTACCAAAATAACAGTCCAATGTCTAAGGAATAAAAGTCTAGCATTGTCAGCTATGTCTTTAAACGGGTAATTCTCATCACAGCCTCTACAAAACAAAGACATGGCTTCTACACAATTAGTGTAAATCACTATCTTCATATAGCCTCTGCTCCAACAAAGTTGCAGCCCATGAATCATGCCAAGAAGCTCTGCAACAGCTAGCGATTCATATACAATCTTACAGCTAAATCCCCCAATCCACTGGCCATGATTGTTCCAAGCAGCACCACTACAACCGTCTCTACCATCTTGTAAGACTGATTCATCCACTTCCAATTTGATAAAGTCCTCCTGGAAACAATGGGTACAGTCTTTTTACATAGTGAGCGGCAAAGTAGAACTTATAGTTGGTCATTAAATCTCTATCCCAACAAGTATAGAATAAGCTATCATGTGCACTAATCACATTACCAGCTACTCTAGAATCAAAAAGCTTGTTACATCGAGAAACCCAAACATTCCAGCATATATAACCAAAGAGAATCGACCATTGGATATTTTTTGTGTAAATATAACTTGCCTCCATAGTTAGATTCTATTTAACCCATTCTGACCCCTGTAGAGTAGTGAAAGTAGACCATAGTTGCGGATCGACCACTGACTTCCACCTTTGGATAGTGTTGGCACAATTCCTCATCAAGTGCGTAGAGTCTTCCTCCTCATCACATCCAAAAGGGCATTCTGGTACTGGCCATCTTCAAAAAAGCTTCTAGATGTTGTCGTCCTGTCTTTAGTGACCTGCAAGAAGAAAATTGTAGACAAATTTAACAATAAAGCAACTATCAGTTAACAGCCATTAAAAGTATTTATCCTCTCCTCTCTTCTCATGATATAGGTATGCATAAGTGATTTGGTTCGTAACATGGTAAGAAAACCAATAGTTGAGTTTTTGCATATTCCATTCCCCCTTCAGTGTCACATAATCTATCACATGTTACTCCTTATCCACCCATCCTTTATACTCTAGTATCAACACAGCAAGGGGGCTCCATGATCGAAGGAATCACTTGGCTGCACACCTTTTCGCTCACTCATCCTTTCACTGTTTGGGAGAACTTTCCGCGTCGTTGCTTTTGGTTTTTGCTCCCGCTTTTTTTTTGTTTTAAGTTATAAGCTGTTTAATGTTAGTGATCAAGTTTCTAGTCAAAACAATAAATTCCTTTTAAATAGTTTACGTGAAAACTAGTAAATATAGATATATACCCTTTCGCTCCTGTCTTGACCATCCTTCTAACTCCATCTATGTTGACTCCTCTTCTTCGCCCTATCTATTCTTTTACTGAGCTTTACTCTGAAAATTTCGGCTTCTTTTTTGCTTTATCCTGATTAAAAGTATTAATTTCCCCAGAAAAAAAGAAAAAAAAAACCGCGTGCCCTATTTACTTCTCAACACCGCTCAATCCTAATACTCTGTGTCATTTATCTCAGTGTTTAGTTCATAGGTTTTAAAATTTTATAGTTTAATGTATTTATTTTTGCAAGTAATTAATTTTTATTTTTATCACTTAAAAATAAAAGATGTAAGATAACAGGCCGCAAGCAAATCAGTGTACTTTAAATAATAAATGCTTAAAATAATACTACCTCATGTCTTCAATATAAGAGTTAGTTGACTAATTTGAGGAGATTAAGAAAATAAGTTAAGTTAGTTATTTGTAATAAATAGGTATTGTTTTTCCTAAAACATCCCTACTAATCAAGTGTATTAGTTAGAACTACTATTATTAGAAGGATTACCTTAAAAAAATATATAAATGTGAGAGACAAAGTGGATTGACATTTTATATTGATGATCAAAATAAAAGTCAAATAAGATCTTATATTAAGAACAGTAAGTAGTATAATATAAAATTAAATTTCTACATTTACATGTTCAAAGGAAAAAATGGGGGCCTTCTTACTGGGCAGGGCATTTATATTTGATGTCCAATTATGCCTCACATGATTATCTCTTATGGAAGAATATATGGGGGAAGAAAAAATAAGGCCTTATTATCTCTACTCTTTGATACTAGCTCTTGTCTTTTAATACATATGTTAGTTTGATATTTAATTTAATCATAAATATAAAATTTCAATCCATTTTATCTCTTATATTTATCTAATTTTTCAAAGTAGTCTTTATAGTAATTACATGTATTAAAAGTTTTATTAAATGATAATTCTAACTAATATACATGATTAGTAAGGACATTTTAAGAAAGACAACACCAGATTATTATAAATAACTAGTTTAACAAATTTTGTAATCCACTCAAATTAATTAACAGTTCTTTCATGAAGGATCTAATATAATATAAGATATAGTTGGTGAGTACCTTTAATATAAGATATAACTGGTAGGTTCAGGAGGAGTGGCATAATTTTTCACTCCCTAGATAGTAATAAATATATAATATTACCTCTTATTCTTGATATAAGATCTACCCGATTAATTTAGAAATATTAAGAATATTATTAAATTACTCAAGACTTAATTATAACATATATTACATGATATTCTTATAATACTTATAAGTATTATTAGATTATATATCAATTTATAAATGAATTAAATTAGTTTTATTGTCATTATAATTTTATAACAACAACTATTATTGTATTTATAAATAAGATACCCATTTATTTCACTTCAGTTTGGGTGACCCGACTCGTCTTTTCGAAGGGCCCGAAGAACGCGCGGCCTAACCGTGAACTCGAATCATGCTTGGTCATGCTGATTCCACATCGCAGAACAAGGTTCCGATTCCTCCCTCCCCTGCCGCCCAGCAGCTTCATGTTCCTTACCACGCAAATGCACAAAGTTGCTTTCTTTTCTTCAAAGGGCACTTGACTCGGACGGAAGAGTAGAGCAGAGGTGACGTCGGGTTTTTCACTCGAGGAAAAGGTCCAAAGTTAGCTTTCTGTCTGTCCATGGATTCCACCATCGAGGGCACGCCTAGGTATTACGGGCTCTGCGCCATTGGAGGAATGCTCAGTGCCGGCACTACCCATCTCGCCATCACTCCTTTTGACGTCCTAAAAGTCAATATGCAGGTTTTGTTTGCCTTCTTAGCTCTGTTTTCCTTTCATCTAGCTCATAAAGCTATTTTATTGGGTTACTGCATTGCTTTTGAAATGCTGGAAAACTTGCATCAGAAGTTGTTTTTCCTAGTTTCCACTCACCATGGTTGTTGTCTTGACCATTTCTGTGTTAGTGTTCTCACTTTTCAGGCCTGCATCTCTTTAATCTGTAATGCTAGTTTACTTCATCTGAGTTGGTTCTTGAATTGCACTTTAATTTTTAGAAACTTGTACCAGAGTTTCATTGTTGCTTAGATCATTTCTCATGGGAGATTTTTTTCACATGCAGGTGCACCCAATTAAATATTACAGCATTTCCTCGTGCTTTACTACCATATTAAGAGAACAAGGGCCTTCTGCCCTCTGGAGAGGTTGGGGCGGCAAGTTCTTTGGATATGGGGCTCAGGGGGGTTGCAGATTTGGTCTGTATGAATATTTCAAGGGACTTTATTCCAATATAATGGGAGACTGTAATAGGAGTGTGATTTACTTTGTTAGTAGCGCGTCTGCTGAAGTATTTGCCAATATCGCTCTATGCCCATTTGAAGCTGTCAAAGTGAGAGTGCAGGCACAGCCCTGTTTCGCTAAGGGGCTGTTTGATGGCTTTCCAAAGTTGTATGCATCAGAAGGCACACAAGGGTAAATACTTAATGCAATTGTTTTATACTTGGTCTGCATCTGTTTCTAGGGGATGATTGTTTAACTTCTGCTTGCAGATTCTACCGTGGGCTTATTCCACTTTGGGGCCGAAACCTTCCGTGTAATTTCACATCTCTTGAAATGACATTTAATGCAATCAAACAAAATTTCTTTTTTTTTTTTCTAGGTCTAGCGTTTTACGGTATGTCAGCATTATTATGCATCCACTTGCCAGAGTAATAACTTGGAATTTACCAACCAGCGACCACATGTCATCGTTATGGCGATTTGATGCCTACACTGGTCGTGGTCTATATTTATAAATGCATGGATAATATACCCTCCTCCATGCATTGAAGTGATAATCAATATGTGCACATACTAACTTACCTATTGGTATTTGTGAGTTGCTATATTAATACACATTTATGGCCAGATTAGAGTATCCGTTTCTGACTGATCAGGTCTTTTGTTTTATTCGCCTGCTGATTGGCAGTGGACTTTTCTTTTTTTGGGTTTGAGGGTGCTGAGTAATCAAAGTACACTGGACTGTGTTCTTATAATAATCAACTTTTTGTTGTTCTTTAGATTAGCATGACGATGGAATGGATAGTCCACTGATAGTGAATTAAAATATTCATGGTTGTTCATCAATGAACTGGCTATTAATTATTGTGTTGATTTTTTGGGCAGTTTCTGTGGTTATGTTCTCAACATTCGAGCATTCTGTTGATTTATTGTATCGCAAAGTTGTTAAGAAAAGAAAGGAAGATTGCTCAATAACTCAACAACTTGGGGTGACGTGTTTAGCTGGATATGCTGCTGGGTCTGTTGGTAGCTTGATTTCGAACCCTGCAGACAATATTGTAGCTTCTCTTTATAACAGAAAGGCTGATAGTCTTATGCTGGTATCTATTTCTTTACGTTTGGCTTTGATGATACTTATTTGAATATTGGAAAGATTTTGGAAGTTTGATGGAATGATTTATTCTTCTTATGAACAGGCTATCAGGAAAATTGGTCTAACCAATCTATTTACGAGGAGCCTTCCTATTAGAATCCTTCTGGTTGGCCCTTCTATAACTATGCAATGGTTGTTTTATGACACAATTAAAGTTATAGGTGGACTGTAAGTGCATTACCCTCAAACTATTTTTCATGACATGTTATTTAGAGACTTTTGTTTATCTTAAAGTCAAATGTGCCCCTTCCCATTATATCTGTTGGGATGTTATTTTACCCTCTAGTTGTTTTGTGTGTGTGTGTGTGTGTGTGTGTAGGAAAGAAGAATGTGAGCAATCAGAAAAAGACACAGCTGGTTGATAATTTGATGTTGAAGGTGCATTTTTAAGAAAACAAATGTACAATTCGATAAAAGAGAAAATTGGTCCGTACTACCTAGAACAATTTCAGTTCACAAATTCTGGGTTTCAGATAAGGATTCTTTATTCAAATATAATCAAAGCATGAGAGGCCTGAATGATTAAAAAAATCTTGGGGCACAAACTATCATTTTCCTCTGTTTGATCCAGTATAGTGGCTGCCTCAGGGGAGGGGATTAGGAATGAGGTTGAATAATATGTGAATTTGTGTTTTCAAAGAGGAAAACAACGGTACCTCATGGAAGGGGATTAGGAATGAAGTTATGTGTTATGACCCTCCGCGAATACTTCTAGGTTAAAACACCTTCAGCTATATAAAGAACAGATTTGCACACACTGATGGAAATTTAAGCTAATACAGATTACGTAGATGCAATGCACTACATTGCTACAAGAACATTACACAAGTCCTACTTACAAATGAAACTGAGAAGGAAGGAAAAGGCTACCTTTCAGATTCTAACATGGTATAACAAGGAGAAAAGATGCAACTCTCACAGACACTACAGTCTCAACATAACAGAAATTCTAGATAAAGAACATAACAGGTCTGCCAATCATTCGAGAGGATTGGCTCTCTCCACTCCGATGCCTAATCCTGACTTAACGTTCTTCCTCCCCCCTCCTATTGAACAAAAGGGAAGATTTATTGACCCCAAAAAGTGACTCTCACAGTCCTCTACTTATCCCTCTCACAGACTTTGACTACAGTAACCCTATAGCTGCCCTACTTCCCTATTTCTTTCCCCGAAATAGTAGGAATCGCCGAGTCAAAGTTCTGACCAACAAAAGCATCTTTCCCTTTTCATGTATTTTCCTAAGTCTCCAAAAGTGATCCTAACATTGTGACACTGGTTCACTGATTTTGAATAAATTAGTCTAGTTCTTGCCAATTCATGTATCAGACATTGTATGATTTGCATCTATTTTATACAGAAGTTCTATTTTTCCTTTGGGCCGTGTCTTTGAGTAAAGGAATTGACTCCTTGGAATACGGCTTTGCTCAAGACAGAAAGGAGTTTTCTTTTCTTTTCTTTTCCCTTTTTTTCTTGGAGGGGGTAAGAGGGGAGCTTAACTTCTCTAAACTCTCATTGCTATTTATCAATTTTATGTTAAATTAATTGAAGTGTTTATTTATGGAAGAGCAGGTGGACAAGTATAAAATTGTATGCTTGAAATGTCAAAATTCAAGGCAAGAAGCATAAAAAAGAACGTTCTAAGATATTTGTTTTTCCTTGAGTGGTTGAAGTGAATATAGGCAGAGTAGGTCAAGCGGGGGAAACATTTTCTTAACCATAAGCTGTGATATCTGTCAAATGGCTAAGATTTAAGAATACACAACTAAATTGCTACCATGGGCTATGATCATTGAGATAATGTGTCACAATTTTTAACCATCAAATGTGTGGATGAGTATTACATAACCAATGAGCATACAGGAAAATGTAAAGCTTTGATTCTGTGAAAGCATGTTAAAATTCCATCATGCAGTAGGAATAACCCTAATATTTTAAACAGGCAAAAATGTTTTAAACCTCTGTCAATTTGGGCTGGTGCAATTTACCCTCTCAATTGTAAGACTACCAATCCTATAAATTCACAAATCCATGCCACTTGGATTATATCGTGCCATGTTCTCTCTGGATGGCCAACAGAGGAAAATACCTCTTTAAAAAAAATTAAAAAAGATTGAACCCTCATTTTCCTCCCTTTTTAATGCACAAGTACTGAGAGCACACAAAATTGTCTGAACCTTATTTCCTCAAAGCTTGGATTAGTTTGGATTTGTTAAGAAAGCAGATATTCAGCTCGGTTCCATTAGACTCTTGGTCAAGGGTGCAAAGAGAAGAGTTGAATTACATGAATTTTTATTGGCCAAAATAAATTCACATCAATTTTTTAAACTAGGGCCTGATAGTCGGGTATTTATGATTGAGGGGTAAATTGCACAGGTAGCTGTTGTGTGTGCTTGAGCCATTTAAGTATGTTTAAATATAGTTAACAAATTGTTATTTAAAACTGGGGATGGGGTTAAAATTATTGGCATGCTTCTAAACTTCTGCACTGGCTACTAGCCGGTGCAAAAAATGACATTCGGTGAGTTCCAGGTGCATTGTACTATGTTTCAAAACAATGCAGAATTTCTGAGATTTTCTGTATTTTTTGGTTGGCCCTACCCCATTGTGTTTTGCCTTTTGTTCTATTTGACAAGTCATATTATTAATGAGGCCTAATCCTTGTTGGTGACATGATTTTGTAATGAAACCTTGCAGGCCAACTAGTGGTGAAGTTGTGACTGACTCGGGAAGAAACGAGGTGGGCTAGGTTCCCGTAAAGGGAATGACCTAGTCGCCTCTTTCTGTTGACCGCGCCTGATTGCTAGTCAATTTATAGAGTATACAAGATTATTTTGTCCATCATCATCCAAGCCTTCTTGGATTCGTCATTGTAACAGACTATATTTGAAGGTATTTAAATTACCTTGGACAAGAATGGGGAGGGCATAGTAGTATGCGTCCCACATTTGCAGTTCAAGAGCTATCATTTCTGCATATCCTATAAATTTGTAGCGGAAGAATGTAATGGGAAGCTTCAGCAGCAGTGCTCGAGGTGCCAGTTTTTCTGTTCCCCTGGCATTTATGGCATGTTTAAAGAAACTGTTTGTGCAGGCTCTTGATCTGATAAGGAGATGGTTTTTAATTATATTTTGGTTTTCCTGGTGCCTAGGACGCTAGTTGGTATGAGTAGCACAATTGTCTTCATTATCTGCATGGTGTCATGGTCGGGTAATGCTCTCCATAGTTCCAGAACCGACTCTCAAACTACAACTGAGAGAAGGAACTAAAAATAATGAATTATTGATAGATATGTGTGGCGGCATTTAGATGAATTATTGAGGGTGAAAGGAAGGGAGGCGTCACGAGAGGCTGATTCTGGTGGCTGTGAAAGGGTTGGCCTTGGCCCCATCATTTATGAATGAAGGGCGTGGTGCCAGACACAGCCCCAGAAGGAGGGATGCCCACAAATTGAAGCCCTTCCAACGTGACTGGTTCCTTATCCCCCAACTCTGCTCATCAAATGTCATCTTCATCTTCACATGTCACAAGATCTCATGCGTCCCTCCCCACTTTTGCTTCATCCTACATCTTCATTAATTATACATCTTTTATTGCCCCATTTTAGCTGTCATGTCCAATGTTTTTTGTTTTTTTAAGAAAATTGTTTTGGGGTTCTTCAAATATCTTCAGAATATTAATTTGCCCCTTGCCTTTGGAGAATCCAGTAAATATCGTCCTTCCATGTTTACAGTGAATCTAGTTAGATATCATGTTTTTAAAAAAAAAAAAAAAAAAACTTCACAAGTTGCATTATTTGTAAGTTATGAACAATGCGTCTGATTTTCTAGATCATATGCGATGTGTAAGAATTACTGACAGTTTTAACAATATGTGCTTAACCGAAAATTTTGTAAATAAGTAAATCATAAATTTTTTTTTTGAGCACTAAGTAAATCATAAATATTTAATTACAAGATTTTAAACTACAATGGCTAAATTAAAAATTAAGTGAAATGAAAAAAAACAATACAAACTAAGCGTATTTGTGTGAATTATGATTTTATAAATATCTAATCCGACTGGCATAAACTCTCATACTCGGGATACTAAAAGCAATGAAAAAGTAATTAAAATTATTTTAGAATGTGTGTAACTAATCTGATTCTAACTATAAGATCTCATTTGTAGTTTATAAAGGAGGTTTTATAATTAGGACTGGAGTTACTATCAGATAATGTATATCCGTGTGTTGGTGTATTCAATTCACGTTACCAGAAGATGGAATTATTAACTATACTGGGGGAGGGAGATGCTCTTGCTTCGCAGAAGAGGAAGAAAGGAGAATGCACAAGTGTGTATAATACTGAAACTCCAGTTGCGTGGCGAGGCTGGAAAGCCAATAGCTAGCCAGCATAAAAAGCTCTTCTGAAAATAGGGGATCGGGCAATGATTAAGGAATTGTTATTATCTATGTGGGGCCGATATTTGATTAGATAATTACTAATTGTATACTAATATGACAGTTACCCAATATGGTGGATACAGGTAGGTAGGTAACGACTCAAACCTCAGCTGCGTCCCCGTGTTTTACCCTTTTGCAATTGCACGAGCAAAAGGCTTCCTATTCATTATTGTTAATTATTACCTTCGATTTTTAATATAAGAGTTAGTTAACTAATTTGAATGGATTAAGTAAATTAGTTAACTAGTTATTTGTAATAAATTAGTTAAATTAGTTAAATATTCTTACTAATTAAGTGTATTAGTTACCACTACTATTACTACAAAGACTACCTTAAAAAATAAATAAACATGAGAAACAAAGTAAAAATTTAAAAAGGTAAAAAGTTATATGATAGGTTCAATTGGTTGCCCCCTTCTTGTATCGATTTTGACAGTTTAAGACCGTAGCACACATTTTTCATTAGGAACTCAACTTGATATACTAATGTGCTTGTGCATATAATTAACTTCCCATCTCTCATAGATTTGATAGATTATTTGCTTAAAAATCCCTTTTTAAAATAAATAACACGGTTTTGGTCAAATAGTATAGTTAATCAACGTAGACAACTGGTAAACTTATGCCTCGGCTGGGTAAAATTAAGGGGGAATTAGGAGAATAAATTACTCGCCCTAAACCATGGACAAAACTGGTATAGAATCAGTCGATTTTGTTCTCTTCTTTTTTTTTCCCCCTTCTTATTCAAGTGCTAAAAATGGGAAACTTATGGCACAAGGGGCGAGACATATGTGTGTGTATATCATAAGATTCAAATTATAATATATATACTTAAATTTTGAATTATTATTTTTTAAAATATAAAATATATAAATTTTTAAAACTACATTTTTACTTCTTATCTTTACTTGCTGTATTTTTTTTTAATTAATTTCATTGCTGTTGTTTATTTAAGGTCGATTTTTATATATTTTTGTTATATTTTTCCTATTCTTATAATTCTCTATATACTCCATATAATTCTTAATATGGCTCACTTTTTACCACCTTTTAAAAAGTAAAAAGGGTCAAAGGTTAAAAAAATTCTAATAACTTTTAAGCTTTAACATTACTTTTATTAAATCCATTGAATTCCAAGCACTTAACATATTTATAAGGATGAGGCATACATGTCAACTTTTTTGGGTTTTTTACACACGATCATCTGATTGGATTAAATCGGAGTATTTTCAGGTCTGACCTTCCCATGATTAGCTCATGAAATAAAACAACCGACTCAATACCCATTGAGGAAGTAAAATAATTAATGTGTAAACATAGTTAAATAATTTCCAACTAGGATCGAAATGAAAAAATCTTCTAGGCGGTAAACAACATTAAAATTAGGGTAGTGATTAAAATTTATTAATTTAATTGTAACCAGATTCACTGCAATTTAACCATTAAATTGCAAATCAACATCTTAACCGATTAACTTGCGCCGATCTTTAATACTCGCTCTTGTATAAAAGCATTGACCACCAAAACTTTTGTTTTAAATACAAGCAAATCCTTCCATTTATGGATGCAGTCTTTAATAGAAGATGTCAACTGTCCTTTGGATGAGGACACATATATGCGTTTAACGATGCACTTAACTAAATTGTATTAAACATTAGTAGTAGGAATATCTTAAAAATCAATTTCAAACATTATTAAAAGAGACGCGAGATCCCCCCCCCCCCCAAAAAAAAAAAAACTCATAATCATGTTCCTCTCCTAAAATGAACACGCCAGCACCCCTGCAACTCACATAAAAGCCAGGAACACGTTGATCCTATTTCCTAGGTATTACCTTCGTTATCCGCTTAGCTGTGCAGAAGGATCCTTTTGATGCATCACAAACTAAAAACCAAAAAATTTCCATTTCCTTACCAGACCTTGAAGGAATTACGCAGCTGCCATGAAAAAAGAACCTCAAGGCTGACCTGCAATATCAATCAACGATGCTAATAGCGCAATTCACTGGCCTTGATGCCATAGTATGCAGCAATCATAGCTAATCTTCCCAATAGCCAAACACATTTAACCTCTCAACAAAGAAGTTTCGGCAAAGTTCCATGGTACACCAACTTTAGCAACATCAAAAATAAGCAAAAGCACCATATCACACCAAAAGAAAATTCTCTACAAAGTGGTAGAAAGGATGGTTTTATTTAACATCGATTTGAGTTGAACATAAATAGCTGATCCTCGATTCTTCCCTGCCACCCGTTTCTACATCGCTTGCTGGAGTGTACACTTCTTCTCGCTTTCTAGACAACGGATTCTAGACAACGGACACGGACAAAGAAACGTAAAAAAATCAAATTGTACATTGACCAGAGGGGGGGCGGATGGAAATCTACAGTTTGCTCTGTGAAAGTCAAAGTAAAATTTTACAGCCATCTCAATTGAGAAATGCGGCACCATATTGTCGAGCTTCAACGCAGTCATGATCCTGTCAAACATGGAAAACGCACAACATCAGCAGCCAACAGGACAAGGTAGCCTCACCAATCTACAACAGTAACTCTTCTCTCAAATCATGCATCCGCTCTTTGCTACCATTCCCTCAACCCAACCAGCCATGTCACAAGTGGTGAACCTATGTCAATTAGGACACAGACCTACAGGTGGAGTGGCTACACTTAGCTTTTACTCTTACAAGCCAACTCCAGTTTTAAAGTTCAAGTACCGAACAAGAAAAAACTCAGCTTACTCCTAGACTTGGCAGCTTTCAACAATGCAGTAACCAGATCAGCTTTCCAAATAACCAATGCCATTACGCTTTCTTTTGTTAGATTTAGAAAAGAAGCAAATCTGAGCCCAGCTCTTCTTTTGCTTTAGTGACTGTGACTTAACGTCCCTCTTTTCCCTTTTCTCCACAAGCTCGGCCATGAACTGGACAACAGCCTGAGATTCAGCAAGACATGGAATTATATCTAGACTAATGAAAGGTCCTCATTGGCATCAAAATAAATACACGAGAGACAGAATATTACCCGTGCTCCCATTTCAGCTATATGTCTTGGTGGCACTTCAAGAGGATTCTCCTCAACTCGTAGGACACGTAGTTTAGTGAGCATCTTAAATGAGTCAGGGAGCACACGTATTTGATTATTGCTGATATCCAATTCCTCAAGCATCTCAAGGTTCCCAATAGATCTTGGTATGGATCGCAAGTCAGCAAAATTGTTTCCTATGTTTATCTTGACCAGAGAGGTTGCAAAACATAAGCTCTCAGGCACTGACTCAAGCTCATTGAAACTGACGTCAAGTTCCTTCAGGTTTGTCAGAGATGACATTGTTGTAGGTAGTTGTTTAATGTTATTGTACCGCACAGACAGAATCTCAAGGCTCTGAATTTTACCTACAGCTTCTGGTAGGGCTTTTAGCCGATTATAATCAACACGAAGCTCTGTAAGAGAAGAACACTGACCGATAGAATGTGGAAGTTCTTCAAGATCATTTGTCTCTGCATTCAATTTTTTTAAGTTAATAAGTGACGCTATAGAGTCAGGAAGAGCAGAAAGTTGATTTGAGCTCAAATCAAGTTCCCGGAGACGTATTAATCTGCCAAAAGAAGCAGGCAGAGATGATAACTGGTTTCCTCTCACATCAAGATAGAGCAAACTAAGGAGATCTCCAATAGAATCTGGGAGCTCAGTGATCCTGTTAGAATGCAAATCCAATCTAGTTAAAGATGAAAGGCCTCCAATTGTAGAAGGTAGGGCCATAATCCGATTCTCAGATAAATCTAAGGAGATCAAATTCGATAGCTTCCCCAACGAATCGGGGAGCCAATCAACTTGGTCCATCAACTTGTTCTGAAGGCTGAGATCACGAGTACCTTTCTTGGCAGAAACTTCGATTAAACTGGCCAGCTTTATTAAACTCAATTTATCACCATCTTGGCCTGCAAAACACATTCCATCATAGCAAAACAGTTACCTTCAGATGAAGTTCACAACAAAATATGCAGACCAAATGATATATACTAAATATGGACATCTGATTGTACACAAATTTCAGAAGTCAAGGTTCGGCGTCAACCTCAAGTTGAAGAGCAAAATGGGTGTTAGCGGCAGAGACTGAAGCCCCCAAACAAAAAGGAATTTGACTGATGTAGAGTGACATTTATTCTTACCTGAATTGGTCGCGGGTTTTAGTGACGAATCCAATATCTGGGGTTTCGAAGCGATATTTGGTCCAATTCCATACCCGTCCCCGAGGAATGATGCCTTCGACTTGTTCACATAACTGTCATCTCTTGTAAACAATTGCGGTGTCTTTGCGGGTTCTTTCTCGGCGTTGAACAAGCTCGAAGGAGCGGCAGAAGCGGCAGCTGGCTGTGTATTCATGGGCCGCCAAACTGAAGCAGAGGCCGAATTCTTTGAGATGCCGAATGAAGTTGTGGGAACGGAACCACTGGAATGATTGGACCTGCGAGAATTTGAGTTGGCGGGAGAGGAAACGCATTTGGATGCTCTCTGAATCAAATCATCGAACAGCGAATGGACGTTTTCGAGATCAAGCAATTTCAGAGCCTCCCTCTTCTGCTCTTTGCTCTGAAAATGAATCAAGTTCTTCTGCATCTCTTGCAGAACCATGAACAGTTCGTCTGGCACGGCGGGGCTCTTAGTTTGTTTAGATATGGCTTCAAATCTAGCTTGGTCTTCTTTCTCAACATTTATTATCAAAACTTTTGCCGCTTCAACCTCATCAATTCCCGGTCTGGCGGGTAAAGATCTGTGAATTCTCATGATCTCTTCCACCACTTCGTCCACTGATGGCGCCGACGTCGACTCCATTCCCTTCAAATCCTAGTATTTCACTATCCACACAAACAACCAGATTTTGATCTCGACGAAGATTCAAAACTTTGAAATCATAAAGAGCTCCCCGTTTAGAATCAAATTGCTTCCTCTGCAAGCAGTCGAAATCCGTAACGCCCAAACTTCAAAGACGACAAAGGATGAGAAATTGAAACCGAATTTGCGTCTTCAGCTCTCTAGAACTGCAAGAAACAAGAGTAAAATAATTAAATGAGGACTCACGACTCACTATCCACAAAATATTTGAAAAAGAAAATAAACTATACATAGATACCTTCCTTGTCAATATATACAAAATAACCCAGAGCCAACCCAATTATTTCGCAATTTGGGTCCATTACCCAATCATACAAAACCAACAACCTTGCCAATCCACTTCCGCAATCGGAAACCGGGTTAAATCAAATACGCATATTGAATCTTACAAATAAGATAAACCCAGAGCACTGAATTCAATTCAAATGTAAACAGCAAGACAGCAATAGTAACAAATTTTTTTACCTGAGCAATGGTAACAAACTTCGCACTTGAACTTTTCAGCGAGATGAGTCGCAACAAAGAAGTGAGAAGAGGATGCAGCCACGGTACTGGAGTAGAAAATTCGGAGACTAAAGTGGAAAGGCTTGCCTGAACTGCACAGTCTCTTCCCAGACATCAACAGCTAATTCGACGGATTTCTCTGTCCGAAGAAAATCTGGAATTCGCGGTCGTTCGTGAGAAAATAAACTATGCCCAGCAAATCGCCACTTCCTTTTGGGGCAAAAAATAAATAAATAAATAAATACTGCTTGTCTTCCGGCTGCTCGTATTCACAATTAATACTCTTACAATTATTACAGTTACAATTATATTATAATATTTATATTATAATAATACTCCTCTAATCATTAATATAAAATCTAATTAATTAATTTAAAAAATTTATTAAGTTAGTTATTTATAATAAATATATGTTGTCTTTTTTAGAATACCCTTACTAATAATGTATATTAACTAAAACTACTATCTAATAGAATTTTTACAATTTGCAACTATCACAGGGATTATTTTAAAAAGAATAAATAAATATAAAAAATAAAGTAAATTAAAATATTATATTTAAAATCAAATTAAAAGTTAAACTAACTTTTATGCTAATAACATGGTCAAAGAAAAAAAAACTAAGGCATAAGAATTATAATTACCACTATTAATTTATTACAATTATATTTCCATGATTACAATATGGGTCAAATGGGGTTTCTTTTTACCTTGGCATTTCAAAAGTATTCTTCATTAGTTGGATTCGAGTTAATTAGGAGTTCGTGTCAAATTGCTTCTTTCTTGCTTTCTTTTTTTACTCCTCTCTCGGAATATAGTAGCAAGCTTTTTATAATCTCCATCCCCAAATAAAATACTGTATATAGTTCAAGATTTCATGATATTTGGGAAAAAAAAAAACCATTTTATCAAATACTACGTAATACAGCTCTTTTTAATGATTCGTCCTCCACCCTTAATAAATTATCTTTTTAAAAATTGCTCATCTTTAATTTGGAAGAAATAAATTTTAATAAACAAGGACAAATTTTTTAATATACTTAATTTTAACAATTATCTACTTCATTTAGGAATAGAAGGAGTGCTCCATTCAAAAAAGGGAAAATTAATCCTGAAGTCCTTATACTTTATATTAATTTTGAATTAGGTCCTTATAGATTAGTTTCTTTGAATTAGACCCTCACACTTAAGTCTATTAAACCTGTTGGTCCCTGAACCCTTAACACCGTTAATATTAGCTGAGTTGGCTGAATATATTTATCCACATAAGCCGCGACTTGTTTCCCTCCTTGTGCATAAAAAAAAAAAATATCATGAACGCCCAAGATAAGGTCCATATCTTCGCCGTCACTCTTTACTGTAACATCGCCATCGAGATCATGAATGCCAAACAAGCATCGCTCCTCGTGTTCAGATCCTAGGACGAAATCTGGAGAATTAGGCTGGCCATACACCAAGCCATATAGCAAAATCATGAGCAAGAGTGAACTGACATTTCTTATTGAGCACAGTACTCCCTTAAACCCACTAAATCCGTCTTTTTTAGCTTCATGACAGCAGAGGGGAAGGCCATGATTTCTTTTGTTCTTTAATTTTTGTATTGAGCCCAAGATGTTTTTCCCCCCTTTTTTTGTAAATTTTACACCTTCCTATTACTCAGACCTCAGGTACTCATGTTTGTCCTCTTTTGTCCTGTTCATCAAAACCACCATTGAAAATATCGACCAATACAACCATTGTTCAGAAATCATGACCCTTACATATTTAAAGTGAAAATTATTCAAGAGTTGCATATATCTATTCTTCTTTTCAAGCCCAAGACCCATCAAAACCCAAACTCACAGCTTCTATGTTGGCAGATCCAGGACGTGTTGATTGTATGGTCCTGATGGAGGAAGGGAGGTGCTGGGGGAGATCAGTAGCGGATGAGGGTTCTATCTTTCTCTTTTATACTTTAATTGCTTTGACACTGTTAATTTCCCGAGTTTTATCCTAGAAGATGAATACAAGGGATGCTTGCTCCTGGGAATGATGTTCCGGATGTCGGCGGTGAGGTTATAGCAAAGCGGCGGGCATTTTTTAATTTTTTGTACCAGTCAATATCGATGTTTGTAGATATTTTGTTTATTCAGTAGTGGAAGGGTGACAGCTCATATTTTTTTAATTCAAATGGCAGCACAGTCAGCAGCCAACTCATTCATTTTTCAGCCACTTCACCTAACATTAACGATGTTAAATGCCGAAGGACCAACGTGCTTAACGGGCCTAAGTGCGAGGACCCAATTCAAACAAATCAATCTATGAGGACCTAATTCAAAATTGATGTAAAGTATAAGGACTTGGGGATTAGTTTTCCCTTCAAAAAATTAACTAAGATTTATTGATTTTGGTTATTTTCTAAAAAATTCTTATAAACAGGGAACGGAGGAGTACTAAAATAAAATATTCGTGATAATAACAGTTCACGATTCGTGAGGGTGGAAAGCCAAAAGAAATTTGAGACTCGTGAGGCGTGTTTTCTCCCCCGAAATGAAAGTTAAAATTCAAGTGAATAACGTGAAATCGACTACGACTGATAGGAATCTTTTTTTTTTTTTGGTCAGAATATAGGATTCTAAATTTATGAGTGAATTATATTGGCTGGCAAAAAAAATTAATTTTGATTTAATTTTTGAATACATAACGCACGAAAGGATGTGTTAATTACGGCCTCACATCATTAATATCAGATTCACTTAATCAATTTAGGGATATTAAAAAACTAATTAAGTTAATCGTTTTTAAAAAAATATTTGTTGATTTACTAATTGATTTTTCTCAAAAACCCTCTTAAATAATTTGAACTAAAAATAAACCATTTTAACATATGCACTCAATAAGGAATAGATAGATTGGAAAAAAATATGTGAGACAAAATCAATTAAAATCTTATATTTAAAACCAAATTTAATACCGAGTTAGTTTTTTATATTAGGGATAAGAAGTTATTTATAATTAAATATTATAAATACCTCCTGATAATTTTTTCTGGAGGGTCTAAAGTCTTGTCACGTTAAAAAACCAGAGTTAATATTACTGTTAATACTTATAATTTTGGTTTTATGTCCTGTAGCTTTAAATGACTAGTTTTGATCACGCAAATTTACGACGAGTTGGTTTGAATTTAACAAATTGTCCTTATAATTTTGTTTTGGTTCTTATATTCAAATTCAGATCAAATTCTTGCGGAACTATAAGACCAAAACCACAGCCAAAATTCAATTAAATTAAACCGTAATGACTAGTGATAATATTAACGTAAACAATCATCTCCTTACCATATTGCTCAACAACTCAATTGATGAGGGAAAAAAAATAAGGAAAAACATATCCTGGGAAAAGGGGGGAGAGCTGCCAATTTTGAGTATAAGCAAAGATTTGAGAACCCGGACTAATGATTAATTTAAACTTTTTAAATTTAAAAATTTCAATTAATTATTCTTTTAAAAAAGTGGTAATTAAAAAAATCAAGTGTGAAAATATTAGTTAATATTGGACAAAATTTTTCCTCCAGAAACTCTCAATTTTGGAGGGAGGGGAGGAGTGGGGCCAACCGAGATGTAACAATCCTTTTTTTTTTTTGGGCCTTTGGTCTGAACCCCTTGTTGATCTCTGAACCAAACAGTGCCTAGGTGTATGGTCTTGATACTCTCCGCTGGTAAAAAAAAAAAAAAAATGCTCTTGATGCTCTCCAGAAGTACCTCCGGAGTCCCCCTTCGCCGGCGGTGTATCAGATCGTGTGCTGTTAGTTGCGGAGGAGCGCCTGGTATTTTATATTTTTATTGGCTAACGGTCGGGCGGCGTAGAAAGCTGCGATCCCAATGAACCCCGAGTCCATAAGACCGTAAGTCGAGTTCACCCCAAAAGGTCGCCATAGAAAATCCGTGGGCGCCAAAAATTAAAATGATAGAAAAGGGGTGTGTGATTTTTTTTAAGAAGAAGAAAATGGAAAGGGATGGGGGACACGTGGTAGTTGAGGGCCAACGGGATACAGCTGGCGGGGGAGTGGGGGTGCGTGACTGTGCATGGACGGTGAGGATCACGCGATAACCGCTTTTGATGGGTGAGAGCAAGGGATCAGCGCGCACTGCACGTCGAGAGGCCTCGCACTCACGTGCCACGTGGAATGCTATGCACCTGTTCCCTCTGAGAAGGCTGTTCTCTTTTTTTGACCAGCTGACAAGGCTGTGCTCGCTCCTCGACATAAAAGCCTATTTTTATTTTTTTCTCCAATACATGATTTCATCAATGCCTTGGATTTGGGACGGAGGCAGTAGTCAATGCGCAAAATGTTTCAGTTGGTGAACAAAACAGGCTTGAGAATTTGGGCCCCTGATTCATGGCTCGCTTTCCATGGGCTGCTTTTCATTCATGCCTTATGAGGCCTGCGCTTTTTGGACCCTCGGGCCTCAATATTTATTCAGCCATGTTGTACCCAAAAAAAAAATATATTCAGCCATGTCAATAAGCCTCATTAGCGTATCCATTCACCTTTGTCCGTTCCAACCCTTAGATAATTAATTTGAAAGGACTGAAAAAAGTTAGTTAAATTTATTAATTACAACAAATATATATTGAATTTTTTAAAAAATACTCCTCCGGTCCTTAATATAGGACCCAATTGGTGAGTTGATTTTGGTCCTAAATATAAGACCCATTTCTCATATTTATCAATTATCTTTAAATTACCCCTATAGATACTCTTTCAACCATAATCAAGTAGAAGAAAAAGATGGGGTATTGAGAAATATGATTATGGTATTTTAGGAAAAACGTGTCATATTTCTTATAATTAACTAACTTACCTAACTTCCTTAATCTAATCAAATTAGTTAAATGGGTCTTATATTAAGGACCGGAGGAGTACTATTTTTAATCATGTGCATTATAATTATGAGAGCTCATTACAATCAATATGAATATTTTAGATAAAATATTATAGATTTAGAAGGCGGAGTTGATTAAGGCTTATATTTAGAACTAAACATAATACTCTAACAGTAGTCGATTTGTTCATTATTGAGATTGGAATGAGACAGGTTTGATTCGGTTTATGGTGAATTTTATACTGATTTGGATTAAATTTCAATGAGGTATGCATGTGCTGGGCTTGTTTTTATTTGTTCCTTCTTTTTCTCACCTCTTCAAGTGGCATGACGACGGGGAAGTCTGTCTTTGTACATTATAGGACGTTTGGTTTAATTCTCCTATTGTCAAATCCCCTACTCAACTAAGAAAATAAAGTCCACTAAGTATGTCACTTTTCGCAAGGTGGCATGGAAAATGATTTAACATCTCCTAATCTCCGATTAAAGATGTCGTGTATTTTGGTCGAGGTAGGGTACTTAAATAACTGTAGTTCTTTTGGGGGGGGGGTGTGAAAATAATTGCAGTCCTAATAATCCACAGTTTACTTATTTAATACTCCTCCGGTCCTTAATATAAGACCCATTTAACTAATTTGATTATATTAAGAAAGTTAGGTAAGTTAGTTAATTATAAGAAAAGTTACACATTTTTCCTAAAACACCATAATCATTTTTTTTAATACCCCCTCTTCCTCTTCTACTTGATTATGGTTGAGAGAGTATTCATAGGGGTACTTTAGAGAAAATTGATAAATATGAGAAATAGATCTTATATTTAGGACCAAAACCAACTCATGAATTGGGTGCTATATTAAAGACCGGAGGAGTAACACCGCAAAATACAACTTCCTTATTAAGAGTGTATTTGGATTAGTGGTTGGAGAAGTTTTTTTTCCTCCTCAATTTGACTTTTGTAAAAGTCATATTAGGTAAAAGTTAGATAGTTTAATATGATTTATATTTGGACTGGCTTTTAGATAAAAAGTCAGTTTAAGAAACTGAAACTTATTCAGATGATTAATAAAAAGGTAAGTTTAGATGTAAAATGACTGAAAAAGATATGAATTTTATTAAGTAACACATATCTGATATTACATGTATATAATGTGACAATTGCAAAAGAAACATTATAAGTAAAATTATTATAAATAAAAAAATTAATTTATTAGGAAGAAATTGAAATTACTAGTCAAAATATAAAACAAAATTTGTTGGAGGGGTTGGTTTTTTTAAGATAATATTTATTTTTGTCTAAACATTTAATCAGTTTTTTCCCAACTTTGCCCCTATATATTCTCTTTTCTCTTTAATTCATTTGTTACATATTTTACTTATTCTTTTCATTATTAAGGATATATTTAAAAAAATACATGCCTTACATATTTATTATTTTACACGAATTTTAACTAATTTCTTGATGAACGTAAATGGATAAAATTTATCTTATTTTTTAAGCCAGAGAAAATACTTAATTAGATATATTTAATTAATAAAAATATATAAAAATTAAACTAGTAAATGGGCACAGCACCTCTATCCTTATCTTTTTATAGCTATAAATACATACAAAAGACACGCAGAAATAGGCTAAAACGTAACCAATGCTCCTAGCTGCTCCTTTCACTGCATCGTCCCGTGAAAAGCAAAAAAAAAAAAGAAAAAAAAGAGTTTCATTCCAAAAGCTTATCCAGCCTCAAAAGTTAGATTACAAAAATGTGAATCTAAACAATACTTTAACTCAAAACCTACTAAAAACCTAAGTGACTAAATTAAAGGCTCAGAAATTTATATAATCCTTTGAGATAATTAATTTTATATCTGAATATTATCCATGAGCATAAAAAAATTGGCAACAATACTTGTCTTTGTTTGATTATATCTATATTAAATGATCAGAATTCATGTTTAATCACTAAGTTACTACAGCTTGTTTTCAATACAAAACACAATTAACTAATTTAAAAAAATTTAAAAGCTAAACAAACTATTTAATTGATTATAAATTAGTTTATAAGCTAGGCAAGTGGGTTTAAATAAAACAATAAATATAAATATTTTAAAATAATTTATTTAATTTTATTAATCTTCCCAAATCAATTAATAAGACTTATATTAAGGTTTAGAGGTAGTACTATTTAAATGTATTGAGTTGGCAATTTTTGTTAAATAAGATTAACGGTATTAGCATTAAAAAGTTGAAAAATACATTTTATAAATTTAGTGAAATGAACTGAAATCTCATATAAAATTAAGCCACTTAGTATATTTTTTTACCTATAATTTTTTCTGAAAGAATAAGTGATTTTTTTCAAGAACAAAAACTCAAAGAAACTTGCCATGAACTCACACCCTACTTAAAATATAATTAATTATTAATTAACTGATATTGAAACACATGAAGCATAATTCAAAATTCATTCAGATATAACCTTTTTTTTTTTGTCTTTTGCCAGCAAATATAAATTTTTTTTAGGTTAAGATAATTTTTTATTCGTGAAATTTGGACTCATTTTGGTTTTAGTCATTTAAGTTTCAAATCCGTAGTTTTAGTCCTGGAAATTTAGTCCATTTTGAAACATTTTTCTCTGAAGGTGCAATGGTATTAAAATCTATTAAAGTGTTATTAATGGTTTTAAGAGTGGTGATGTGAACTCACTCAAATAACACATAACTGAATCTTGTGTGCATAACAGAATGTAGTATAGTTATTAATTCCTAAATGAATAATGATAAAGAAAAAAATAGGGGCCTAAGCAACTGCATTTCAAGGATCTGTTGTTTTTTTTCTTTCCTGTTACCAACATGAGATCTGGTTAGATGCCATTTGGTAAGTTCATATCGTCACTTTAATATTATTTATGACACTTTGATAGATTTTAACAATGTTACACCTATAAAAACTAATATTTTTAGATAGATTATATTTTAAAGACTAAAATTATTGATTTGAAATTTGAGAAATCAAAATTTAAAATAACTTCATATTTAAAAGGGTGTTTGGGTAAGAATAAAACCATAATTTTAAAAATACTTTTAAGATATATAAAATAAATATGTAAAGAAAATTTCGATTTACAGAAAAGTGTTTCTAAAATAATTATAGAATTACCCAAACACTTTAAAAGAAATCATGCATCTATGAGAGAGTTTTCACGCCAGGCCATGCTGGCCTTGTTTGGACTAGGAATGGGTACCCCCGAATAAGTGTTAAAAAAAAAAGGGAAATTCCGCGTAGGTATAAAACGACTTCCACTGGTTTTGGGGAAACCCTCAGTGTTGCCCCTTCTTCGTAGCCGTCACTCCTCTTCCGACGAGGTGCTGGCAGCAGAGGTGGCAGCCCATTGTCATCGTCGCTGCGCAGTTTCGTCTCTCGTCTGCAAGTCTCGCTTGGTATATCATTGTTTGGGACTTTTTCCGTGACGACTACTGTACGCAGGATCATCGGCCACTGCATTTTCCTGTAAGTTTGCCCGATTGTATCTCGCATCTTATGAATTTTTGACGTCTGACGATGGCCACTGTGGTAATGCTGCTTGATTTTAAGAAGCTAAGGCATTCGCATATATACATACATCAATACACAGTTTTTCCCCCTCCCTTGTTCGGGGCTGATTGGGGGAAGTTAAAACTCCATTTTTTGTCGGGTTATAGAGTTGAAAGGGATGGGGAGGGGTCGGATATTATATCGGTGTCCGCCCCTGTTGTCAATTCTTATTTATTAGCTAGGATTTTGATTTGTTTAAACGAGTAATATGTTGCTCTCAAAAATTTGTAATGGCTTACTGAGTTAAGGATTTTAGTTCGTTTAAATGAATATTATTTTACTCACAAAATTTATAATGGCTTGATGAATCTTGGCCTGAAAAATTGGCTCAATGATTCAATTCGTTCTTTATGTTTCTTGACTAACGTCCAGTGATGGTCATGGTTACCTTCCTGAAGCATTTTGTTACGTAGCCATTTACCTCAATAGGAAAAATATGTTGGGGAGGGGAATATTGTTGTGCTGAACTCTGGGGTTTTCAACTTGTAGGTGTAATTGAAATCGTTCTTCGCCGCCAGACCTGTGAAGCAGACTCAGTGGCGCCTGGGATAAAGGCCATGGGAAGGGAACTGGCAAGTGACAAGGTGGAGCTTCATGAGATGGAGAATGATGATTTCAGTGATTTGGAGTTAATTTACCATGTCAGAGATGCCCTTATTTCAGTCCAACTGGTATGGTTCGTCAAAGCTGAAATTCCTATCTACTGTAAATACTCAGTTCTTGGTCAATTTTTGGCTACATAATCAATATAGAGGACCTAAGAGTATAAGCGTCTGGTTTATTTATTTTCTCTCGATAAATAGAGCTATTATAGATATTGATTGCTTTTATGTTTGAAATAATAATGGCTAGTTAATAAAAACAGTTGCCTTCTGTTTGTGCAGGGTAATAGGGATAATTATAACGAGCTTATTGGACATTTACACCCTAAGCAGCGTCCTACTGCTGATCAGGTTGCTCTACTCGTGGTAGGTTCTGACTTGCAGCTCATGTTATGATGGTTTTCTCATCTTTTAATGGGTTTCTTCGTGGGCTCTTCTGACCAACTTATTTGTATGTTTTTAGACAACTTTAAAAGCACTCTCTGGAGCCGTATCCTATATAGATATTGTCCACCATGAGGCTCTTATTTTCGCTGTAAGCTTTTATCGATCTCATTTATTTTTTTGGCTCTTCATGGTCTGTGATCGTATTTGAACTTATTCCTGCATAAATGTTCACTTTGGTCATGATTTATACTAATGAAACGGTTTATCCAGGTGTCTAGGCTGAGTATGTGGAACTATGGAACTGATGTTATGGATGCATTACTTGAACTGATCATATCATTGGTGAATGATTCCGCAGACCTGTCTTATAATTTCTTCTGTAGTAGCATTTTTGTAAACCTTTTACCGAAGCTTCCCATATTTCTTTCATTGCAGGCTGCCTCCAATGGAAAATATGTTGATTTATGTTTGGATATGCTAGTGAGGAATTTTGTGCCACCTTTTTACTTCATAGAAATGCTGAAACAGCCACGTGGTATTACTAGAAAATATGAGGTTTTGTCTCGTGTGCATGCAGCATTGAAAGATATAGCTGATTTGGTGCCTCTTGCCCCAATGCGCCTATCTCCAATAGTTGTCCAGAGAATGCCAAATGTTTTCAGTAAGGAACATGTGAGTCTAATTTAGGCTTTGATGATTTCTCAAATCATGATACCATGACGGATTGGAAAGCTCTCTTGTTGAACCTTGACTAGTAAAACGTATTGAATTGTGAGATTCCAGCAAAAAATAATATTTAATATGACATATGACATATGCATATTTTTGTAATGTTCAATTTATCCATTCATTCATATCACTGACTTGGTGACTTTGGTGTGAAATTCACAATTTTTCAGTACTTTCAACACAAAATGTTCAAACAATTGGTTTGAGCTAGATATTAATCTGCTTAAATTAATATACTATGTTTCATGCGTTGGTTTATCAGCAAGCTTGATTTTAGTTTGCACTCTACTTGTTGTGGTCTCCATTATTCATATTCATCTGAAGAATTTGAATTCGATTCTGGATGTAAATTGATATTAACCAAACTGCTACTTGCAGTAGAGGAAAACAATTGTTAAATTATACTCTCCAAGACATGCTGAATATTTTTTAGGTTGTTGTAGACATGCAAATATAGTTTGTTTCAACGTTTTTTTTTATTGATATTTCCTTCAATATTTTTCAGTATCACAATCATGCTTGTGTGGTTTTTATTCTTAAGAGGTGTTTTGCATGAAAGTAAATGTCACAGTTATGATTGTTCATAGCAAATAAGTTCTATGTTGATTGTAGGAAATTGTCATATATGTGGAGAATATGTTAAGGCTGGAGAGTGGTGCAATTGGTGAGATTGTTGGTGTAACAATGCTTCCTGCACTGGTGGATAGGATGATAGAGTTGGATGTAAGCCGATGGCGCCTCCCTTGATTGTTTGGTCAAAGAAAAGTGGAGTAATTTGGTCACTAACTTTTCATATTTATCTAATTTTGTTTAGGTGGAGATTGGATGGGATGGTAATTTACAAGATGAAGCTAAAGACATATTCGATATGGAGTTGGAAGATGTTGCTGAACATGTAGATGACCATGAGCATGATGAAATGGTAAGATGCACGCAATTTGATGTTAAGCATCTCATTTATGAGACAATGCTGTGTTGAGATTTTGAAGATGCATTGATTATTATAGCCAAGCTGGGTTTGTCTCTGCTCAACAAAGAACCAATCCAACTTGATAATTGAAGTTTAGTTTTGGCCAGGGAAATTTCTTGCTTCTGTGTTCATCTCAGCTTGTGTTGAATTTGTGTGTTAAATATTATATGTTGCAAAATAAAGTAACTTCATCCAGAGGTTGGCAAAGGTGAGTAAAGTGCATAAGGCACAGGTCATTTAAAATGCCATTGGTGAGAGAGGCTATTAGGCTAATAGGGTGTACCGTGTAACCCGAATGAAGCAAGGCTGTATTAAATATCTTGGATCAAGGCTCTATGCTAACCTTCCCCGTTCGTCATCCAGATACCCTAGGGCTCCAATGTTGCTCAACTTGATAGAAGTTGAAGGTGCCGAAGGCATTGCAAGGCAAGTGTCACAAACCAATTCCATTGCCTTTCATGGTGTAATGAGAGTTGGACTTCTTTAATATTGCATCTTAGCACGTTAGAAGTGAGAACTACTTTTCTTTGTTTTATGTCTAACATCAAATGTAGTGTTACTCGGATGTTTAAGAAATTATAAACATACCGAAGACAACGATAATAAGGCTTACTTAACCCATTAGGCGAGGTCAACTACATGGATCACATGATGTTATTATGCTCTATCAGGATTAATTTTTAACCAAAAGGTCCCAATTAATAACTTTATTGAGTGTTTTTTTCTTTTTTGGATTTCCTCTCTCCTTTTTTAGATAACTCCATACAGCTTGTTCTACCCTCTTCATTGGCACCTCCAATGGTCTTTTTTATATATGTCTAAACCACAATTCTCTGTTAACCAAATATAAATATTACATCACATAAATATGTTCCGGCAATTTGTTATGCGTGAAAGAACCATCCAATTGACCATTTCACCCACAAAAACCCCTTTGGTTCAAAATTTGACCTGTGGGATTTTGAACTTTCCTTGACGCTAACCATCCAACTGTTCAAACTTTATTAAACTACCCAGTTTTCTATCCTAATCAAACTTTATTAGGCTATCCAAATTCACTCTATCCATTTCTTTTAAGTCCTAATATACATTTTGGTATGTGTTTGAGAACTTTTAGTCACCAAGACTTACAAATGATGATGATTCAAACCTCAATATTTTTGTGTTATTTTGATATATTAATGCGGGATGTTATGTGCCTTTAGCCTTGTCAATTGTTTTAAATGTTATTTGTATTTTGTTGGAGGGAAATAAATTTCTGTTCTATATTTTGGTCTTACATAATATGTCCTGTCTCTGAGGATGTACTAATAATGAATGCTTGTCATTTCATGGTTATTGTTTTTTTTTTTTAACAGCTGTCAAAAGGGTCCTTGCGTCGTAAATGTCTACAAGGGAACTTAGTGGCAGAAAAGTTAGACAGTCTGATGGTGCTGACTTTTGAGCATCTTGAATCCTGTCAAAGCAGCGGCCGTTTGGCTCAGGTATTTCTCCTAGGTGTTATTGAATTTTTTGTTTTTAACTAATTTATGCATACATGTTGTATAATTGATTGATCGTTATGTGTTGGCCAAACTCGTTCTGTAGGTCTTCGATGTTCTTTTGACGTCGTTTCAGAAAACTGTATTAAATGCATACAAGTCAAAATTTACCCAGGTACTGCATGCACTTTTATTTCTTAATTTCCTCTTTCTAATTTGCTTGTGCTGTGCTGTTATATTTCAAAATTTTGCTTGTACCAACTTTGAAAAATGTGTTATTAATTCTGCAGTTTGTGATGTTCTATGCCTGTGCTCTGGATCCTGGAGAATGCGGACTGAAATTTGCTATGGTGCTTGCAGATATGTTTATTTGTGAAGTTAATCCCCCTATAACTAGGTAGCATTTATTTCTTGTTTTGTGCTTTTGGAGTTTAATGTTCAGACCCACATTTCCTTCACACAATGTGAAGAATTAGTAAATGCCCAATGGCTCTCATGTACGGCTCTCTGCTGGGCCTTTCTCTTTGAAATAGGAAAAATTGAATATTTAAACTATTATTGCATTTAATGAATTGTCAATTCAAGATTATTAGTCACCGTGCTATGAGCTCTCCCTCCTTGCTTACATTATCTTGCTTTACCTCATAATAGGGTTAGCGTCATAAAATGCTTTCCGTAGTATCCTAAGTTTAGCGTCTTTGAAAACAGGCCCTGTACGCCACTGTGGATGACTTCTTGATTTTGTTAACGAAACTGAACTTCCCTGTAAGCTGCAACAAGGTGCAGCATTCAAGCATAATTTATGATGTTGATATCTTATTCCTATATTTGTTTCAGAATGAGTGCCGTTGCATATCTTGCTAGTTATCTATCTCGTGCAAAGTTCCTTTCAGCTGCATTGGTTACCAGCATCTTGCAGAGGTTTGGGAATATTATTGAATTAATCATACATGATCAAATTGATATATCTATTCTATGTTATTGTGATTATTATTTTTTTGATTTTTCAGGCTCGTAAGTTGGTGTTATGAGTATACCATGCTACATGATGTTGATATGAACCCAATGGCGCATCAAGTGTATTACTCGGGTTGCCAGGTGATTCTTGAGTCTCAATTTCTTCTATTGTGTGGCAGTGGGGGAAGATGGGGCTGCAGATGTGTAATTTCTCAAGTTCATTTATATTTATATTTTTGCATTCAATCATTTGATAATGTATTGATCTAATGTGAAATATTCGCTACTAATTCAAATATTAAAATGAATATAAATGTTCGCTAAGGTTGAAGCATACTAAATTTTTAGCTATTACTTGAGACTCTGTTTTTTATTGTTCATTTTGTTTTCCTTTATGCAGGCTATCATGTATGTGCTATGCTTTCGCATGAGATCGTTGATGGATGTCCCGCGGCTTAAACTTCAACTTCTCAATATGCCCATAGAGCCTATCCTGAAACATAAATTGAGCCCCTTGACAGTGAGAAATTCATCACATATTTTTGTCATGTTTTGTGGAGTGCATATCATACATAACTGAGTTGTTTTTTTTTCTTTTTTTTTTTAAACTCTATCTTGATATTCACCTGCCTTTAGCTGAGATGATGATTTTGTTTGGTTTGCCTTTTTAAAGCCCTGTGCAGCTTGTTTATTGTAAGATATAAGCTTGATATAATTCTCTTGAGCAGGTATGTTTGCCTACTGTTGTAGAGGAATTTCTTCGGCAAGCAAAGGCCGCTCGTCTTTTCACTACATCAGAGTCATTTGTTTTCAATGATGTGCTCGAATCTGATCTTTCTAGGGCTTTTGGTGGCATGGATAGGTTAGACATGTTCTTCCCATTTGATCCGTGTTTGCTGAAGAAAAGTGATGGGTAAGAGATCTTAGTTTTCTAGTAGTGAGAAATTTGTTTGAACTTGTACTATGCGTTCTTCCCTGTTTAAATTGTCTGCTGACTTTGTTTTTGCATTCTTCATCTTCCCCCAATTCTCTTTTTGTCGACTATCTGCAGATACATACACAAATATTTCATCTACTGGTCAATGGTGAGAACGACATATGATAGCGATGATATTAGTGACGAAGGCAGTGGCAGTGAGAGTGAAAATGATGATGCAATGATGATGGGGAGCTACGCAGAAAGAGGTCTTGATATTGAATCGGTCTTGAGTAGAATGTCCATCACGCCTAAGAATTCTTTGAAATATGGGAATGTGCGAATGCCCTCGAGAATCAGGCCATCCACTAGTCCGGAGTCATTGTGATGATGATGATACATAGCCTTATTTTATCCTTTCTACGTAGGGTTAGCCGGCCAATTTGCGACTATCTCAAGATCTTGGTCGCATTGGTAAGATGGATTTTGACCGTTTTGCGTGTTGCAATTTTTCAGGCCTAATGCATTCATGTAATATGTATCATAGTTTCCCCCGGTACTATTCAAACGAGCAAGTTGATGTATTCAACTATTTTGTGTATCAAAGTTTAGTTACCTCGAGTTTGGAGTGAAAATAATCGTTGTGAATCGTGTGTATATATATGGCTTTAAAGTTCGTTTTTGTCTTGAAAGTATTCATGAGCAAATGGGGTTATTCATTATTCAAATCCCCCCACCGGCGGGGTGGGTTGGTGTCCGTCTCTAAATTCGAGTGGAGATTCTACAAGCTATGCTGCGTTAAGTAATTTGTTTAGTTGCCATACTTAAACGGGCATCAAATAATTTTTCCATTAAAAATTACATTCTTTGAATAAATGATGCTAAAAACCATGTTCATCAAATATTTTTTCTTCTCCCGGATTTGATAGTCAGTACATCCGCACGCTTTCCAGTTCCCACCGTACTAAGTACATGTAATAATTGTGATTTTAGATAATTGTAAATTTAATAAATGACGCTAGTTATAAGTAATGCTAGTTAATTACGATTTTTGTTAGGATATTTTTTTTAAGTGACTTTAAGAATTATGATTCTATTTGGTTTTTATTTATTAAAATAACTTGTGGATGTATAATTACTACAAAGACATGAATTTAATAAATATTATTAAATATAATCATTTGGGGAAAGATTTTAGAAAGAGTGTGGGAGAATAAATTGAAAAACATTCGGTTGATAAAAATTGATGGGGATTTTTCATACGCATGAGCTAAATGTGTTTATCCTAAAAGTATGGTACAAAAATAAAATTACGATTTATTGGGATTTTATATAAATTATCCAAATAGGATAAATATACTTCATAATCACTTGTTTAGATTTAAATTGGCTTGTTTAAACTCCAATCGCTTAACCAAACAAACACCAAGTCTCATCTACCACGATTAGCATGCTAATGGGCTATTAGTTTGTGCTTGTCTAGTGTTATAAGTTACTTTTGAAGTCTAATAATCATTCCAAACTACTGAGACCAAAATGTCTCCGAACTGTGGAAGGTAGGGCAGAGCAACGGGCGGGTTGGGCTGCCCGGCCCCTAACCCGTAGCCCGCCCGTTTAAATTTAAACGGGTACGGGCTAGCCCGTACCCGTCGATACCTATTTTAAGCCCGTTGTTAATTGGGTTGGTTTAACTGGGCGGGTTTATGCGGGTTATGGGGAACCCGTTTAAGAAATAAAAATCTGAAACCTGCTCAAATGTAAAGACATGAAAATCTCATCTTATATTCCCATTCCTACTGAACCTTTTGCAGCTTAAAAGACATAAAAATCAAAATACTTTCTCTAAAACAGAACCAATTTTCACTAAAATAGAAACCAATGTTTGGTGTTCACCATCAAGGCAGCAATCACATATAAATATAAGCAAATACAAGCATTAAACTAACGAAAGTGATCTCAAATCTTACCCATAAATGTCAGACCCAAAAGGCAAGAGCTAACAAGAGTAAAATAAATGGAAGATTTGAAGCTGAAATGCAATGAAATATAGACAGATGAGATGAGACTAAGAGGTGAGAGAGACGCCGTCGATGAGGCTAAGAGGCGAGGGAGAGTGATAGGACTCCCAACGGACAGTACCATGGAGGTGATGAGAGAGGAGAGCTCATTGCTCAGATGCCAACAAGACTGAGCGTGCAAGACCCAAAGGCAAAAAGGCGAGAGTCGCCGTGGAACGTCAGTGCCAAGACTGAGTGAGCAACGCGTTGCTTGTGCATCTAATCACCTACACCATGTGCGTGAGAGACTGAGAGATCGAAAGGTGAATGGCAGCGTGAGGGGCTGACTATTGAGGGCTCTAAGCTTCTGAGATTCAGTCTGAGGCAGAGGCATAGCAGAATAAAAGTGGGGAGAGTGGGAGAGTTCGCAAGAAAGAGGAAAGAGGCGCCTCTCAACCTCACAAGTTAGAGCCAGTTTTTTTTTTAAAGAGAAAAAAAAAGTCTAAACGGGCGGGTACGGGCAGCCCGTGCCTTTGCCCGTAGCCCACCCATTTAATTCCTAAACCCGCCCGTTTAAGCCCGCCCGTTTATTTTTTTTTTTGGCAGGCTCAAACAGGCTCAATTTCTACGGGTTGCGGGTGGGGCGGTCGGGTTACGGGTAGTTTGCTCAGCCCTAGTGGAAGGTGTGAGCGTGCAAAAGACAGGGCCTTCCTTGATGTACCTCTTTCTCGCTTAACATGCGGGCTAATGAATTTATCCACCTCCACCAGCTGAAACCCAAGTCCAATGCCACCTCTATTTCTCCCTTACTCCAATATTCACATCGTGCCCATATCAGGATTTGGGGGAATAGGTCAGACGGAACATTCATTTGCTTTATCTAACAGTACAGAACTTAATGATGATATTAATATTATCTTGATATTTTAATGGGTTAATATAAACTTTGATCTCTCAAGTTTACCTTCAATTTGGTTTTAGTCCCTCAAGTTTCTTTTCATTTAAAACATTAGTCTTTATAACCTAATAAAAACTAGAGACCAAAATCTATGGTTTGAAATTTGAGAGACCAAAACCAAAATAAGAACTAACTTGAAGGACCAAAAATTATATTAACCCTATTTTAATCTAAGCAATAACTTCAAACTTAATCCACTAAACTGAAGTCTGAAACACAGAATAATCTTTTTAAAATGATCATGATTTCCTTTATCTTTTCTATTTCTTTACTTTTACAAACCCAAATCAAACCTTTTTTTTCTTCTTGTTATTTACCAAGAAACCCAAGTCACTCTATGCTACCACGTTTGAGAGGAGACGAGACTGAACCAGCGGCTGAACAAGGGAGAAGAAGAGGTCGAATGCCACAACCAGCTGAGAGATGCAGTGCAGGGTACTCTTTTAAGAGTGGTCCCAACCAGCTTAAGCTTTCCAGGCACTCTCCTTCTTTCGTGTAATAGAAGTTCCATATAAACAAAACAAATCTCGTACTAGCGGAGTGCTGATCTGGGCAATACGGTATTTTGAATTTGCTCGTTCTTTACTCCTTTCAGGCAACAACGGCAATTTTCAAATCAAATAATCAAATTGCAAAAAGTAATTTACGAATTCTTTTGACAAAAAGAAGAAAAAGTAGGACCTGACTTTACAGACCATGGGCCTCGCTCAAAGCGCCATGCCGTAGACGATTCCAGGCTAAGGCTATACAAATGTACAAGGTTATTGTACCAAAAAAAAAAATAAAAAATAAAAAAATGTACAAGGTCAATAATAAAGTTTGCGATCTGGCACCACAGATAGTTAATGACAATGCGCGAAGTTCTAATTGGACAAAAATGACGGGTGTTCACGTGTGACGTGTCATGCTAGTTAGCTCAAAAATGAAAAAGGATTCACATACGAACAGGGCATTCACGTTGTGGAGAGTACCACAAAAACCGTCAGCTCTGAGCTCCAACGGAAGTCAGTCAGCTCTCGATAAACGTTTGGGATGCGGAGATTTAACCTATAGACAAGAATTAGGACTTAATAAATTTCATTGAGAGCCACCAAAACAAGGCTTTGCTAAAGAAGACTTACCTCAGCATTAGGAGGTCCCCTTCTCAATCTTTTGAAAAAAGCACGCGGTTTCAAATCTCCACAGTCAACCCACCTTTCATCTGCTGAAAGCCCACCAGAATGCAGTCATCAGAAATCAAAACGAACCAGCGCCACTTACATGACTCATTGTATACCAAGCAAACTCTACAAGCATTCACAACTTACAAAGGTAAGGAGCAGGAGTTTATCCTGTCAAATATAGATCATATCACGTCACCTAGGAATATTCAGATGAGAGGGTATATGCGCATGTGTTTGCATACGGCTACGGCTATGGAGTTACAATCATATATAGATAGAGATCAAGAGTCCATGTTATCCACAATCTGAATGACACGATGGCTTTACCCCCTTATTTTATTACGTAACTTTTGCTCTCCTTAATTCCCACACAATTACAGCCTAGGTTTTAACATCAAATAGCCTTTCATGAAGAATGCAGATTGCCTCTCAAGTTTGTAGAAATGGCTTGGCTTATAAACTAACCTGTACCCTTAGAAAGACTCATAGCATCCACCTTCTCGTTACAATGAGAATCTTTCTGCACGCTACCATATCCAGACCGCTTTGTCGAAATACTGACAACGCCATGCTCCATTTTTTGTTCTGCAGCTGCACACAGTCCTTTGAAGGGCTCCATATAACAGAACCTGGTAGAACAAGAACTTAATATGATATAGATTGCTAAACCAAAAAAAAAAAAAAAAGGTTTTCCAAAATGCAGTATCAAAAGCAGTAAATGGTAATGCAGAAAACAAATAACAACATTTCATCCTCCATGATTGTGCTTTAATTTTCGATCCCTTTTTAGTCAACATTTTGAGTAGTAGGATTTTTATTATCAATCCTATATGTTCTGGGCTTTGTCCTTAATGAATCTCGTTTAAATCAAAAGGTCAATACGCTTTAAATTAAATATCCTTAAGTACTAAAAGGGATAACACTGACATAATCTGACACCCAAACATTTACTGAATGTTTGGCATGTCGGTAGAGTTTTAAAGGAACAGAAAGCGGTTATGAAAGAGGGAATGAAATGAAAAGATATATACGAGTAAGGGAAAATTACACTCAGGACCCAAGTAAGACATCTTATCACTGTAAGGGAATAACTTCTCAAATCATGTTAGATATGATTGAAACAGGAGAGCAATAGAGATAAATAAACATAAAAAAGTCCTAAATAAAACCTGCCTATGACATGGTCAAGGTAAATAGGTAGGGTCAAGGAGGACTTTTTAATATGCATTCCTGAGTATACGGAATGAAAATGAGAAATATATTCCCAAGGAACAAGGAAAGGAATGCCTTTCAGGTGTACAAGCTAACTCCTTCCAATATTTGGCCTCCTTTGCATCTCCCATCCCATCCCTTTTCTGTCAACCAAACATCATGCTACGTGCACCACATAAACACCACTGAGAGAGTAGAAATCCCCTCCTCCACGACATGCTAAAGAAACTAGGCTTGTATGGATGTGTTCTTGGTGCTTAGGTGGGAAAAATTAACATAAGTGACACGAGAAACATTAAGAAATCCTGTTACAGAAGCATATGCATTCAAACCACCATGCAAAAACGAGAATCATCACCCTATCACTAACATACATGTGCAATGACAGGATAAACCTGAGTAACTAAAAAGAATACTCGTCTTTAATCACAGGCAAGTAAACATTTGGCCAAAAAAAAAAATCACAGGCAAGTAAACAGGAATAGGACCAACAACATGGATGCATTCTATATTTTACGAAGATACCATTGTGCAGGTAACAATGTGATGTCAAAGTCAAGAGGCAATATTCTCCATTTTCTGCACTTGTCACATTGCACCCATTCGCAATCAGGTTTGTAGACACAATTTTCATTGTCCTGGAGGAAAAGTAAAAGAAGACAAATAAATTTAGCTCACTTCCCCAAAAAGGTATACATGTTCAACCTACGTGGTTTGCAGTTAGTGCGGAAATGAATAAGATCTGCAAGGCATTCTATTATTTTATTAATTAATTTAGATGCGGCTCATGTTCCCAATCTAAACATACAATAACGCTGGAATCCAATAATAAAGTTATGATGAACAATCAAATCAAATGCCAGCCCTTGACATTAGCCATCCAGAATTTGATTTTGAGTTAACAGATAGTGCTACCAAATTCAATAATATGAAACAAACTGCAACCAAAATAAAATTAAAAAAAAATCAGCTTATAAACAATATTTAGGGCACAAAGAATAACCAGCATCAAGCAAAGATATATTTATGAAAGGATTCACGGAGTAAGTTATTTACCAATTTAAGTGAATCGAAATTATCGTCCAAGTATTCATCTACTTTCCTACCAAGCCACTGCTCTAGGAGGGCATATGATTCACAGTCCTGGAATCCCTGCTTGTTATTATGCACCCAGACACGACCATCCCCATCATTCTTTGCCATGAAAGATGCAATAACAACAATAGGTCAGTCGTTGTGATGAGCCACAACATATTTATTGAAAACTAAGAAGCTTCAATCATTACGATTTAGGCTAACAACATTGACAATAATTTGGAAAATTGAAAGCACACATAATTGAAGTCACAAAAACTAATCACATTCTGTGAACAAAGCGTCAAAGCACATGTTGAAACTGCTTTGCTTTTACAGGTCAGGGACCATTCCAAACAATGAACATTAGAGGGCAATGAAATTGAAATCCTTAAAAATTACAAGAGTTCATACCATTAAATCAGTCACATCCATGACGCCAATCACACCACGGCCCACATCTGCATTATGAATCATGCCACCAACTCTCTTGTAAGCCTATATAAAAAGCAGAGTTAAATGAGTTTAGTTCATGGAAAAAACATAAAATAAGCATACATGATTCAGTTCTTAATGAAGCAACAAAGCTAATCTATTCAAAAGACTTAAGATGTCAATACATGAAAAACCCTAGACAGACAACACCCACAACTCGCAACACTTACACGTGATTACCAATGAAGAGAATATACAGAAATTAAATCAACGTCAAATGGGATGATTGGTAGGTATTTGGCATGTTATCATTTTTACATCAGTGTGTGAACCCGCACCTGGTATGGCTACAGATGCCTTCACCATGGAAGTAGTACTGCTATACCAATATCCCTAATCTCAGACATTTTAAGTAAAATTTTGAATTATTCTAATTGTCGTAAATAGAAAAACTCGTCACATCCTTTTTGTTCAAATGATAACATGGTACCAAAAACTCATAAATGGCTTAACCTACAGGATGGACCAATTCCTTACTTCAATTAAGCGGCCATGCCAATACAAAAATATTCCACAGTTCGCCTGCTCCCATTCTAATTGACTGAATCCCAGAATCAAGTGAACATGCTTTTCCAGGACACAACCAGTTTCAATGACGGTTTTAGTAAGAAAATTTCCTAGAGGACGACTTCTAACCTGTGCACAGTTCAAGGTAGTTGTTAGAATAAAACTCAGCATGCTCAAAGAGCATTTTCTCCTTGGGTCATGCAATAATTTATTTCATCAAAAGAAAAACAAAAATGTTATTACCAGTGAATGTTGAACACTTATTTTCATCCGAGGGACTAAGAAGATAACTTCTAGATAAGATCGAAGTGAATAATCCAATGGAACCTAAAACACAGTAACATGAAATGAGCAACATATTTTCCAATGCTTTGGAAACCAAATCAATCACTGAACTAGAATTAGGAACGGTTCAAAATTTAATAATCCAACTATAGTTGAACCAAGGCTGAATTACTTTTTCTATTTACACAAATACATAAAATATCTTAAAATTAAATCAATGCAAATATTGTAAAATAACATTTAGACAATATATAAATATTTAAAGGCACACAAACCAATTAAACTAATTGGCACATGACAACAAATCTATGTAAAATAATTTTGGTAGTGTGCTTCAACATAAATCTCAAATACCAAATGCTCAATTATACAAAACTTCTCTAAACCTTGAGTATTGCGCAGATAACCTCTTTGACTCTTAAAACTATTCAATAAAACCCCTAAACTTCTACATTTATGCGAATAGTTCCCCTTTGGTTAATGTTTCCATAGGTTCACTAAAATAATACAAAATGCCGGTGGGTTTATTTTCAAACGATTCAAAGTTTAGGGGAGTTGCATATAACTTAAAATTTGAGATAATTATCCGGAGGAAAAATGGTTAAGGGGGCATTTAATCAACATGTTATGCTCTATTAGTGACATAATGAAATAATTGACAGCAAGAGACTTATTTGCACAAAAGTAAAAGTTTAGGAGGGTTCCTTCTCAAGTTTCAAAGATCAAAAGGATTGTTTACATATGGGCCAAAGTTTAGGGCGTTTTGTATCATTTATAACAAACTTTGACTTAGACAAAAAGATCAGAAGCCGGCTTAAGTAAAATTTTACTTTTTCGACCAACTTTTGACCAGCTTTGTGCCAAAACAGTTTGGAGGATCAACAAGCTCAACCTAAGGCCAGTTTCCCAGTTTAGCTGGCCAGTCCCTTTTATATCCATGATATTTTTAATAAACAACCTCTTGGAAGCCAACCATACATTAAAAGGACAAAAAAGAAAGAAAGAAAGACAATAAAACAATTCCCAACCTTAACACTGACTTGGCCAGGGCGAGAACAGGTCCTTCTAGATCGGATGAAAATGTCACCATGGTGGAAAGAGCTGCTACCTTTTAATCCATCATACCATTGCAGACAATAATTTGATCCCCATTTGTCCAGGTTCCATATGTAAATTTGTGTTCCTGTGCCACCGGCAAACAATGCCGCCTTTTCACCAATAAGATACTTATTAAAAGGTGAAAATTCCTGAATGGCTTTCAAATTGCACTTTGCCGCAGCTTCAGACTGAACACTTGTATCCACTTCCATGCACTGTCCTTCTTGGCGATAGCAAACTACAGGGATCTCAACATTCTAAAAGTAGAGATAGAGAGAGAAAAGAACCAAAGTAAAAATTATTTAACACAAAAATTAATTCAATCCAACAAATTAAAGTTATGATTACGGCTTTCTTTAATCTAGAAACATGTCAGAAACAAGATTTTCTTTTTCTTTTTAATTTTGTTAGCACAATTTAACCTCTTTGAAAATTTTCCAAGAAAAAAGAACGGTAAGCTCATATAACTTATCATGGAAATACCTCTTTCGCTTCATTCAAAGACTGTGAAAGGAAAGCTATACATCTGGAATTAGCAGTCTGAGTTAAAACAAGAGCATCATTGCCAAGCCTCATTGCTCCAGTCTGGAAGAAACAGAGTTTAACAAATTTGAATCCACTACAGCAAGAGCCTCAGAAAATATAGATATAGGTGTAATAGAGGGTGTACATATTGATTCATTCATTCAAAAATACATGAAATTGAACAAGGCTATGAATTTGAGTTTCATTTTTGGGATAGTCCTTAAATCCAGTTCAACAAAGTAAAGAAAAACTCATCAAGAATTAATAAATTATTACATCAAAAAAGATTAGCAGTAAGACAAATTTGATAACCACTCAAATAAATGGGCATATCAAAATAAAAAACTTTTGCGAATCTTTTTATACACGAAATTAATTATTGACAAGGGAGAAGAATTAATTACAAGAGTTAATGCAATATCCTACTGAAATAATAATATTTTATAAACTGACAAAGCTATTCCAAAATGCCAAATAAATGCAACGAAACTATCTTCGCACTCCCACCCCCTTCATAGTAAGAAAAACCTACCTTGAATCCAACACCAAATCTGCCAATGTGATCTGGATCATCACTATCACTTTGCTTGTGCCCAAAGGAAACCATTTTCAAAATGTCTTTGTATTCCATACCTTGGCCATCATCAATAACTGAAAGCATAGGTTCATCCTTGCCAGATTTCTTCAACTTTATCATATCTATAAAAATGTCCATCCTGATACATTGCACCAAAAAAAAAGCATAGCTTGATGAGAAAACAATCTCACATTAAAATTTTCCAGAACATAACGCATCATGTTATACCAGTTCTATAATTTTTCCCATTCCGAATATAAATTCAAAATCTCAACAGGAAAAATGTCACTTCTACTTCAGCAGATGGGCCCTAATACTGATATAAGGAGAAGTATACTGCACATTCTATTCAAACATCACGTAGGCATATTTTGACTTCTTGCCAAAAAGTGTAAAGACAAGGAAATGGTGCAATTAATTCCATCCCCTGATATCAGAAGAGAAGTCTCCATCATCAAAACAAAAGTATTAATAGAGTGCTGAATACAGACACTAGTGATCCCCATTCATTTTCCACAATAGTACCAAGAAATACACAACTAATTGACAGAGTGCAAGAAATCAAAACAAAACATACTTGGTTGCCTTGGCGTCTCTTGAATTATCAACAAGTTCAGCTATTCCACCAAAAATCCACCCAGAATGAACTTGGCCAAGAGTTTTCAGGTAACTTGGGTCAACACATACGTAATTTTTCTCCAAGACTCTTTCTTGCTTCACGATACTTTGAGATCTGCTGCACTGTTCAGCTGTAGAATGACAAGCACAATCTTCAGCCAAATGAGAACCTGCTGCAGAAGCATCCACTACAGATCATTTTCATCCTTTGTCACTATGCTTGCAGAAACCAACAAAACATGCACCCCCAAAACAAACTCGCAACAATTAGGCTATGCTTGCACTATTATTATTCCACATCCATACAAGAGTTTCTAATGCTATTAGACTTCATTCATTGTGTGTGACACTGGTGAATGAGCGCACCAACAATTCAGTGCAGAAGAAGACCTGATTCATAATCCCTCGAATTGCCTTTCTGATATGCAACTCCGACAGGGCTAGATGTTGAGGCTTCGACAGGAGGCAGTATGTAGAACTTGTATTGCTCAACCACTGAAGTAGCAACCTGTGAAAGTAGAGACTTGGTGAATGTTGGGAACCCAGTAACCATATAATTAAGCATAGATCAGACCCAAAAACAGAGAATAACATCCAATAGAACAAAAATACCCCAGCAATTCAAGGAGCCAGAACCTTCCACAGGGTTACACAAATTCTACCTCTCTCTCCCTCTGCCCTCACCCCCATATATTCCACGAACACAATCAACCTCTTCTAGAAGTCCTCTTGTTATCCTCCATGAATACCACATTCAACTTCACACCTTCCAGGCAGGTGTCTGACTAACTGAGCGGACACCACTTACCCCATAACCGCCCCATATCTTTTTTATTAGGGATTCTGAAAGTGAATCACGTTTAAAGCTCAAAAGAAAATGCAAAAGCGCAAGGAAAAATATGCATTGAACCCATTTGTCAGTCGTACATGTCGACTAGCGCTGACAAAGTTTTCCCTGTAAAAGTGAAATCCTTGATGCAGAAAAGAGATAACAAAAAGGACACTTCGAGAGGAACTAAACCACCAGTAAGAAATAAAATATAAATAAATGAGAAAACAGAATTACTTGCTATCCTCATTTTTAACACATTGATGCAATCCCATTCAATTTAATGCTAATCAAAGATCTCTGGTCAACTCAACATCTGCCAAACACACAGACATTAAATAGCGCAATATGGAAGAAAAACTTCAGATACTCAACTATAAGTTATACCCACTGCAAAATCAGCTGCTGCTTATAATAAATAGACAAAACGACAAGTGATATCAGAGAAGTAATGAAAGGGTTATTTAATGCACAAGGCAAATAAAGAAACATAGAATCCAAACCAAGGAGTCAGATTATCCTATCTACTATAAAAATCTGTAAATTCAATACTTCCTCTTTAATCTAATAATACCTCCCCCCCCCCCCCCCCAAAAAAAAAAAAAAAGATATGAAGCGTGTAGAAAATTTATCAAGTTTCATTAGTTTTCACTGTCAGCAAATACTCCACTACCAAACAATGGATAGCAAAAATAGCAATGTTTTAAAAACTGAATTTATCAATGAACAGGAATAAGAGGCAGTTTAATGGTTCAGTCATGAGAACACTTATCACACACACACACACAAACACACATATATAGGCAGACATGCATGCATGTAGAAATGAAACAGTAAAAGACAATTGAAACAACTCTAAATATATTAGAAATGAAATTAGAATAAAAACTTTATTTTGTATTCATATGCAATATGAAAGTCTATTGAAAAAACAATTCTACCATCAGTGCATGCAAATATGCAGAATCTTTGTAGATGTAGTATTATTTGTAATTGTTCCTTTATTATTATTTATGTTATTAATATCAGCTAAAGTTTAACTTTTTTTTTTTTTCCCTGAAATTGATTTGTTAGAGAAGCATGAATAGATAAATATAGTGTAATCCAGTATTAAATATAAATTGTAGGTATAGAATATCATATGAAGCGTCTTGGCTGGCTTTGGCCAGATTACAGTTAAATGTCAGGTGGTGTGATAAAAAATTGTTTAATGAGCCTGAACCAGACTATGGAACAGTTTCTGCTCCTACAATTGAACCAGCCAACCTGGATCTCACAACCACCATGATCAATAAACAACAAACTTTTTGGAATATGAATTTTCTTCAAAATGGTTTCCAACACACCCACTTGGTAACCTGATCAGTGCTTACATTGAAAAGCCCACAGTTCAGGTTTAATTCGAGACCTGGTTACATTTTAAGCTTGCTTCAAGGTCTGATTTTCCTCTGCCTATCGTCTTCACCCATCTCAATAGAGCTTCTATTTGTAAACTTCTCATGTGCTTAGGGTTGCCTTCTCAATTATTTCAGTATTTCCATTTTGTCACATATCCATTAAGAAAATGCACCTCCATCAAATAAAATAATGTTAACAAAACATCATCACATAATTATCAGCAAAAAAAATCTGTTTTGAAACACAAAGCCACAACTTACCCAGATGTACATTTGACTATCTAAATGTGGAATTAAAAAAACAGAGAGATTAGATTTCATCCAATTGCTCAGAATCACACCATACAATATAATTCAACAAGTGCATGTAATTGGACATCTACCAGGAAAAAAAAAAAAAAGCAAACAAAACAAAGAGAAACAGATTTAAGAAAACTTATTTACCATGTCGTTCATGCGTAGAAAATTCAAAAATCTCCCCCACTCATGCTGGTCACGAGCATTCTTTGGAGCAGGATGTAATGAAAATTGGGGCAATCCAGAAAGATTTAGTTTCTTCTTTGGAAGTATAGGGTTTATGTTCCATTCTAAAGGCCTGTTGATATTTATCAATGAGAAGATCACAGTATGTTTTTGATTGATCTTCAGAAGTTTTAAACATGGGTAAAAATTAAGGAAGAATTCTATAAATCTCACAAAACGGGTTATTTCAGACATGCCTAAAAGATTTTTTAACCAGAGATGTCCTTCTCCCTTTTTTAATCAGCAAAAGAAATATTAGGCTCCACTATAAGCTATAAAAACAGTTAATACATTGCAGTGTAGGTGGGCTATATTTGACAAATTTCTAAATCTTTGGGCATATTCAATGATTTTTCTTCTTCTAGATATATTGCTCAGAAATCTGATACCCGCTAGGAAATTTGTTATTTCATTATTAATGATCTGTGCTACGGGGATTAAATGCAACGAGAGAATGGAAGTTAGTTTCAATTTTACCCCACATTAGTCTAGAAATATATTTACTTTGGCAAAGATTAAATTCTCCATTGATTTACATCATGTGCACACGCTATAACATACAACAAATATGTTTACTTTGGCAATGATTAAATTCTCCATTGATTTACATCATGTGCACACGCACCTTTTCTTTTTTTTTTAAAATATTTTTATTGACATTAGAGATATTTATAGACAATCAAAACCCTCTTTAGATCCCTCATAAACGATATTTCTTAATTTGATCCCTCATAAATGGAATATTTTTAATTTAGTCCCACATAGAATTGCCTTCCCGATTTGGTCAGTCAAATATGTGTATTTCTCAGCTTGGTGCATCAAACAATATCATTATAAATAATGTCCTTAAGCCAATCCATTGTATATGAAATTAAAAAACTTCAACTTTTTGTAGGCTATTGCTTATTCACCATTATATGATATTAAGAGTAATAGTTATATCTTCAGTAGCAATAAATTAACATAAGGACGTTGGAAATGGTTGTTTGTGAGAGACCTAGTTATGAAATACCCATAAGTGAGGACTAAAATTCAGGGAACAGTCCTGTGGGGAACCATATTGAAAAACATACCGTCCATGCCAACTCAATCCTTGTAATGAGGCTAAGTTAAAGCAATAGCACAAGATATGGTGAGCAAATTCATAGTCCACGATTAAATCCCAAAACCAAAGGGATTTTATTTAAGAAGGCATCTTAGAGATATTAATAAATCCGACTCATCACATGAAATTCCCATTCATTACACGTTGATGGTAAACAAGTAGCTTTTACAAACTATAATTCACTTCAACCTTTTAATGATCTAGAAATTTATTTAATTAACCCAAATTCTAATTAAGCCATAATTTAATATTTACCTTGAAAGAACCTTATTCATCTCATTTGTTACTTTCATTAGTGAGCGAGACTCGCTCTCGTGCGTATTTCAGACTAATCAGGAAGGTGAATAACTCCATAATAGCATTGGAAGGTATAGGAGTTCGTATATATTGCAGGCTAAAAAATAAGATATAAGCAACAAAGATAAATCTCATACAGTTCTGCAGGTGGGTCCGGTCTTGCGTGGCATATAATTTTCCGATCTTTTTTAAGGAGAATGCTGCTCATCTACATACATTTTGTAGGGCAAAAAAGGGTTAGCTTCTGTAATCCATATTGCAGCAGGACTAGAAAAACAAACTTAGAACAGCATTTGATTGACCCAAACAAGGAGCGTCAAATGTGATCTTTAAATCTGTTCAGGTGACCGCAAAGATTTTGTTTCCTCAGCCCCCCTATATTCACATAAAAGATTCAGTGCGTGTGCGTGTGTGTTTGTTTTACAGATATGAGAGCTTCACACACACACAAAATGGATGAAAGGAGCTCGGTTGATACAAAATGGATGAAAAACAATGGCAGTGAAAAGACGAAACAACACTAGAGACAGCTCAACAGGGGTTTTCCGTAGAAAGACTAAAACACAAGCAACGATCATTGTGCAGGAGCAACTGGAAGCACAAAGCATCAATAACAGAAACAACATTCCCGGCAATAGAAAGATAAAGCTTCTACCTTGAAGTCAGTGGTTTATCAAAAAGAGAAACCCTAGGTACACATGCTCTAATAATACGAAGCAAACACAAGCAACGCAGTGAGATAGAGAAGGTAAAGAAAGCAAGAAGCCAGCGTTTGCGTGAAGAGCAATATGCAGAAGGAGGGAGGGATATGGAAGGGAGGGAAAGCAAGGGAGAGGTGCAAAAGAAGAGGAAGGTGGGGTGGGAGACTTGGGTGAGAAGCAAGCCAGACCCTCGGTTCAGCAAGCACGCCTGGAGATAGAGTTAAGGGAGTGATTGTTGCTCGGGGCCGGAGTTCTACGCCCAAGGAGGACCCTGTACAATAATCGCTTCTGCTACGTGCCAAGATGCCTCCACCAACATAAATATGCATTTAACGGAAACAAACATGCGTAATTTTTTTGGAAAAAACCCTTAAAATATAGAAAATTTCAGATTAAATCCTGAAATTTTGAAAATGACAGAAATGGTCAATGACCTAATCTGTTATTTGTAAAATAAAAAAGAATTAACAACTTTGTCCTCATTTTTATTCACTACAATGATTTAAGGAATCACTATAAGGGTTTAGGTGTTACCTAGATTTGTGTAGAGAATAACTATTCACTTTTTCATAGTTAGGTGTCTTATAGTTAATAACAAAAGTGAGTAGTTATTCTCTACACAAATCTAGGTAGCGCCTAAACTCTTATAGTGATTCTTTAAATCATTGTAGTGAATACAAATGAGGGTAAAGTTGTTAATTCTTCTTGATTTTAAAAATGACAGATTGGGTCATTGACCCTTTCTGTCATTTTTAAAATTCTAAGATCTAATATGAAATTTTTTATATTCCAAGAGCTTTTTCTAGAATTTTTCCAATTTTTTTTGAAAGAATTACAATGGGATCTCAAATAAAAAAATAATTATTAAAAATTATTATAATAATCTAAGTAGCTTTTAATGATAAATTTCAGAACAAAAAATGATATTTTTTAGACTTATTTTATAATTATTTTTTTAAAACCTTACTATAATTCTTTTTAAATTTTTTCTCTTTTTGGCTAAATATGTTCATTTGTTTAACCTTCTATATGATCAACAAATACATTTCGTTCATGAAATATTTCTAAGAACAAGAACAGAATGAGATTTTACAAAGTGAAAGTTTTAGGCGGCATAGAAGAAAAAGTGAGTACAAATTATGAAAAGAAAGACACTATTTGTGTGTATAAATAATAAGAACATTAATTTAAATATATATATATTTGTAAACTCACTTTTAAATTATAAACTAACTATAAATAAGAAGAAACAGTTGATGTAGATTATGAGATTGGGAAGGGAATGGGAAAGAGAGAAGAGAAAGAAGCGAGAAGTATACAAGTTTAAAAAAAAAAATTTCCGAAAATCAATCTCCAAATCATTCTGTTAAAGGAAGAGAATTCGTATTACTTTAACCATTGTTCCTTCGTAAACCCTTTTTTTTTTGTGTTAAATAAAGCCGATTAGCCGTGATAAAAAAAATAAACATTAAATTCAAGTCATAAAATCTCAATCATGATTAAAAGAGATTTACACTCTGATTGAATAAAATATCATAATAAATAAAACCACAATTAGGCATTAAACCGGCAAAGTCTAAAAATATAATATTCAACTATAAGCCCAAATAAGACAAACATTTCTAAGAACACAAACTTTATAAACCCCTCCAAATAAGGTCATGGAGTTCCATTAATTTAAGAGTCGCTGGTTTGCTAGGAGTAGTCTCGCAAGGCCTCCAACCTTCTATTACCACACTGTTTAGATAAACATAAACAGTTCATCAGAAGTAGTCAAATACAGAACAGAGTGAATGAGCATTGTATAGCAATATACAACAATCACCACATAAATAAAAAGAGTGAGGTTATACAAACTATCATAGCACTCTAAGTCTATAGAGCCTTCCCTATTATACTAACACCAGAACTATCGCCTAAAAATATTAAAAACCAAGAGGTGACATAAAAACATCAGTAATCAAGATTCTGACTTATTAAACATACTAATACGTACTCATAAGATGTAGTGGGACTGTTATCAAAAACCAATCATCAAACATCTACCATCATAAATATAAACAATAATTTAGTCATAGCATGAAAACTCCCTTAATTGAGCATGCATACAAGCTAAAATAAGCCTATCCCTACTTTATAAGAATGAAAAGGAGTCATTAGGGATTATCCCTTACATTGAAGGATGAAAGGAGTCACAAAGGTTTATTATTTTTTTTTTGAGGGACGAAGTAACTATCTAATGTAAGCTTTACCACATGGTAGAACTGAACTCATCCCAATATTCAAACAAAATTCAATCAACCACAAAATTTAGGATACATATAAGGAAACTCTTAAAAGTTGTATTTAAAAAACAGAAATTAAGGCAGAAAATTCACGACATGAGGGTGGAGTATAAAGAAAAGGAATTAGAGACTCCAAGGTGGAATATAACAAATACGTGTCCTTGACAGTTGACACTGACCCGAAGCTTTGTGCTGTTCTTATGGAGAATGGAGTTGAACAATGAACTTACCTGTAAATACCAAGCCTTGAGGATGTTGATGTGAGAGAGTAAGAATGATGTGGGGGAGAGAGGGATTTAAGACTAAGGAATTGTTGGCAAAAAAAAAAAATTCAGGGCAATTGATGTAAACTTACAACATTCATAAATTTCTAATTAGGTCTCTTAACCTAACTAGGAATTTATTAAAAACATATGCTTAAATATAAATTTTGATATTTCAACTTGACTAAATTAGAATTTTTTCTAAAAATATAGTAGTAGTAAGTGAAAAAGAATGAAGACCAAAAGAGTGATCCAATTCAAACTAGAGAAGCCAAGAATGGGGAGCATTGAGTTGACTACGAAGTTCTGTTTTCCCAATCATCAGCTGTATTTTAAGTTGATTCTTTTGGGGGTGTTTCTTTCCCTCGTCAACGCCGGCTTGTTGATTCTTTACCTTGCATTTGATATTTGAGTTTTCATATGCATGTACTCATGTATGTGTGAGAATAAAACCCAGTTCTAAGTTGTGTTTTGATACAAGAGGAAAGGGAAAATAATGTCATTTTAATTACAAATTTGGTAAAATAAATATGATACACGAATTATGAAATTAGGAAAATTATTATAACATTTTTATAATAATAATACTTTCTCCCAAAACAAAGTAATTGTTTCACGATTATTAAGAAGTGACGATTAATATCCTTAAATTTATATAAAAATGTGTGACCTTTTAAGCATTTAGATGAAAATGCTTTAAACCGAGAAAATGGAATCAAAATCCAAAGGAAAGAGAATCAGAAACCTCGTGATATTGATCCAACCAAATATGGAACGATCAACAAGGAACGGTTTCCCAGTCGGCAATTTCCAGCCGCCAACACCCTTGACCCAAATATAGCTTGAGATCATGCCCAAGGAAACCGCTTCGTTTCCATCGGCCAGATGAATTCCGCAGAGAATTGGAATATCGCATCTCAACATTGTAACTTGTATGAAATTTTACAACGACTGCAAGTCCAAGATCATCCCTCCCATTCCCATTCTTATCTACTCCAGACAACCCATTTCAACGCCCTACAAATATTCCCCACTGGCGCTAGAGTCGGTATAAGCGTATTGATGACTGCCCAGGGCTATCTCGGAAACCTTTCTCAGATAGATGCTTCGAATCTTCTTTCTACCACGCCTCATGGGCTGCCTTCAAACTGTTCCGAGGCCCAACCCACACATAAGAAGCAAACGCTCTTGGAAATAATGACAGTTTTTTTTCCTGACTAATTTCGTTTAAAATGAGATTGCTCTAGCGCATTAATCTACAATCATTGAAGGTGAAGGGCATTGCCTTGCAGAGAAATTGTCCTTATATCTACAGGAATTTACCCATCTTTAGCTGACTCTAGTTCTAACCCCTTGCTGGTTGAGGCACAAGTACTGAAGTAAGGCTTAGAGGGAAATACAAAAACAGAACTCGAAGAATTTTCAGGCTGAAATGCTCCTGAATATCTCACTGAAGCCAATGAAATTTTAGGTAGCTGTAGACTACCGCAGGCAAGCGGCACCAGTTTATAACTGAGAATGTGCTCCGATTTGGGTAGAACATATATAGTGTCATTGTGAGACCCAGATAACACAAAATTTTGTGCATCCCCCAGTGAGTACTTGATTTCTTGCAGTAACTGCGTCTGGTTTAATATTTTAACATGGTAAGTGAAGGGATCTCCCAGGACGGCATACGGAGGGCACTCCAAACTCACAACCAATGGCGGTAACTCCACAATTATATCCGACAGCTTTTCTTTAGTCACAGCCCAGGTCACGGTCTGCATAGACATAGATTGCTCCTTGAGACCCAAGTCTCTCCTCCATCTCAAACACACATTTCCAGGTCTAATCTTTGAGATATTCATGTTGGAAGTGACTGTGAATACCTTCTTGAACTCCTCCCCAGGAACAAGAAGAGAGGAGTCTGAAAGTTCTGAATTTCCATCTGGAACAGAGCCTTTGCTTTCAAGAGCATCATCTTCTGCTTCTATAGAAATGGACTGTAACCGTATTGGCACCTCCGTGCAATTCTTCGCACCAACAATGAGCACAGTTTTCTCGTTCACAGGTAGTGATTCTGACGGATCAGACTCTAAACCTTGCTTGTTCCTTGAGAGTAACAAGGGGTCCCTTCTGAATGGCATCAAATAACGATGGCTAAGAACAAGAGCAGCGTTTCCTTCAATTTGGAAATTCTTTTGGACGTGAACCTTTTGCGAATGTAATTCATCACTATGTGGCGTATAGCTCAAAGATGCATAAAGCATGATAGGTTTAGGCCTGTGCCACTTGATTTCTAATTTGCACATCCAGGAGTCTCCACTTTTGAGGTGGGGGACAGAAATTAATCCAAATGATTGTTGTATTTTCTTTATCTGGTCAGAGCCCAACTGAAATTCATTCTCCCCTTCTTGTCCAGTTATGCCAAGCAGCTCAACGTGATGAGTCTCCATAGAATACGGTTCAGATTCTCTTGGACTAAACAAGCCACCTCCCCTCACATCCACAAGATTGATCTTCAACTCACCAGAGTAGACATCATGTCCCAAGGAGATGACAGTCACAGGTACTACGAAAATCTCTCCCACTAATGCAGGACCAGAAGCACCAAGACATAGATCTACCTCTGGGTCTGGTTCTTCAACCTGGGATGACTTTAGACCAGAGAATGCGAGGATAGGATCTTTTATTGGAAGAGTTTCTGTACTCTCCTCCGATGTGCAGAGAGCCAAACTATCCAGAGAAGCTGGGCTTTCAGCTACACAGCATATTGTGAAGTGTGACCCAATCTTCGCAATAACAGACAAGCATTCAAGTTTTCCACTTTGGTCTGGAACAACCACAGAACTGTCTCAGATCAAATTCAATAGAAAGCAGCCAGAGCTAAAACAATAATGCTAGAAGCCTAGAAGCACATGCTTTAATGTGAATATGAAATACACATGGAGCATACGTCAACACAGTAATTGTTTGGGAAAATGAAATGAAAAATATGCATTAGAAACAAACTTGACAGATAATTGGAACAATGTGAACTGTTTAAAGAGTAGCATCTCATTTACCAGGTTTGATGTCATGTGTCAGCCTTAGCCATTTGTTCGAAGCTAATGACAAGGAAGGCGACATCTCCATTCGGCGCTGTTGAACACCACTAAATTTGATCGATTGAGGTTTTTGAGCATTTGCAATGGTAAAGTTGCAATTAGATTGATTGAACTGAATATCCAATTGATCTATCTCAACAGTAAGGGGCAACTTGGAAAGAAGTGATATTGTGATCAAGGTTGATGACCCAGGCTTGATCGTCTGCTCATGGAAAGCAATGGAAGCAAGCAGCACCAACCTAAGGGGACTGACAAGATCAACATCAAGATGAAGCACTTTATCACCAGTTATCTTCAGACTATTGAAGCGTTCATTTGATGGCAACCGTGACCCTTCATTCACAAGCTCAAACACCTCCTTCTGTATAATTTCTCTTTGAAGGAGATTTGCAGGGCCAGCTGGACCGGGGTCCCTCTGGATGCCTGTACCAAATGACACTGGCAGTGCAGCCAGTTCAAGGGAATACTCCACAAATTCCTTAACATTGCCATTTTTGATTGAGCACTCTCGTAAGTAACCCAAGACATTCCATAATAAGGTTACCCACCCTTCTTTTCTGTACAGGGTTGCAATACTATTAAAAATCTGCATTGCATTACTAATATCACCTTCAGCAAAATATTCTTTGGCCATGAGGAACCCACAATAGGAGCCCATCCTCTGAGCTTTAAGATTACTGTAAGATTCACAAGCTTTTTTAAGAAGAGCAATAATCTCAAATGAATCCCGAAACCTTTTTCCTTCTGAAACAGCATAGCGCATGTACTCTTCATCAGAAAGACTGCAAATAAAAATGAAAAACTTTGTTTAAAAAAAAAAAAGAAGAAAGAAATTCACGAAAGAAAGAGATCAGGAAAGAACTTGTTAACTACTTAATCAAGACTTACGGCAGCATATCAGCATTATCCCCTTGCTCAAGTAACCTAGAAAACTGACCCACATAAACTGAAGGGACCACTGATTCAGAAGTACTGTCAATCTCACTAGAAGCTTCTGACATTGAAGCTGCAATTTCCAAAGCTGACCTCTTCTCCCTTAGGTATTGGGCCGCTAACTGTTTCAGAAAGATGAGTTGTGATTGATTACACAGTGACCTAAAGTGGTCCAAAAACCATGAGAACGAACTTTCAAAGCACTTTTTTTCCAAACACAGACAGAGAGATTTATGGAAAGAAACCCATTCACATAGCTAACACGCACACGTTCTCCTGTATAGAGGGAGCTTCTTTCTCAGCTGACACTAGCAGCTAAGGAAGAAATGAGAAGCCATGACTAAAACAAACAGCAAAACATTGAGGAAAAAGACTGGTATCTCTAAATCCAACAGAAGTAGGCTATCATATCTCTAGTTACACATATTTATGGATTTTAGGAAAATAAAAACTGATTTATGTTTTTCGACTACAACATAGTGAACTCATTAGACTATTTATGTCTCTAACTTTTGTTGTTGTATTTCTAGTGTCAAGGTCATCAAAAATCAATGATATTTCGAGAGGAGAATTCAAAATTTTTCAGTAACCACATAATTATTCATAGTCTAGATATCTTGCCACATTTGCATCCAGATTTTCCACATTTTCAATCTCACCAAGCGCACCCTAAATGGATCCACATTAATCAAGTTAGATGATTACCAAAGTGTGAAAATTGTTAGCAGCGTTTCCATAGCACTCTTAAAATTTCCTTTCAAATAAAAAGCCATTTTCCGTCCATTTTGAATACTGTTAGGGTCTGTTTAGTATAAGGAAAAATGAGAGAAGCGGAAGAGAGGTAAAATTTTAATAAGCTCGATTTAAAAAATTAAAAAAATGGGGTTAAAAGCTTTTAATTAATTTTTATTACTCTTTTATATTACTTTTTTCCTTTATTAAAATTTCAAAACCCCACTTCTCTAACTTTTTAAATAGAGCTCATTAAAATTTTCCTTCCCCTCCCCTCCCCTCCACTTTCCTCATACCAAACAGTACCTTAAAGTAATTTAGTATCATCATTCTCATGCAGCCATCAGGCATAGATTTTACAAGTGGATTATTTAGTATCACACATTAAATTCCATACTACAATTGAAACCTATATAATAACATACTATTTTATGAAATCAATAATTTCTAGTTTATATGTTGAATAAAAGTGATCCAGTCAATTTCTCCAATCAACATCCGCAGTATAAACAAAAGTTAAGTAAAGAACTGCTCACTTGGTAGTAATATGCCGGATAACACTCCCACTCAGACAAAGGTTTCGCTGAAGAGCCTAGGAGAGCGGGCGAAATGCTTTGATGGTTTTTTGTACTTGTCTCTAACAGCTCTCCAAATACTAAATACTGCCTACTCATCCATTCCCAATGAAGAAATATTACGTCTGGAACCCCAATTAGCTTTCTGTATGCATTCTTGTGCTGGCGAAACCATGTAACTGCTTCTGTCACCTTACCACTATGCAGTAACAAGGTTGATATCTTGAAATGCAATTGTTCAGCAATCATTTTGATCTCGATTAAGCGTTGTACTGCTGGCAATCTAGTTGATACCCCAACAATCTGTATACACGGTAATGTAGGCAGAAAATGTACATAATAAAAACCTCACATAAATCAATGTAACAACTAAGACATACACAAGTTTAAATGGATAAATGTCATCCAATTAGCTCAGCAAATGATGGAATCAGACATATGAACTATCCAAAACAGTGAAGGCATATTCAGTAAGCATTGCCTGCTCCAAGGCAAATGGACCAAACCAGGAGCCACCGAAGCTTTTGGGAGGATGAAAATACATCTCCCTAAGAGTTTCTGACCCAGGGAGCAAAATATGAGGTAAGCTGATTCATTCATAGTTGCTGCTGAGAAAAGCCACCTTACGCTTGGAAACACAGAATCAAGCACAAAGGATAGTTAAATTGCATGAATTAGGGTCATCCCTATCATGTAAGAATGTAGGAGATTAATCAAGTTAATTATTTAAACCTCTTGCAGTCGTCTTCATATGCATGAGGTGAACAATTATGTACACCAGCATGGTCTTGAATTTAAAAATGCTTTACTCATTTTACTTTAAAAACTATGAAGCCAGCCTATTTTTAAATGCCTTATAAGCCAAGACATTGCATGAATGATCAGCTAATTTTTCTATTAACAAATAAGGAAAAGACACCTCTTATTAATTGCCTCAACCAATAGTAAGAGAGCAGTGGAGAGGATTTAAAGCTATGGATCAAAACTGGGATCTGAGGATTCACAATCAATTTGAGATCCATTAGCAAATGCAAACACAAGAAATTTAAATTTAGACACCTCCCGTAGTGTATGATAAGCCTCCTCATAAAACCTCAATGCTTCGACCCAGTCATTTCGGAACTCTGCATATACAGCAACCTAGCAATTCAAGACACGAAGATAAATAACGCACATTTGCACAAGTTCACATAAATAAATTGCATAGAATGATGAAACATCAAGTATTCGTCTAACATCACATAGTATTGTAAAGGAAAAAGACTCTGTTATGGGACATAAATAAATAAAATAAATAAAAATAGGTTACTAGCCGGTAGGGAAGGTGAGGATAATAAACTATAAATAAGATCCCTAGACATTATTGCACACAGTTGTTGACTGCCTCGTAAATGCAAGCGCATCTCAGTTTCTCAATTCTCTTTTCTCTGTTCCTACTCTCTCTCAATTCCCTCCTCTGTTTCTCTTTCCTCTTAATCTTACCTTTTCATATCAGACTCTTTTCTCGTTTACTTTTTGGGGGGGGGGGGGGGGGTACAAATATAAACAACACATATATGCTTAGAAAAAGAAACATGCATAGAGGAATCAGTTCATACGTTTTATCAGCATGCATTTTAGAATTCTGAACCAATAATGCATGACATTTGAGAGTAAGATCACATATTTCAGGTCAAAACTAATAAAATATGGTTCAACTTCTCATTTCCATGAAGCGTAAAGCAAGCAAGAAAATAACGGTTCCATGACATATTCGTTGAGTGGTTACATATAAGAAACCAAGTAAAAGTGAATTCCTACTTTGAAGCAGTAACGGACGATTAACTCAACAGAGCTAACGCTCTTCTTTTCTATTCGCAGCCTAATTCTTTTCCCTTCGTCACTGTAGTATGTACTGGCTAATTCAGCAAATGTGTTTGCCAGCCTACAAAAGAACCAAAGTTGCGCTTAGTGATAATGCTGTTCAAATAGAAGCAATCCAAAAAGTTCTTTCCCCGAAAACACAAATGAACTTTGCATGCCTGCCGATAGAATTTTTGAGTTCGGAAGAGTCGTTTGGAGTAAACATCAGAATATATCTGGAATCAACTTCAGCACGCTTTCGTAGAGCAATCATTCGATCTTCACTGATCTCTTCTGCGTCAAATAGCCAGCACATATTAGCACACACGCTTAACTATGAATAGCAAAGAATATAGTAATATGCTGGATTGAGTTCGTACTCGCTAAGCAAACAAAAATAAGTAAATTTGAAGCGCCTAATGTGTATAATTAAGATCCAATCGCGACTGAACCTAATTGTTCTAAACTCTCTTCGAGGGATATCTATTTTAGGCAGAGAGGACGAGCAAGATAACTAGTAAAAGTTGAACTAACCCCGAGCATCCGAGTGAAGAACTACAATAGCCAATTTGATGTTTCTGGCACGAATGACGGTTCTGACCAGAAGCACAGGGCACACACATGAAGCCAAATGAAGCGAGCGAAAATTTTGTAAAAGAAGAAGGACGGGGCTGAAGAAAAAGTAGATAAAGAATATATTAGGTAAGTGGTGGAGACAAATCCTACTTGATGGAATCGAGATCGGAGCAGACCCGAAGCCACTGAGCAGGGTCACCAAACACGTGTTGAGCAGGGAATAGAGCGGCGAGGAGGGAGGGAAGCCTAGTCCGGTGCTTGAGCAACCAATGTCGCTTGAGAATGACAGGGACGGAGGACGGAGGAGAGGTGGTGGTGTTGGAGTCGGAGTCGAGCTTCTTAGAAAAGAGAGAGATTTTGGATAAATCCGGCAAGGCGAGGGTGTTGATTGGTGGATTCGCAGAGAGGAGATGGGTTGAGATTAAGGCGTGAACCTCCGGGCAGCCGACCATGGATATCAATGTCACCGGCGGCGTGCGTAACTCTTCAGGGTATTCTTCCATTGCCACAGCGAAAAAGCCAATCAATCTCACCCAACACCCACCCGAGCAAAGATTTTGCAGAGAAGGAAGAACTGCAAGTAATTCAGAGAGCCACAGATCCAGCAAGGTCAGAGCTCCGCTTTCGGGGTTCTGTAGTTACAGCAATACATTGCATTGTGAGTACCCCGCCTTGTCACGTTGCTACACCGTGAGTACGCCGCTTTGGGATATTTGCCTATTTTTATTATTTAAAAAATAATAATATTGATTTATTATAAATAACTAATTTAATTAATTTTTTTAATTTTCACAAATTAGTTAATTAAGTCTTATATTAAAAACTAAAAATAGTATTTATAACCCATTTTTAGTCCAGTGAAAATTTGGATTTATTTTGATTTTACTCTTTCAAATTTTAAACTTTTTTTTAATTCTTAAAATTTAATCCATTTTAAAATGTTAGTCTTTGAATGTGTAAAAATGTTAAAATCTGTTAAAATATCTTAAACTGGTAATTTGAACTCATCAAATGGCACCTAATTAGATTTTGTATGAATAAGAAAGAGAGAGAAACAAAATACATCCTCAAAACGCAATTATTTAGCCCATTTTCTTTTCTCATTGTTCATTTGACAAACCATTTACTGCACTATGTTTTAAGAACCATCCCTCTCTATATAATTTGTTATCCACACAAAATACAACTAAATACTATCTGTTAAGTCTACATCTTAACATTGTTATGCTTCTAAGAATTAATGTTTTAAGAATAATTAAATTTCAGGGATTAAAACCACATGTTTAAAATTAAAATTTGAGGAATCGAAATTAAAATGGGTCCAAATTTTAAATGCCAAAAATTATATTAACCCTATAATATGTATAATCAAAGAAACTAAACATACTGTTCCATCAAGCCACGCTAGTCATACGACTTACCTTCAGCACTCCTCCAAAAACACTATTCACAAGCTAATTTTATTTTACCAGAGCTGTGTGTTAACCGTAAATGTGCATTAAGGAAATGTTTGGATATCCTAATAATCACTTTTCAGAAACATTTTTCTACAAATTGAGAGAAATTCCTCTACATATCTACTTCGTATACCGTAAAAATATTTCTGAAATCATGATTTTGATCTTACCCAAACACTCTATGTATTCGGCTTTATTTGTACAGCAGGTATGTCACCATAGCAGTATGTATTGTGCCTAGCTCATTGCTTCATCCCTTTCTCACGTCTCAGCCTCAAATTTCAAAATTTGAAATATCAGCTCCCTCGTTCTCTTCAAGTCCCTCTTCGTTTTTTCCCTGCCCTGAACTCCTTTCCTCTTCGCTTTTTCAGGGGCACATCAATCTCCGTCGTCACCACCACAATACAAAATTCAGAATGTTTGTAATCTTCCTCCTCCCTTTCGTTACTATTCTCACCCCTTCTTGCTTTTCAATTTCAAATCTTATCTTGCACAGAAAGGAAGGTCAAGTAGCTATTCACCGTACTAAGGAATCTAAAACCCATCCAAAGGTATTATCCATTTGTTTAGCAACCCCTTTTATAGCCACTTCATGGTTCGTTTTTCACCACTGATTCAAAATGGTTGAGATTTTTTATTCGGTGGAACGAGCTCACGATTATGATATCAGTGAGTGTTGTAAGTCCATATTCTATGATTTACCTTCCCTAAGCATCTGAAGGTAACATAAATTAGCAAGTTGATTTCGGTTTATGGGTTCCTCCATTTTTTTGTATTCAGATAGAGTTTTATATTTTTTAGGAATACAAAGCTGCTGAGTTTTTTTGATTCTTCGAGAAGCCAAATTGGTCGTCATCTTCATCCCAAGCTGTGGAGTTTCTTGATTCATCGAGAAGAACATGAGGTAAGGTCATATTCTTGGCTCGCACTTTCTTAATTTCCTAAATGTCGTTGTTTTCTCTCTGTTGATAATGTTGATTGTATAGTTTGCTTCTGAGACAGCTATCTCAGAAGGAACCGAGCTTTGTGTCACTTCATTCTCCTCCTCCTTTCCTTTATGCTTTTGAACGAGATTAATTTTTTTGTTGCTGAAGTTTTATCACATCAATGAGATTCAATATTTTTTTTAATGTGTTGTACCACACTAATAAGCTTGAATCAAGTCAAGCAGCTTCATATTGAAAAGAGGGGAAGAGTGTTCCTTGAGATGCAGCTGCCTTTGCTGAGAATTTTGACTCCTTCACCGGTAGGGTTGGTCTTTTAACATGGATTCTTTTTTTTTTTTTTTTGCAGGTGATAACCTGTTTGTCCAAGCAGGTGAGAAAATATGCGTCAGTCATGCCCACACATTAATACTTTAAAACTGACGATTCAATGGGTGAGTAGTTCAAGCTTCCGATGTATGGTTCTTTGCTTTTCTTCTCTTATTCTTCTTCGTATACTTTTCTAACTCACCCACTCACCTTCTTGTCCTCTTCTTCTCTATCATGGATTCCCTCTGTTCTTAAGTTCCTAGCTCATTCACCTTCGGATTGTCTACATTACCAAAGGAAATGGAGAAGTCCTATATCGTTTTAGTATCTCAGCTTTTGAGGAGGCCATTGGCAAGGCATATTACGAGAAGGTTTGGATCTTAACTCCTCCTCCTCTTCTTCTTCTTCTTTTTTAAATTTTTATTGTCCTTTTCATTTAATTTTTTCAAGTTTATAAGCTGATCCCACAGGCTTTTGTTCTTATATCCAGCAAGACAAGAGGAAGAGGAATATGGCAGGGTAATTTCTTATCACGATATTCTTTCTATTCTCTGTTTTCTCATACAACTTTAGCATTTGTTTTGTTGAGATGAATTTCAAGGTATGAATGAAATGATTAATTTTTATGCTAGTTATTTATTGAGAAAGTTATTACTGTGTAGAATCTATCAGGGCAAACATTTTGAAGACGGATCTAGATTCCTCATTTGAATAGAAGAATAAAATTGCAAAAGCTGTAAGGGAGAAGAACTCGAAAACGTTTTTCTTTTTCTTTCTTTTATCTTCTATTTCTAGGAGATTAGAGTAGGATATCTGAAATATTTGGTTCTCATTTGTTGATATGTAGGCTATAGCAATATATGGTTATGAGATAGTTCGGAATCTTATGGGTATAAGGTAAAAGGTGGTACGTTATTTCGATAGCAATTCTTTGCCGCCACTGATATTGCTTATTGCTCTCATTTTCTTTTACATGTGCATAAATGAAAGCAATGTTAGCTTCTTTTTTTTTTTGTTTTGAGTTGTCTGGGTGGGAACTGGTACAAATGTTCTGAGGATCTTTTGTGGATTTTATTACAAATGAATCTATATATTTATTTATATCATTTTATTCTTTTACTTATATATTTGATTTTTTTATGGAACTCTGTAGATTCTTAGGTTAATAAAGTTTGATGACATTTTAGAAATGGCAAATTCTCACAAGCAAGTGGAGAGAGTTATTTAGTCTCTATGTATAATTTCTTGAAAATTGGATCAAAAGCAAGATGCACGCACACATGAACTTCTAAGAGCATAACATGTATATCCCCTTTGCTCAAATTTGTTAAGAATAAATATTATTAGATTTTGACATTTGGATTTCATCTCTATCTGCAATATCACATTGAACATTGGCCGGCTAGTCACCGGAGCTCTACATGACCGGTCTACAATTGGTCCCCAGAGTTTCGGCGGTCGGAAACAATTTGTTTGAAAATTTTTTACAACTTCAGTATAAGAGTTAACAACTTTTGTAATACTATTAACAACTTCAATATAACAGTTAGCAATAGGTTTTTTCAGGAAATTTAACAATTGGTCACCGCAGCTACGACAGCTGGAAATAAGTTTTTTGAAAATTTTTACAACTTCAGTCGGAAGCAATTGTTGAATTTTTCGAAAAACCTGTTATTAACTGCTATATTAAAATTGTTAATAGTGTTATAAAATTTGTTAACCATTATATTGAAATTGTAAAATTTTTTTTAAAAATTGTTTCCGGCTGTCGGAGCTCCAGTGACCAATTGTTGAATTTCCTAAAAAAACTTGTTATTAATTGCTATACTGAAATTGTTCATAGCGTTATAAAAGTTGTTAACTATTATATTGAAGTTGTAAAAATTTTCAAAAAAATTGTTTCCAATTGCCGAAGCTCTGGTGACTAATTGTTAAATTTTTCAGAAAACTTGTTATTAACTGTTATACTAAAGTTGTTAATAGCGTTATAAAAATTGTTAACCGTTATACTGGAGTCGTAAAAATTTTCAAAAAAAATTGTTTTTTACCGTCGAAGCTCCGACAACCAATTGTTTGCCGGTCGTCGGAGCTCTTGTGAATGCTGCCGTCGCTGTCGGAGTTCAGGCGACTGGCTGATCAGTGGGGACTTTGGTTTTTTAAAAATAATAAATAAAATGAAGGGTAATATGGTCATTTCAACATATTTATAAATGCCAAATTAGTCACTTATAACTAAATTGGAATTTTTCAAATTCAGGAGATGTTTTTTGCATTATGAAGTCTATTTGTCATTTTTTTGTGATTTTCCCTTTTAATTTCCAAACACCCGCAACACGTGTCCATATATTTCAGCCTACGACCACTAACTAGGCCACAAGTGGACAAACTTTACTCATTTTGGGTTCTATTTGTTGTCGAATTAGGAGTTAGCCTTTAGTTTTGGTTGGGGGATGCCTTGGCCTCTAACCAGCAAAAAAAAAAAAATCGTTGCAAGGAACAAATACTAGACCGAACACTAAACTGATTAATGTAATGGTTTAAGGGTTAGTGGGTCAAATCAGAGTCCAACTGGGATCAAACCGGTAATTATTAAAATAGTATAATTTAATTAAAATGAATAAAAATATATGAAATTTTTTCTTTTTATTCTATTTTTCCTTCCTCTTTTCTCTATTTTTTCCTTATTCTCCTTACTTATTAAGATCCTCATCTTTTTATTATTTTACCCCTTTCTTCTGTCCCCCACGTGATGCTACTACCATTTCCTATCATAACACGCATAACAAGTTAGCTTTTTCTTTCTTTCTCTCTCTCTCTTTCTTGAACAATGTACACAGCAAACTTTGCATTTTGAAAACACCCCTCATTACTCCACTTTCTCAATTGCTTCCTGTGCCTCTCATGCTCTTTTAATCTCATTTTTCTTTATTTATACACATCTTATCCCACTCCATTATCTTCTAGCTTCCTCCTCGCCTTTTAGTCTCCCACAAGTAGAATCAAAGGAGCAGGCAGCAGACTTCTAAACAAATTTCTAAGTCTCTCTCCATGATTTGCTCTGCTCCTACCATTTTTCTCAGCAGTGTCCGATATCTATAGCTCCTTCGACCAACGTGAGACGTAACACAGCTTCTCCGGCGAACGGTGAGAGTGGAAAAGAAGTGATAGACAAAGGGAACTAGTGACCCATCCGACCTAACGATTTTCTCGGTTTGTACTGATTTTTTTTGGTCCATTCCAGTTTATTACAAGGCTGATTCATAAGCTAAACCAGATCAGACCAAACACCGATTCACTAGTTTTCACCCTGAATCGGCTACTTCGGTCCAATTTTTTGAACCTTGAATCGTTGCATGTATCCCATCCTTGAGTTAATGATATTCTTAATAAAAGTATTTTTTTTAGAATACTTTTAAAGTATTACTATCTCCAATCTTAATTATAAGATTTCATTTGTACAAAAATAGTACTTCATAAGTAATTTTAAATGAATGAACATGGTTGTTTTTTATAGCACGATACTTGTGCCTACAAAAAAAAACCAAACATTATACAATATTTTTTTTAGTATTTTTAGGATATTAAACGTACCTAAAAAATATTTTAGAATATTAGATGAAGTACAAGATATTTTAGGATATTAACTAAAATATACTTGAAGGTGTTGAATATACCAAAAAATATTTTAGAGTCTTAAATGCTATTAACAAAATACTTTTAACTTGTTGGACACATCTTGACTCAAAGAATTCTCTTTTAGAATCACGATTGGAATCATTTATAAGCAATTTTCATACAAGCCAAGGCAAAACTTTTACAACATACTCTTCTAGTCCTATATATAAGTCATTTTAAATGTGTTTCACAAATACTAAGAAAAATTTTAAACTTCATTGACTTTTATTTAAAATTCAATAACTTTTTAACTTTATCTCTTTTTAATGCATGTTATATCTCATATAAATAAAGTTAACATAATAATAAATGAATGGTAAAATTATACGTAAATTTTTTTTAGTATCTTATAAATAGGACAAAAAAACTACTTCCGGTCTTTAATATAAAATCTCATTTGATTTTTATTTTGATTCTAAATATAAAATCTCAATCCACTTTATCTCTCATACTTATTCATTTTTTCTCAAGATAGTCGTTCTAGCGAATAAATTTGATTAGCAATGATACTTTAGAAAAAATAGTATATATTTATTATAAATAACTAATTTAACTTTTTTTTAATCTACTCAAATTAATTAACTAATTGTTATATTTAGGATTGGACATAGTACTTTTATTAGAGGAGTACTTATTTTACATTTGGTAAATCAGGATTTACTCTTTTATCTGGCACGTGTATCCATTTTATGCGATGATTACCGTGACCCTGGCTGCAGCGGACTGTTCCTCCCTGGCTCCTCTGGGACTGATGCGCTAGGGTTCCGACATCTACGCCAACTCCACCCTCTGTTCTAGCTATACAAGCTTGTTTGGACTTGGGAGTACTGCTAGTATATAATTTAGGGAGAATTATTCTGGAAGACCATTGAACGTAGATTTATAATTACAAAAAACACAGGATTATGCCCTAAATTAAAGAATACAAGGGGATATCTTATGGATGTGTCCGCATCAAATTCAGATACTTCTTGTGCAATCTCTTCGGCGACGATGATCATTTCTGCTGATACAGCAGAGCCTCCTCCTCCGCCTGATTCTGTTACCCCCTCTGTCGTCAATGGTTCTGCTACTTCTCCCCTCAAATGTGACCAAAACCCATCTCTCTCATCTGCATCTTCATCCCCGCCTCCCGAACTCCAACTACCTGTATCGTGGCCCCAGGATGGGAAACTCAGCCTCGGTTGGATCTATAATCTTATGGCTTGTTTCGACTGGTCTTCCAAGAACCTCCCTCCCTCAGAATTTCCGTCTGTTTTGCCGGTCCATGTCTTCGACTCTCTTATCCTTGTCGCTTCCAAAATGCTTCACAAAGAACCTAACTGTGTATCTGTAGACCCCTTTCAACCTCATTCCGAGTCCGGGGATCGAGCTGCTTCTGCGGTTGTCGTTGTGGGGGACGTTCATGGCCAATTGCATGATCTATTGTTCCTCCTTAGAGATGCTGGCTATCCTTCGCCAAATCGCATATTCGTCTTCAATGGTGATTATGTTGACAGAGGAGCTTGGGGTCTGGAAACTTTCTTACTCTTGCTGGCGTGGAAGGTAAATGTTGAACTTTCCTATCAGTATATTTATCTTTTAACGGAATACATTTTCAAAATTTTTTCTTTTGTATTTTCTACCCCCCCCCCCCCCCCGGGGGAACAACTCTCGCTTGATTTAGTTGCTGGGGCAGTGGGCGGTGGTCCTGATTTCTTTGCTAGGTCGCTTATTCTTCTGTGTCAGCCGAAGAAAGCTCGTATATGTATATCATATTTCGTCTGTGATGATACCGATGTACCATAAGTTCGTTATTGTTCAGACACTTTATACTTTATCCTGCGCGGTTACAGTGCATATTCAATGCTATAGTCTAATTGTCGTTGCCAGTATGTGAATGATTGAACTGGTAATAATAAGCTAGTATTTGCTTTATTATCATCAAACCAAGCTTTACTGATTGAAAATGGATTAGTTATAGTCTTCTTGTCATTGAGTAAACCAAGCTTTACTCGATTTTATTTTTCAGGTTTTTATGCCGCATAACGTGTATCTACTGCGCGGGAATCATGAATCAAAATACTGTACATCTGTTTATGGCTTTGAGAAGGAAGTTATGGCAAAGTACAGTGATAAAGGTAAGCATGTATATCGGAAATGTTTGGGATGCTTTGAAGGTCTTCCTTTGGCATCTATTATAGCTGGACGTGTGTACACAGCTCATGGAGGACTTTTCCGCAGTGTAACCGTGACGCCATCAAAGAGATTAAAAGGAAAGCGAAACCGTAAGAATTATTCCAAACCTGATACTAAAACCTTGTGTCTTGGTTCATTGGAAGAATTATCTAAGGCTCGGCGATCAGTTCTTGATCCTCCTTGGGAAGGCTCAAACCTGATTCCTGGTGATGTTTTGTGGTCTGATCCTTCGAAAACTCCTGGTCTTGCTCCAAACAAAGAAAGAGGCATTGGCTTATTGTGGGGTCCTGATTGTACTGAGGAATTCTTGAAGAAGTATCAGCTAAAGGTGCTAATCCGGTTGCCATTGAACTTGAGATGTTCTTGTTTGTGGTGATTGTCAAGATTTAACATTGTCTCCAATTTCCATTATAAAATTTTGTCATGACATATCTATAGCCAAAAGGATAACGTTTTCATATATTGATTCTACAAGAGCATATATTATCCTATATCAGTTATTTGCACAAGATTACTATTTTTCAATGGGCAAATTGTTTATGGGTTTTGACTTGCGCTTTGTTCTCTTGTAAGCTTCAGATTCCGTGCTTAGGTAAATGCACTTCTCCAAGTGGAGCTAATAAGACTTTAACAATAACTTATGCATATATTTTTAAAATAATATTTCCCTATGCATAAAAAAGAAGAAGATTATTTCAAGTGGGTAAAACTAACATCTACATTGTGAAAGTGGACTTTGCTGTGAATTCGTGGGAGTACAAGATGAGAAAACTATTCAATAACAAGACTTCTTGGGCGGATTATTGGCTTGTATCTTCATGTCTGATTGCAATTTGGTTTTTGCATAGGTCATTTCTTTGTACACGAGTTATCCAATTGGAAAAGCAGCTGAATGTTTATAAATGCCAAGTACATGAAGCACTGACACTTGTAAAAAAGTAGTGTCCAATTTTGTCACATACTGGCACTTGCATGCTCTCTAGACATGTTTAAAACACAAGTCAAATATATCTGATATAGATGTTCATACATTTGCTGGTAATTTCATACCTATGTAGCCCGGTACTTCCACAGCATATAAATTTGGATATCCCTTCTTAATGTGTGTAATGTTCCTATGTCATTTGTCTATGCGTCATAGTTGTTTTGAGCTATATAACTGATTATTACAATTTATATGAGCATGTAGATATATGTGGAAGGCTGGCAGCCTTATTAATTAATCAACTACAAAATGATAGATAGCTTTAGTGCTTCATCCTGCATCTACCTCATTTGTCCATGAAGGAGAGCAAGAAGACGTATTTTGTTCACTATTTTTATAATAGCTTCATGTAATTCCGTTCTTTTTCCTTTGCTTTCTTCTTGTGGATTTCATATTCTCTAATTTATCTTGTTTATGAAATCATTTTTGCTTGAGAATATTGCTGATACATGGCTTGTCACAATTTTTTGGTCAGTTTATCATTAGATCACATGAAGGTCCTGATGCACGGGAAAAGAGGGAGGGTTTTGATGGAATGGATGAAGGTTACACTATCGATCATATTGTGGAGTCTGGAAAGATGATCACCCTTTTCAGTGCTCCAGATTACCCACAATTTCAGGTTTTTGGCACTCCTCTTAGCTTCATTTGACTCACTTATTCTGTCTAGCTGATCCGCCTTTGTTAAGGTCTAACGCTTCTGCGCCAGGGCCTATTACTTGGTCTCATTTATAATATTCACTTACGCTAACTTTTCTTTTCAAGGAGAAATGATTAATATGTCGAGTTTCTCATTTAAATGAGAACTTTATTGCTATTATGCTGTGCACGTAGATGCTTAGGATCAATAGCTTTAATGAGACTTGATAAAAGTAATTCTGTATGATAAAACCAGACTACATGTATGACTCTGTCTTTAGAGATGTTTCAAAGAAGAATTGCTGAATGGCTACTCCTTGCAATGGCTTGTCTAGTTGGATGCAAAACAACTTCCAAAGGCATATAAAGTAGTAATGATATACAAATGCTTTTTCTTTAGCTTCGTTTGGCACAAAATAAGAAATGGGAAAGCATTTCAAGGAATGAATTTTCCTAACATCCATGCATGTTTGGTATGGATAAAAAGTTATTGGGAATCATATAAAAGTAAGACTAAATGGAACAAAAAATTGTTAAATGACACATTCCTTCCCTAGAAACCCATTGTCCATTCTCCGTCAAAGCAGTGCAGCGCAATTCATCTGCTTTTACTGTGTGGAACATTGCAACAACATAAATGGAGAGAGAACATTGCAATTAGAACGTTTCTTGGGAACGTATTTTGGTAAACATTAATAATGCACAGATTTCACTTAGAAGATTCAAGTGAAAATTGGCTAAACAAACTCAATACAGATCAATAGAAGGAAAGTTGCACAACTCTTCATATCCTCTGGTGGTGGCTACATTCCAGCAGAAGATCTTAAGTGATGGCAACGACTACAAAGACAATGGCTTGAGGCAATTATGAGGAAGCTAAGTGTAAAATCAAGAAGTGGCACAGGGGGAAGATATGTGGCATGATGACTGGCTATCATGGCAGTGAATGACTGTCATGGGATGGAGCTTGATGCTCAGCTCTCTGGTGACGGTGTCAGTATCTTTCATGGGGGAAATATTTGTGGCAAAAGTCCTCTGCTTTCAGGTGGCTAGTTAATTAGGCTAGGAGGGGCATATTTGTCAAAAAGCTGATTCCCAGGAACACACTACATTTCCTCTCTGAAGCGAGATGTCCTCTCATCAAATGAGGGAATTAATGATTTCTAAGGAAAGTCTGGCCTCTACCAAACATCAGGGAAGCTTTTTTCTCCATCCATTCCTTCTCCCTATCTCTCTTTTTCTCCTATTTAACAGGGCATAAATGCATTTTTAATCTTTTATTTTTGAGAAGAACCTAAAGCTGGGAGGTACTTTGAAACTTCTGGATTGTCTGATAGAAAAATAGTCAATTATCTGCTCCGGAACAGCTCTTTTGTGAGCTGGTTAAGCATCATTTTAAAAGCAGGAATTTTTATGCGAACCAGTCAGGACATATGGCCTTGCACTATTTCAAGTAAAACCAGTTCTTATTTTTATGTTAATTCTGGTTACTATTGTGAGTCAAGCCATTGTTCTTTAAAATCCTTGTAACGTGGTAATAGTGTTCTAGCTAAGCAGTGCAAGATCATGTGTTATGCTTGGTGCACGTTATCCAAGCACCTGTTTAAGGAAGTAATAGAAACTTCAAATATAGCCTGGGTCGTATTCCATATTGAATATCCATGTTTTCGTGATTTCTTCCTTATCCAGTGGAGAGATTGAATTCTTTATATTCTCTCTTGTTTCTTGCTGTCTTGGCTTGCAATTGTATTTTGATGTAAGATGATTGTTTGCTTTCATAAGCATCTGTCCTGCTATAAATTAGATTTGTTTGCGGGAGAAATATGACCTTGCTTAAACTTCTCTTAGCAACTTATGGTCTAGGTTAAAAAAAGGGTCTTATTCTAGATATATGTTTTACTTCCTGCTTTCGTACTTATCCTTGAGGACAAGGATCTTTTGTCAGCGGCGAGTAAATTGATTCATGGGAATAAGGAATAGTAAGGGTAGTTTGGGAATATACTCTATCTCTATGAATAGGGAGCTAAAGAATGTAATTGGTGTCTAGTGAATGATATTAATAGTGGACAATTTCCTTTTTGCCTTGCTAAAATGAATGTGAATTCCCCGTTTTTGGGTTGCTTTATGTTGAGAATGCTTAATGGCTCATCCGCTACGTGACTCGTCCCTAAAATCTTTCTTCTTCTTCTTCTTCTTCTTCTTCTTTTTTCCTCCTTAAATTAAAAATATCATGTTTAGGTTAAACTTTGTTTTGGAGTTCCTCTGATCTAAGCACTGTTTCTCCTGCAGGCAACGGATGACAGGTATAATAACAAAGGGGCTTATGTTGTCCTTGAACCCCCGCATTTTGACAATCCAGTATTTCATTGCTTTGAAGCAGTTACACCAAGGCCTAAGGTAAAAAAATAATTACCCATTAACCAATGAATATGAATAATTATTCTAAAATCCTAATACGTGTTATTGTGAGGACCATCGAATGTCCTGAGCAGCGTTATAATTGCGGGTTTCTTTTGCGTTGTTGTGGATTTTTTGAGTGAAGTTAATGTGTTTCCTATTCTGTGACGCAGGTGAATGCTTATTATGATTACGAAGAGGTGATAGACTCGGATGAAGAATTGGACTTGGCATCCATGGTGACTGCCTGAGGAGTGAGGAAGGATAAATCTTTTGAGAGGAATATTTTTTTTATATGTATTTCATGTAAAAAAGGTATTATTTATATTTAAAATATGGCTGATACCTTTATATTGCACAAAAATATCAAATACACTGTAGTGTTTCAGCCAAAAAAAAAAAAAACTATTATTTATTGTTTATCCGCGGTCTGGGGAAAAATGTGATGGTTGGATGCGTGTAATGTTTGGACGAAATCTGGTAAAAGAAACACAAGTCTTTCGGTATCTGCGACGGGCGTGAACCTCTTCTCGGTTCTAATCTTCTGAATTTGTTAAGACCAGAGCACCCTTTTTTTGTTTGGAAAATTACCACCGTTTGTGGACAACAGAATGATGTTATGCGTGTAGGATAAATTCAGTTCTTAATATAAAAACAAGTTAATTAATTTAAATATGTTAAAAAATTAGTTATATTGTTATAAATATGTTTTGTTTTTTCTGAAAATATTCTTGTTAATCAAGTATACTAGTTAGAATTATTAAGGACTATCTTAGACAAAAAAATAAATGAGAGGTAAAGTAAATTAGGGTCTTATATTTAATACGAAAATAAAAGTTAAATGAGTTTTTATATTAAAGATTGGAAGTGGTGTTAAGTTTAGGAAAAATTAGTCTTTGGTTCTTTAAGTTTTGACTTACTTGTAACTCAAGAGATGTTTGGATAACCCTAAGAGTGCTTTTTAAAAATACTTTTTTATAACTCAAAATAAACTCCTTTATATATTTATTTCGTATACTATAAAAATATTTTTAAAACCATAGTTTTGTTTTTATATAATCTCTTAATTTAGTATAACTCAGTCTCTAAATTTTTAACTCACTGATGTCCTTATCATGTATAATTTATTTTTAATCATCAAATAATTATCCTATCCAGCGAAAAACTATTATTTTCAGTCATCCAACTAACCGCATGTGCATCTGAGAAATTTTTTTAAAAGAAAAAAAAGAAAAGAAAAGAGAAAGCATCACCCAGGCTCAGCTCGTTGCCCTCTTCTTCTTCCTCACCTTTCCGGAGCCACATCCACTTCACTTACATTCTCTTCAGAAATCTCTTCTTCCTCCTCACCTTTTTAGAGAGACACACATGCTTTGCCCTCTTTTCTCTATGAAGTCTGCTTTCGTTTCTTCTTCCATATTCTCCTCCACACATTTCCAACCCCCGAGGCCGACGAAACAGAGCCCAAGACCTCTCACGACGTACCCTTGGTCTCCTCCGGCGACGCCAAGAGACACATTTAATCTCAGTGCTCGTCTTCCCTTCACCTCTACCCAAAAGGGGGGAAAAAAAAAATCCTTGACCAACATGTGATAATTAATGAATAAAAATTCATATTCTAAAAAATTATATATAGAATACGAGGGAGTATTCTCTTAGAACTTGTAGGATCAATTCCCTCTCTACAATAAAACCACGCTTATAGAAAACGCAAAACGCATAGTCCAGTTACGTAACGTATATCTCCAATCCATATCAAGCAAACAGAACCATTCAGATTAGAAAAACATCTTTTTAATACATCTTTCAAACGAGCACAAAACATTTTCCAACATTAATAGGATCAATTGCCTTGTAAGCAGGCCAATACCAGTAAACCTGCCTGTTTGTTTGTTTTTTTTTTTTTTGGGCGCCAACAATTAGACTACGCTCACAGAAAATGCAGAACCTATAGTTAAGTTAGACGTCCGCGATGCCCGTAATCTTGTAATCAATCCATAACAATATTAACTTACGGGAGAAGTAACTTCTCGGAGTTTCATTAACGTTATAGGATGTATAAAACAGATTGATCAAAAGGGGAAAAAGAAAAACTGGATAATTAGTACAACGAAAAGAAAATCAACAGCTGCCTGTAAACCAACAACCCTAGTTCCTACATTGAGAAATTCTTCAGTAAAATCCTAACTGTATAATATTTGAAATAGGATCACATTGCAGTACTTGAGATAGCATGCACTGAAATTTTATAAGTAAATTAACATAACATATATACTCCACAGCTCGAAAATTTTGCTCGTAGAGGGCGGGATTCATTTCTCTAATGGCATGAAGTACTAAATAAATCAGGTATACATCAGCCACCACTACTCTGATTGTTCAAATGGGACACGAACAAACAGCTGTCCGTGCAATGTAACCACAGCTGATGTCTGATGAGGATCAATTCTTGAAGGCAAGGTTACAACCTACATAATCAAATACTTGCATATGAGTATCATGCATAATTTTTTGCAACATAAATGTAGAAGGACGGGGATAATTTATCATTTTGGTATGACAATCAAGTACGTATCCTCAAGAGTCGAGGATGAGTCCTGATGTACTTCCCACATGAACTAAACTTAGATCTGCAAAGGAAGATGGTACTCCTTTGATCCAAAATATAAGACCCATTTTGTAGTGTTCTTACACTACAAAATGGGTCTTATATTTAAGACTGGAGGAATATTTCTCTTTAGAATAAATAAAGGCAACTTCAGCAGTACACATTTTCTGCATATATGTAGTGGAATATCAGTTGACTTCTGATGCGACGATTGCTGACAAAAGGGATCGCAGAAACAAAGTGGTAGGCTCAGTGAAGCCACAAATATTTTGATTCAAAATGTGAAAATGATGGATTGTTTCACTTGAAATTCAGCAGTGCTCCTGTGAATGTTCAACTCTTTTTTTGGGAGGGGGTTGGGGTGAGGGAGAACTTGGTGTTGCAACATATGATCAAAACATGTGATACTATCAAGTTAAAGGTTGCAGCAGGAACTGTTGTAGGCAAATGAGAGATGGCCCGATACATCTTTTCCGTTGCGGATGAAATAGAAGACTACCTTCTTGAAAGGAGTCACCCCCCAGGGATTATCGGGATGCTCAGGTTCACCACTAATGACCAATCGTCCTGCTGGATCTGATTGAACACGAACCTGGTTTTAAAAAGCAAACGTAATTATAACCAATGACAAATTATATATTTAAGCTCTAGACAATAGAAAGTATTCTCAGATCAATTTCAGCATTGTTTTATCTTTTGGGACCAAATGCTTGCTGCATACACATGACTGAGTAATGTAAATAATAATAATCGACGATTTAAATATGGGGGCTATATTTTGCGTGAGGGGAAGGGTCAGTTTTGCGTTGTTGTTGAATCTACACAGTAGCAACATTCAGATCTCTCCCTGGCTTACCTCTATTTTCTCCTAGATCTCTCTCTCTCTACCCTTTCTTCTCTTCGTTCATTCCTTCTCTTCATATCAGACTGAGTTAAAAACACTTGTAATTCTATCAAATATTTGGCATGCAAAAACCCAACAAGCCTAAATATATGAAAATTTCAACAAACAGATGACAAACACCAATGCTAGCGGCTCATGCAGTATTCATTTTCTTCTTTTTATTTGTTTAAAACAATGTATGTTATGCTTGTATAATGATTACTTTAACAGTTAATAATTTTTATCTTTTACTTTTTTTAAAGTGCAGAGAGTCATTTTTTTTTATCATCAAAGATAGCTTCTTCTTTTCTTTTTTTTTTTGGCGAATAAAGATTGCTTTTTTATTCAATCTTCCATTTCACTCTTTTTCATTGTGTGCCAGCCAAGTCAGAGAAAAGGAAACATATGAAGTACAGATAACACAAACACGAAGAATATATCCCAGTTACCTCTTCTCGCAGAAGGCCAGGAACTAATGCATAGACCTCAAAACAATCTTTCTGTACACAAAAATAGCATTTTGATGAGTTGATTACATACACAGATTATCTTCAATTCCAATACATGATAAATGAACTTACAGTTTTTTGGACATTTATCTTTACCCAATCAGCAGGAGGTCCAATATCAACAACTGCTGTGTCCAATCTAACCAGCCACAGACATCAACAGAGCAGACAAAATAGTTAAAGAACCATAATGCCAATTGCCAGAGTATAACATCCAAAAGTGTCACATTTCATTAACTACTCCTTTGGTCTTTAATTTTAAGACTTATTTAACTAATTTGACAAAATTTCGGATGTTGGTCAAGTTAGTCAATTACAATTAAAATGATATGCTTTTCCTTATATCCTTGTTCTTGGGATTTACGGATTCATAAAGTCTACATAACGATCTTTTATGCATTTGATACTAGTTTATAGATTTGAAATGAATTTTTAATGGGTAAAATTATTATTTTTATTTATTTTCTTGGCTTTTTGTTTGAAGATGAATTTTTTCCTATTAAGTGAACGTCTATTTGATTGGGTAAAATACAAATGAAAGGTTATGCTTTAATAGCCATGGAAAAAAGACAATGAGATTAATATTTTATTGGGCTATTTTTCAAAGAAAAAAAATCCAATCACTTTGAATGGGTGCCTATATGAATTATTTTTTCCCCCCTTCAAAAAGCATAAAATTATTTTATTAAAAAATAAAGAACACTAGAACTGATGCGTGTGACATATATGAGTAGCAAGCATTACTCACTTTATAGAATAAATAGACGCATTACTAAATTATTATTGTATTTGATTACTATTGATTGAGTATTAATAAGGATAATTAGGAAAAATTTGATAAATATGGGAAATATGTATTACATTTAGGACCAAGATCAAGCATAGCACACAAAAGAAAAGAGAAACAGAGAATGTCATCTTAACTGTGGCTTTGATGGTTTACTGCGTGCTGCTTTGACTGCATTATCCATGTATGATGGTTTCTTACGTTTTAGTAAATCTGATCCAATCAGAGGAAGAAATCCAATAATTAGAACCATTTAGCACATATAACACTATTACAAACAACAGCTAGGATGAAAGGATCATACTGATGCTTTTAAGCTGTTTTTCACGCTTCTGCATGGGCATGGACGTCCTGTCCTAAAAAAACAAATGCATTATATGGTTAGACTGCAATGAAATATCTAGTAAACAAAATGCCTAGGAGTACTTGTATCAGAATCTCAAATATAAAGCAGACCTTAATGATTGGGTCACTAACTTCACCATTACCAAGAAGACGTTGTGAGTGCCAACCTTGCATAGCCCGTGCTGCAGCATCTCTCCGTGCTCTGCCTGATGCTGAAGCCTGATTACACGCACTCATCAGGCACAAAGGATTTTAAGACACAAATAGGCATAGCGACGTTATCCATTTTTCAAACTTAATGCAACTAAAGGTGGGACTTTAGGGGATTGTATGACAACATAAACAATCACACCATTTTCAATTAATATTCCAAACTTCTAGCAACTTCTACATGATAGATGACCTCGAGCTAATGATATCAGATCTAATTAAAACCCACGTCTAAGCCTTGTAAAGATAAAACACATATCTGAACTCTGAAATGATTCAAACTGATAGTTAAAAGAGTAAATTGTATTTCTCTCAATAAAACAAAAGAAAAAGTTTGGATCTGGCATCACTTGTTGGATGCCAAGTGAGGTCTTATAACTACTACCTCCGGTCCTTAATTTAGAAGCTAGATAACTAATTTGAGCATATTAAGGAAATTAGCTAAGTTAGTTATTTGTGATATGTGGGCATTGACTTTCCTAAAATACCCTTGTTAAACATGTGCATTGCAACTAGTCCTTGATAGAAATCCCTAACACATGCAATCAATAGGGATATTTTGCGGAGAAAATTATAAATTTGGGTGACAAAAATGGATTGAAGTCTTATATTTAGAACCAAAGCAAACCTCTTATCTAACTCTTATTTATACAACTTTGATAGAATGGTATGCCCAAAAGTTTATTGTGTTTGTTTTAAGATGCAAACGGACTTTGAGAAGATGTAACATTTTTGTGTGCCTCAAAAAAGTAGTTTTGAAATCAGGGCAAAAAGAAAAAGCTGGATAGAACAGCTGTATCCAGCCATGCTCTTCAAGTCAATTTTTTGGGAAAAAAATTTCCATCCACAACTTCAATCATGCTAAGAGAAGAGACAGTGGCTCACACAATACCTGATTTTCAATATTTATAGGCTCTGAATGAGAAGCAATAGGAACAGTAAGCTCACCACCTTTTGTTTTATGCCTTTCATAATCAAGAAGAGCCTGGAGTAACATATTATAAGCAGCACAAATAAGGCTACAAGAGAATGGTGAAAAAAAATTAAAAAAAAGGACATGAGGCTGTACCTGTGTACAATTCCAAAGGGAAAATAACCATGCAATCATCAGATATTTTGAAAATGAGTAAATGATTAACTGAATTAGTCTATAAGCCTTAATGAACACCATGTCAAACATGGCCAAAGAAATATTTCGAAACCAAGTTAACAAAAGCAATAAACAAGAGAGAAAACTAATAGTACATTAATCTAAAATCACCTTTTCATAAAATCCTCGGAACGTCCATGATACAGTTGTACATGTCCTGCAAAAGTTAAAGAAAACAGAAACATATCACGAGACCATAAAATAATAATAAAATGTTCAATTTAAATACCTCATAGAGTCCTATCCCCCAACCTCAAAAAACAAAAAAGGAAGCAAATAAAAAGCGGAAGCCAAGAGACAAGTACTTAGAGGGGGAAGGGAGGAAACCTATATCAGTTTAGAAACTGATCAAGCTAGGATAATTGAATAGATGCATCAATCATAATTAGTTTGATATTGCTATGAATGAATGGCAATTCCTCACTACTTATGGGTTAATAACTAGGAGGGAAAATCAGTTATGTTGGAGGAAAGTGTTAGAGTGGCCTACAAATAATCCTCTAGGTACACTTCCAGATGCTGTTGATGAACAAACTCTTCTTTACCAATTTCCATAAATCAATATCGCACCAGAGCCACTCTAGCTCAATGGCACCATAGATGCAATCACGGGAGAGATATGGAGATCTCAACCATCAATTGGAGCTTCAAGCTGCAATAGTTGAGAACAATCAAACTTAATCGGAATAGAATACTTCCAATCTTGGAGGATTGCAGTGATTTGTAGCTCAAACTGAAGCATTTACAGTTAACATGATTCTGAAGATGACAATGGTACCTATGAACAACCATGGAGGTTATATCAACAAAAAGTCATGCCCTAGTGGACAAGCAACAATGCCTCAATTCAGCTCAACTGAGCCAGACTCACTACAACGCTCTAGAGAACCTCAGCAGACTCAAATTTTTGAAATTCAACAACAGTGATCTCACGGATGGGTGCATAGGCGTTGGCAGAGCATGACACTAAGCTCCAATCTGCATGTAGAGAAATGGATATTAAGGCGGCACCTGAATTTTATGAAGAAAAGTCATAAGGTGATTTGGTGAGTTTTACAAGGAGATTGAGGCAAAGGTCATTGATGTATGAAGAGTGAATCCAATCGTGGCAATAAAGAACCTACATGTAGTGAGCTAGAGAGTCAGTAGAGGTGTTTTGAGTGTGATAAGAGCTCTTTCAAAGGTGCAAACTGTAGGGAAAAAGAGTAAGCTCTAGCAGTAGATGGTACCTATCTATATTGACAGCTCGAGCATTGACTACAAGCTTGCTAGGCATCTCAAAAGGAGATGGAAGAGGAGTAAGAAAGGCCAACGTTTCTAGGGCTCTACAAGATTTTTGCTTGTGCAAGGAATCATAACTTTTCTTTGTCAGTGCAAGATTATGAAGTCTGTGGATGCCATAAAGGGAGAAGAGCAAGGACAATTGAAAAGAATTGCAAACACTATTGAAGGAAGGTATCTTGCATTAACACCATTGAAAAGGTTGGAACTTGTAACACAAGAAACAAAGGAAGTGAAGGAGATAGTGTGAAAAATCTGTGCGCTATGGAGAAATGCAAGGGCCTAGAATAGATCATATAGAACTTTTTCAAGGCCAAGGTAGGAGAATTACCTTTGGATATGGACCATAAAGTGATGATATTTCATTGGAATAGGAATTTGTTATTCGGGACGCGGGTTGCACAGATGGATTACCTAAGAAGGAAGTGTTGATTCCTTGAATTCTTCATGCTGCCAAGCAGATATTACTCATCCATATGAAACACCAACAAGAGGTGGGTTTGTCAAAAGGCTATTAGCATGGTTGGGGGCAATCCCTTCTCAACATGGTCAACCCTTAGCCCTACGGCTCTTAGCAATCATAAAACCACCTTTCAGCAGGTATGAGAGGGATTAGATGGGTATTATCTTTGCTGTCATGCGATGAAGGCCTTATTAAGGGGTAAGAATGTTTGTGATGAAAAATGATGGCCCCCCTTTGAAGCATTTGAGCAAAAGGAAGTGAGTCTTGACTAATTTAAGTGATTGCATAAATTGTGGGGCTCAAGTCATAAAATTGTCTCTTGCAAAGGGTTGGAAACTACTGTAATATGCTTTGTACAGGGTACCAAAATTTCAATGCATGGCTCTTTTAGTACCAGCTATTGATTTACATGAAAGGGTTAGACGTTTGTGGGATAATGATAATCAATTGCAATCTTTGATCACATAATTAAGCGTTGAATCCTCTTGCAAAGTCAAAATTCATAGTTACTAATGCATAAAGGTAAATTAAATATGGGGGCTAACAGACACTTCGTGTGTCAAGAAAGGGCATTAGCAGCAAGATTATCTTTGCCCTTCCTATACTCGATCTAGTAGGTGAGCCCCCATAACTTGTTAAGCCATTTAAGCTAATCAAGGAAGATAGATTTCCGCTCAAGTAAATGCTTGAGGTAGATAATCCGTGCATACGGCAAACGTGTGGCCAACCAAGTAGGAGCGCCATTGGATCATTGCAAAGACGATGGCCATTAATTCCATCTCATAAGTTGCCAAAAATTTCTTCTTGGCACTAAGAGATTTACTTGCAAAAGCTAACAGGTGGCCATGCTAAGTTAACACAACCCCCATCCCAAAACTCAAAGCATTAACTCCTATGCCAAATCTCTCTTCAGAATTAGGGAGAGTTAAAATCGGTGGCAACATCATGGCTTTCTTAAGAGTGGAGAAGGGGGAATCAACCCCAGAAGACCACATGTTCATTTCTGCTTAAGACAATTTTATGTTTTTGCTCTGAACTAGATCGAGTTGGACCAGACCAGATCGGACAGGTTTCAAACCTTTCTGGCGCACACTTCTAATACCATCCTTTTGGGCAAGGATGCTGCTTCTTTTCCTTTCTTCCCCCTTTTTTGTTGGGGGTACATATTGTCACGAATAAATGGCAACTCCTAAAAATCAGTTAGGTTGAAGGAAAGGGGCGCAGTTACACTCGTGAAAGCTATTGATAAAAAAAAAACCAAAAAAAAAAAACTTTTTTTCTCAATTCATTCTGTCAGTATTAATTCACTGTCTGATACTGACACTTCAACTGCTCTCAACGACCTTTCCATGGACTGTCATTGCAAATTGACATCCAATAGCATTCAAGAGACATGAGAAACAAGGCATCCAATTTGTCTACCTAAAACCATTCAGTTTGAGTTCAAGCTTCCAAATGTTTAGGCGATTTTACATAGTAAAATTGTGGCATTAGTTCACAGGCCATAAACCTACACAGTAACTAAATTTCAATTAAACAAGTCCAGTATGAGAAGGTGCATGTCGTCACTTACTTCGGAGGCTTGAAGGACTCTCCAACTTGCCGCCATAACTTACATGAGGTTACCTATCAATAAACATAAGTCAGTTAATATGCCCTGGCAACAATGAAAGCAACTATTTAAACAAATTTCCAACATAGTGTACAATTAGTGTCCCTTTTCTAAGGAACAAGCCCCTAAAATAATATCCTACGGTAAAATCACACCAAATGGATTGAAGTGTTGGCAAATTTTCTGTGACAGCAATGATGAAAGTGAAGAAGGTTATCAACTAATTGATTCATCAATACTTGTAACCAAACAAAACTATATTTCAACATTCATTAAGAGGCAGTAGGTATGCTAGTTATGGTTCATCAAATCACAACCCAGCTCATACATTTAGACAAATTATTTTCAAATTGTGAATAGTCAATAACAAACAATATGTGATTGAAGAATTAGGGATGAACAAATCAAACAAAATACCTAAGTAAATTCAATTCAACTAAATTCAAGCCCATATAATTACTATGTGATCGAATCAGTTTTATATTTTTAAATAATGTAATACATGAAACATTTCATAGAAATTCCAGTCAGGTTGAGAAAAAAGCCACATAAAATTATAAGATTGCATCAATGGAAAAAGAAATTGAGCGCACACGCACGTATACCTTGTCATAGCCACCCAGTCTGGTCACTGCTCTCCACAACCTTAATTTCCACCAATTAAGCATTGAGGTGGATCAGATATATTTTCAGAATTTATATCATTTATGCCACAATAAAACTAAAAATTTTAATGAAAGGGAAAAAACTCACTTAAGACAATTAAGCCCCTCTCCATAGAACTTAGGAGGTTTAAATTCCATGCTCCTCTCCCTAAAGAAATTTTCAAGCTCCTTCATAAAAGCAGACTGCTCTGCTTCGGTGCCTGACTCATTTCCATCATAATCAACATCTAAAAAAGAGAGCTTTGTGTTTGAATTTCCTTTATCTACAAGTGTTGCAGTATGCTCTTCATGGACCTTAGTCTCAACTTTTATGCCATTCTCAGCCCCAGCTTTTGTATCAACAGGAACTGCTTGCGGTGTCGCAGGTTCGTTATGAACCATGGGTGTGGAATCACCATTTTTGCAAGTTTCACTGGCAGTGGCTTCACAAGCTTCAGGCTTGACATTCTTAACTGTTTCGGCTGTATCAGAATTTTTCTTACCAACAACAGCATCACTCTCTATGCCCGTATCTGTCTGTGAAAATTCTTTGACCTCACTCTTCACATCTGATACGTGTCCTGACTCAATTTTACCAAAATTTGAGCATCGGATTCTACCGGGATGGAGCGAAGAGTATTTTGAACTTCTTGTTGTTGAGTATCCTCCGACATAACCTCCGTTTCCTGATTTTTCTCACCAGCAGGTGCCACTCCCTTCACATTTTCGGCAGGATTGGCAGCTATCTCTTCTGGAACAGAAATAGAAGAAACCTCCTGTTGAACCTGTGCATCACACAATTGCTTGTTTTGGTCCCCACGCTCTGGCACATGGCCAGATTCCTCGTTCTCGTTGGTATTACTCATCTCCAATTTTAAACGCGCATGAGAAAACACAAACCCCTAAACCTGCATCCACGGAGAAACATGCCAGTGATGCCCCTCCACCTAAAACAAGAAAAAGAAATCTCCTCCGAACTAAACCCTAGTCTTTCACCCAGAAATACGGGCAGGTCGGAGGTCCTTGACAATTCATAAATCCAGAAACATTTCGGGATTTTCCTTGTCACCTTTCAAATTGTAAATTAAAAAGAGAAGTAAATATATGCGAAATTACCTGCAACAAATTCAAGGCTACAAGAACAACAAAACCCTAAAATCGCAAATACAGTTATAGTTGAACTTGATAAACCCTAGTCATTTAGCCCTCGTCCCTTCTTAATTGTGCAATCCCGCTCGTGTTTTAAGGAATTTATCCAATCACCCATGCTTCCGGCTGAAGGGGCCGCCTTTATAGGATGTACGGCATACTCACGCTGACAACCGACGAAGGACGGGTACTTTGATTTACGGAGGCAATACGACGCCGTAAAGTGTTTTATGGTGGTCAATACATACTATTCATAACGGAAAAATCAGCTTTTGGTCAACGTAATTTCAGGCAATCTTTCCATGTAGTATATTTTTGGGTTAATAAAATTTTTAGTCTTCAGTTTTTCTCTTATTTTAATTTTAATTCCTATATTTTAAATCATAAGTTTCGTTCTCTTAAGTTTTTTTATTTAAAATATTAGTTTTTATAATTCATTAAAAACTAAACTATTTTGTTCTTTTAAGATTCAAAATTTAAAAAATCAAAAATAAAAACAAATTTAAAAACTAAAAATTATATTAATCTTTTATTTTTCAAAACATTGGTCCTCATAGTTTCCGCCAATTAAAAGGTCAATGCCTCACTTGCTTGCCATTTGATGATGCGTCAAATGAAGATGAAAGACGTAACATTAAATAATGTTAACACAGTGGTACACGCAAATCAGTCGCCAGCAAAAAGAAACGCAATATTGTCACAACTCCCCACGTTTGTATCAAATGAGCTGATTCATCCAATTGTTAGATGGCGAGTTTTCAAAGAGAAAAACAAAATGAGTTCATGGTCATTTCTTCACCTTTAAGCTGGGGGAATTCATATGATGCCATTCACTCAAGAATATTTGCCTTCTCAAAAGTTGCTTAGATTAACCCAGGAATAAACTTATCACCTCATCTAGTTTTTAATATAAGAGTTAGTTGATTAGTTTAAGTCAATTAAGAAAACTAGTTAAGTTAGTTTTTTTATAATAAATAAGTGTCGTCTTTCCTAAAATATCATTACTAATCAAGTATATCAACTAGAGCTGCTATTATTACAAGGATTATCTTAGAGACAAAATGGAGTGGGGTCCTATATTTGAGATCAAAATAAAAGTCAAACAAACTTTTATATTAAAGACTAGAGGTAGTATTTTTCAAATTGCAAGACTAAACAGATTTAATTTAGACAAAGCATGTGAAGCAATGACAGATCCGTGGAGGCAGGGTGTTCTAGAATGAAGGAAACCCATTGATAAACAACTATTTTGATATGCTAAATGTTCATTCTTGTATCTATTTTAGTGAGTTAATTAGCCAATATTTATATTATGGATTAAATAAAAGTAAATATGCACATGTCATGAGTGGAAAATATGAGTTAGTGTTTTTTTTCATGATTGTCAAGTTAATTTTGCAAATTAAACATTGCTCTTTGGTTCATTGGTTTAATTTCAAGAGCAAAAGTTAAATTTCATGCTGCTGAAAAATATTTCCAGCTAGGGAGGAGAACAAAATCCAATGGAAAGCTTTTCAACCAACAAAGGAATTTGAATCCCACCACTTAAGGAAAATCATTTCTTCCGAGCAGAAAATTGAAATGTTGGCCGAGTGGGATACTAAAATGGGAAAGGGAGCTTCTTCTCTTTAGAAAATCGAAACAGAATCAGTTGGGTTCAAGTGAAGATGGCTTCACGTCATTTCTGGACTTGGGAGATTCATATGAAGCGTAAAATGAACTCCCACCACAAATCGCACATCAGCACTTCATTTCTCCACATCCCATTCTCATCTTAACAGATTTTTCTCTCATCTCGATTCTCACTCCATCAGTTCCCATTTCCTTCTCTATATCTGAGTTCATCTTTTCTTCATCACGAGGACGCCATGAATGGTCCAGTGAGAAAGCTTCGTGAAACAAACCAAGTGATCATAAGTAGCTAATCCTATCATTCTGAATGCTTGAGCCATTAGAGTGCACAGCGAAACTGGCTCCGGCCTTCTCATCCCTTACAAGTATCTACTCATATCGACTTAGGAGGTGTTTGGATAAGAACAAAACTATGGTTTCAAAAGTGTTTTTACGATATACAAAATAAATATATAGAGGGGTTTATTTCGATTTATGAAAAAATACTTCTGAAAAGTGATTCTGAGTGTTTCCAAACACCTCCTTAGTGCCTGTTTGAAACTACGTTTAAGTAGCTTTTGACTTTTAATATGTTTGATTGTGTTTAGAAGTGCTTAAAAAATTAAGAGCTTATGCCAAAATCACATACTTAATTCAAAAGCTAAAAATTGCAGCTTATAGAATTGAAAAAATGGAGAGAGAAAAACAAAATGTGGTTCTCATTTATTTTACTCAAACAAATTTACTTTTACTTAATTATAATCCAAACAATCTTTTACCAATTTCACTTTTACAAACTAACTTTTTTAAACTTCAATCCAAACATAATTCATTTTATTCAATTTAACTTTTATCTAATCTTACTTTTATAAAAATCAAATTTACAATAAACCGTTTTTTTACTGCCAATCCAAACAAACCCTTAACCGATTTTACAAATGAGCCTCCCCTGACCCATTACTTCTATTGTTCACATCTCGAGCTATATTCAAAACGATATTGTATCATTAAAAAAGTTGATATAATCGTCAACATTTTCAAAACATAAAGACCTGAGTGGTTTGATTTAGTCCAAATCAACCAGACTTGAAAACCAATACAAATCAGACAATAAAGTTATTAAATTAATGTATCTTGTGAACTGAAGCCATTCTAACTATACACGAAGCGAAACAAATCCTCTTGGTTGAAAATTCAATTTACCAATCCCCAACGTTTCACTGCGTTAAATGCCCTAATCACGAAGCCTGAATATGTTTCAGGGATCCAATCAAAATAATTGACCTTAGAAATGAATTGATAACGATATCCATGTCTTGGACAGGAATTTATGAATGTTTCTTTTTTTTTTGGGTTGGTAGAATGTTTCTTGATTCAATATTGGTCATGGCATTATGCTAACAGACCGATAAGGAAGACCAGGATATAAACCAGCCCTGTTCAAGCTAGTATCATTTTGCCATCAAGCACGGGGGTTGATTGCGGACACTTGGTTGCCATACCAGGGTCTTATTACACCTTTTTCCTTAACCTAATAAATGACACAAGCAGTCCCCCCAAAAAGAGAACAAAATAAAATACAGGCACCAATAAAACATGGCACTGGACAGCTTTTATAGTATTACACAATTCTTAACTCAAGGTTCGGATATCCAGCCCGAGCTTTGTGTCTTTCAAAGAGCTCTTGAAGTGCTTCAACAAACTGATCATGTACTTTGGCAACCTAAAATCAGAAAATAATATGAAAGCATCATTTATTCAGCTAAGTATAGCTTATTTATATGTATCACTGGCTTCAGAAGCACATCAAGATACAGCTATTCCATAATTTCTTATCATCAATCTAAAGAACATCACGTTTTGGTGCATAACGAGCTTCACTACAAAATTTTAATCAAACCTCTGCTAAGAAAAACACAAGGAGTAAGGCTACGGAAAAATTTTCCAGTGAATTCACTGTGGCTACTCTACGTCAAACGAAAAATGTCTGAGAGGCCACTTGAATTCTAATGATGCCCCATCAATTGTTTGCCACCATTTGTGAAATAATGCTGCGCTAGTTTAGTAGAGTTACTTTAAGACGGGATAACCTCCAAACCAGACAAAAGCTTACTTATTTAACAGCTTCAAAAACTATACCTCCTCCATGGTTGGTTCTGGATTTCTGTCAATCTCAATTGGTCTACCCACCACCACATGCATTGGATGTCTGTAGGGTAAAGGAGATCTGAAAGGTAGAGGTGGTTATCAATGAGTGGAAAGAATACGCAAAAGAGAGCAGTAATTCACTTCCAGGATTGTTAGATAAAAACCTTACGCTATAACAAATGGCTACTCCCTTCACATTAAAATTTAAATCAGCTATAGATATTCTCCAATTTGAAAAAAAATAAGTATATAAAGAAAGCTGGCAGGGAAAAAAATGAAGGACATCATCTTCCACGCAAAATTACCTTTTCCGCTCTTATTTCTCAAAAAATCTTCAAGCACCAAAGAAATTCTGAACCATTAATTTCTTATCCTATAACAGTGTAAGGATGGTACTGCAGTTTCTTTTAGGAAAAATCACAAAAACAGACCTTGAAAATTAAAAAAAAAAAGCAAATAGAGACCCGTTACAATATTAGTATTGGTTTTGATAATAATTGATAGATAAATGACAACAATTTTTGTAAACGTGCCCTTGTATGGAATTATTCAATTTCCAAGGTTTTTTTTTTTTTTTGTGATTTTCCCTTTCTTTTATTATCATACTCTAAGAATTACTGTAAAATTTAATGCACAATATATTTTGGCCAGACGATGGGGATTAACATTAGACGGAGTGCATAACGCTTCTCTCGAGCCAAAAATGATTTTAAAAGCTTATATGAAAGTATTCCTAATATGTTTGTTTACTAAATGTGGCATTTTACCTCTGGAAATCATGGTTTCACATCACTATATAAAACATAAAATAAACCACTGTTCGCAGAGCCATATACAAAGTAGCTAGCTTCCTCAGATTTCATGCAAGGCATAGGGTCAAGATATATTCTAGAAGCATGTTACACTGTTCTGTCCTTTTAACCATAACTTCAAGCGTATCAAGATTAAATAGCGTAACTCCTCTCCAGGGTTCTGGCAACATTTTTGTTTCTGGGAATAAGAAATTCCCTCCAAAATACCCACGTGGAATAGAATACACGGTAAGAAAGTGCAGAGGCGATAAAGCTCTAATAAAAGACACGCACCCGAGTATTCCCCAAAAATATATCGGGGTGAATTTGATAGCCCTGGCAAATTTCAGAATCAACTTCCCAGTTGGTTTCCACCACTTATAGGCATCTGACTATAGAAAATGTAAACCAAAAGGAAGAGACAGTTCACTTCAATGAGTAAGAAAATTAAGCACATTAATCAGAAAGATTAACCAATAGGCCATGAGATACACAAAAGTATTTTAGAAGACGAGAGATTTGTCCAGCTAAAATCTTTAGTTAGCAAAAGTCGTAAAATGTTTAGAAATTATTAATACCTGCCCAAAGCAAAAAACTGGAACCAAGGGTTGGCCCATCTCCACTGCTATTCGAACAAATCCTCTTCTAGCCTTGAGGAAGGCAATCTAAAAAGTAAATAGTTCTCATTACACTGTGCTGATGCATACAGAATTTAATCAGCAAAGTCCCTTCCTAAGGATTCATTTTATGGAGAACCTCCCCCTTCCTCTCTTTAAAAACAGTTAGAACGTATTCAACTTAAACAGCAAACTTTATTTTCTTATGTAAAGAAAGTCTTAAACTCCATGAGTCAAGAGCAGACTTCAAACAAACAAGAACAATTATGGCACCAAAAATATTTGGTTTGTTTGAGTTATTGCTACAATTTCATTTGGCCAAATTCTTTGCTGCAGCTGCTCTCCCTTGAATTTGAATGGATACATCAGAACATTCTCCCCTCTCCTGAACATCTCCAGTTCCAAATAGCCTAAATCCTCATGCAATCTACGGAAACAAATAATGGCACCACAAATGTTTAGTTTGTTTGAGAGTTATTGCTACAATTTCATGTGGCCAAATTCTTTGTTGCAGCTGCTCTCCCTTGAATTTGGATGGACACATCAGAACATTCCCCTAAACATAGCCAGTTCAAAATAACCTAAACCCTCATGCCGTCTAAGGAAAATTAGTTTCAATTTTTGAAGTAGGCCATCTTAGTCCTATAACTTAATGATGTTTCTAATGTATGGCAATCATTCACTTTTTCCCCAAAAAATCTTGGGCTACTGCACATATTTGAAGTTTTAGAACATCTACAGACTTCTCAGATTGATTGTTGCTCAAGTTCTGGAATTTATTTGCCACAATCCAATTTACCTACTAGGATTTCTGAGATCCCACAATTCCACCAACACAAATAATCATCAACAATTTTTCTCTGATTCCTATTAAACCACATAGTTAATGGTGGCAACCACGGAACAACGCCCTGCACCAATTTTCCACTGACACAACTAGATCCTGCGTCAATATGCAATATGAACGGAGAACAAAACCTAATAGATTGTTGAGACATATGCCATTTGCATGATGAACATGACCTTCTTCTTGCATAGAAGGGGATAATCGTAGAGACACAAAATTGAGTATTTTGTTATAGTTTTCTGCATAAACGTCATGGAAAAGAAAATGAATAACGAAATACCTCAGAACCATGCTCCATGAGAAAAGTTTCTTGCACTCCACCAGGTATTAAAATACAACTATAACCAGCTGCCAACAAGGAAGTAAAATTTTTCTTTGTTGCTGGTGTAAGGCCCAACCAAGTCCATATGTGTCTCAAAAATGGGGTATAGAACACCTGTTCATCAGATTGAAGAGATGAGTTTTAAAATATAAGCCTTCGTAAGCTTCATTACAGACCATCAAGTAAAAGTCTTACAGCGCTGCTGGCAAGAACTCTTATTTTTGGAAGAGGCATGAAACCGGTGTGGTGAGCTAACACAGAAACACCAATTGGCAAAACTGAATGTGGTTCATAGCCAAAAACTGCATGAAATGGTAGCCATTACTATCACGGAGATACTAGCAGCAAGTCACAAATAAAATAGCTGAAAATCAATACCGGTGTCCCACAAGAGAGAAATGGAAATTGCTTTTTAAGTGCGTGGTAAACAGAATCTGATAGATGACCAAAGCAAAAAAGCGGAAAATCAAAATTTTCATGGGTTGTGTATATTGAGAACAATACATATATGGTGATTTTACTTCATTATGAAATAAGCATAGGCCTTGCTAAACTTCAACAATACCAATCATCTTCCAATAACTCAAGCCTTGCAGAAAACAATTATTGTTTTGAAATTTTATAAAAACAACTGACCAAGCCGGTCAGCATTGTACATTCATAACAGAGATGAGATTAAAAGTGAATTGAGGCATCAAGGAGATAGTGTAGAAGAAAGGTGAATGGTGCCCAAATAATGTGCAGACGAAACCATCAAGAAGTTGAACTTGAATTGGATTTATTCATCTAAAAGAATAAAATCTAGATAAGGAGAACTGATCACTAGCACCATCATCAAGGACCCAAAACTAATCATTAGATGGAACGGACAAAGCAATTAAATTACCTAGAAGATAAGGCGTGCAGTGATTATTGGATACTGTCATAATTGTAAAATGATTATTAGTTTGAGGTGATGCTTGTGTTTGAACTAGAGCAAGAAGATTTTCATGTTGACATTGGTACACTTTAAAGGAGGAGCATAAGCCAAAGACACTTGTGAGGCACGAGTGCCAACACATGGCTAGTAGAAGAAGCTACGCTCCTAAATTTGAAGCCAAAACAATAACAGCGCTTCTCATAGCATGTTTCAGTATTGCATCTAGCTTTCCACATGATGTACAAAACTTGTTAAAGCCTCTGCTAGTCCACGGTGCTGCTTCACAGTAAATGGAGTAGGAAATTTTTTTAACAACGTTTTGTTGAAATTGGTCTTGGATCCAAAACCAATGTTCATCTCCCTTGTTGCACCTAGGAGAATACGTGGTTCATAGCACACAGTGGATCCATTAACATAATTTGTGACTTCAGAGCACCATACCTTTCCTTCAAACACCTTTCAAGAGATGTAGACTTTTGTAGGTAGCTTTTGGTCATGAAGGTAGCTCCATGACAACTCACAAATAATGGAAGAAAGTGGAGCAACTCATACCAAATTATTTTAAGCTTTGCAAAATACCCAGTCATCGTAAGGCCTCTTAGACTTAAAACCATACAGCCCTTCTTGAAGCTTGAAAACTCAAAACATATCATTCTAACAAAAATCAATATTTGAAATTGTACATCACACGCCTTCTCAATGCACAAGATGCATTGTGCAACCGTAAGGGAAAAAAGATAGAGTGATCTGTAAGAGAACCATGGTACTGCATCTTTGCCACACAGGATATTATAGATCTCAACAATCTAGAAAAGAGAATGCTTCTGACAACAAAATCAAATTTGTTTTTGGATAATTTGATGATCTTCACATGACAAGACCAAGGATGATAATTTGGACCAAGAGCTGGAAAAAATAGAGTCAGAGCCAAATTCTTGTTCAGGTGCAGATGATAGCGATTTGATGTATCCTACGCAGCTCTTTAGGCTGAGATGTCACATGAGTAAAGCTTTCCCATGAAGCAGCCATTAAAGAATTGAAAAACTGCTGGACTACGAAGGAGAAAGTAGAAAGCAAAGCAAAGAACAAATTCTCAAGAGTTCTAATTTAGTAAATGAGAGACTTGATTTCGTTGATCAAAACTAAGTTTCAAATATACAAGAGGAGATTCAAAGCTTAAGTTAACTAGCAATAACTAACTCTAATTAAACATATAACAGAATGATAATGAGAAAATTCTAACCACTTTCTCTAATGAATCTAATAATAGTATCTCCGAGGAATAAAAAGTAGGGCTCAATTAAGTAGAGCACCCACGCCGACCCCCCTCACACACACACGAACTTAGAGTATAACATAGCAGTATCTATCGTCGCTTTCAAATTTAGTAAACGCTTGCTTTGTCCTGTTAATGCATTGCGACTTCTGGGAAGAGGATTGCTATCCCTTTCCACATGACACTTGTACTTGAAAACACCAGAACAAGGCCTTATTTATTCTCTCACTTTTCCCATGACCCTTTCTTACTAAAGCAAACCAACTATAAACAATTTTCTCTGCCAATTTAGAGAGATTGTCTGCGGCAGGCCAAGGAAGTGTAAATCTTTTTGAATAAATATACACGTGGAAAAGAGTTCTTAATTGAATTGAGGACACAAACCATAAGAACGATTAGGATCGAAGGCATTAATATCCTCCACATGAAGTGTGACCGGAAAATAACTGGCAGCATGCTTACATATGTACCTGAAAGATAGACAAGATAAAAACGAAGTAGTCTTAATACGGACCGGAAGAGGAAGTTGCTTACAATGAGATTTTTTTTCCCCCCCTTTGACCAAAGAAAAACAAGAAGAAGATACCTTGACAACTTTCGGCCAAAGCTGCTTTTCTCATCTAAGGGAAGCACCATAAATATGAAGAGCAAGCAAAGAACCCTGAGATGCGAAGAAAGAAATCACAAATCAAGTGAAAGAAGAAAATCAAACCCAGAAAGGAGCAAGAGAGTAAAAACGAACAAGAGTGCTTTGGAGAGAGGCAAGAATAATAGCGCGAAGAGGACCAACGCAGCGTTGAAGTGAATAGCTCCCAACCAAATTGCCAAGGCTACAATCTGCTTAAAAGTGTTGGATGATTTACCGAATTCCTCTCTTCCGCTGAACAGTTTCTCTTCTCCTCCACCGCCATCTAAGTGCCGCCGTTGTTTCCCAAGCTCCGCCATCATGTTTGTCACTCTCTTTGGACTCCCAATCCCAACTCAGACGAGGATTCATATATGTGATGGCTTAAGCAGACGGGAGGATGATGCTGACAGGTGAAGTTTGGGGGACGTGATAACGTGGAAGAGTTGCGTCAGCGTCCGGAAGTTTCGAGGTGCTGGCGTTAATTTCTAAAACAATCTGTCCCGAGCACATGGCGGGGGCGGGGGATCTGCATCCTCTCAGCGCGGCTTCTTTCTGCGGGTTCCCTGCACAGCCCCCATATCCAAGCGGTTCACTCCATCCTGCGTCCCATGTTTTGCCACATCATCACCATGCTGCGGAAATCACGCACTTCCCGACTCTGCCCTGTCTTCCAGCAAAATTCCTCGAGTCCCAGCTTACACAAAAGATAAAACAAAAGTAAAAAGCTACCGAATTGAAAGGGTGGAAGGGTCAAGGCCTGTGGAGAGTGAAAAATCCAAGAAAAGATGAAGAAATGAAAAAAAAAAAAAAAAAGTCAACTTGGTTAATTGGTTTACACAAGATATACTCAAATCCCAGTAGGTTATACGCGTAGGTTGTTTCATTGTTTTTGGCCCCATAGGTTGGACCACTGGGGGCAGTAAACTGATTTTTTTCCCAATAAAATAATGTCTTTTGGCTGAAAAACGAATCCCCATAAAATAATGGAGATTTGTATTTTAGACATGGCTTTAGAGCTCAGCTGTAACATGTTTATTTGTATTTTCATGATCACATTGGTCTCTCAATCTTTTTGAACATATTAGGAATCTCTCGGAAGAAATCAAATGGACTAAGAATGGAGCTCCCTTCTCTTTGCATTAATCAGATATGATAATTGTCCGGGGCAAAACATATGAAGTAAAAGAAACCCAATGCAAGAAGAAGATCTACAAAAACTATGAAGTTAATTGGACTGGCTTAACAATATATCAAGATCCTCATTTGTTCTCTTTCAATTCAGTAGCCTTTTCTTTTTCTTTTTCTTTTTCTTTTTTGAGAATGAGAGACTTGCACAGAAGAATTTTGCTGTAACAGTAACAGGGGAGGATGGATGAGAAGTTTTATCCTCGCCGCATAAGGTGACGGGACAAAATATGGGGCGCCAGATGGAATGGACAGGTTAGATAATGGGGCTACAAAAGGACGCGCTGAAGGAAGACACATTGAGAAGCTAGGGGCCTGTTTGGTAAACACCCCAAACCATCCAAACTATGGTTTGAGAAAAATGTCAGCCAAACTGTCCCTGAAAATATGAAACCATGGTTTGGGGGCAAACCATAGTTTTGAACCACCAAACCATGGTTTTATCAGAAGAAGATCGGAGTTACTTCTTGGCTCCAATTATTGAAAGCTTACAGTGGGCCCATCACAAATGACCAAATAGTCCCGGCTCCAATTATCAGAAGTAGATCAAATAATTGCTCTTCCTTTCATCCTTTACGCTTTCCCCAGTTGGTCTAATGTTTCATTTCCCAGTCATCCACGCTCTTAGTTTTGGAGTTAACATTATGTTTTATATTAATATTTTTCTGTTAGCAAAAAAAATTTTATTTTTCTATAAACATATTTAATATTATGTTTTATAAGTATATACACATATTAATTATGTATTAATTATATTATCTTATATATTATTAATTATGTCAGTAAAAATTATTTCATTAACAATTTTATTTCTTCAAATCAAAATATATCATAAAATCTATCCTTTATATAATTATCATATTAACTTATACCTTTTTTGGTAATTTCTACATGTAAAAAGTATTTCTGATAATAACTATCCAAACACTCTCATTTCTCAGAATCACTTTTTCACAAAATCGATTCTTCACAGAATCTATTCTCTAGAAGCTATTTTCCAAACCATGGTTTGATTTCATCCAAACATCCCCAGATCCAGGATGGGGCCGTGAGGCCGTGACGTGTGTTGTTTAGAAAGAAAATAACAAAGATGACTATGTTCTTACTTCTAAGCTTCCGTCTCAGCAGTGTCTTCTTATCCCTCTGGAATTTTCAGGTCATTCGGGTCCTATTTGATACGAAATATTAAAAATAAGGGACGAGATTAAGATTATAATTAAAAAATTATTAAAATAGTATTTAACGTGAATAATTACTTATTATATAGGATGAAACAAACTCATAGAGATGGGATTGGGAAATACCACTTCCTCCCTACTCTTCTCTAATTCCACATACATGAATTTAACTAACTCCATATAACACGTAATCTCCTATACTAAACACTTTTTTAATAGATTTTCTCAATCTCTATCTCCATCTCAATTCTTTATTTTCAATACCTTACACCAAACGCAGCCTAAAGGCCCGTTAAGGTGGTGCACCTTTTTTATGCTTGTGCACAGTGCCCCTCTTCAACCTTGTTTTGGTGGTGCTCTGTTCTTTTGGCGTTGGCGTGTTGTATTCCCTAACATTTTTATTTTTATTCCTAACAACTAGCAAAATCCCCCGTGCGTTGCACGGGCCACAAGAATATCGATCAATGACTGCAGCCATCCATCACTTAATGTGGGGAGATCATGTCAAGATGAGATTAGAGCAACTCTTTCAAAGCATATGCCGCTAATTACATGGCCATGAACTTCACAAAAATTACCCGATGATTTAAAAAGAGGAGGGATACATACAACACAGAAAAAGAAAATAAGAAAAATATTATGGAGGTAAATATTCCCGACAGCAATCGTGGTGCACAAGTACAGCAGCTACTTAAGATCATCATCAAATAACACTCTTGTGGCACCTGAAAATGAGCTAAGCACGGGTCCACTTGCATATAACAACTATAAGTAGGATAAAATATCTCACTCCGTCTAATAAACGTTGAATCTTGCTATTAATAGAAATTACGAGCATGAACTTGTGACTTATTAACAAATGAAGGGAAAATTGTTGTACCATTGTTCTTATGAAGCATGCCAATAGCATATTATATAATCAGAAAATCTTCAGCTTTCACCCCCTGGCTTCTATCTTGGCAAGAGTAATCGCAGCACACTCATCATGAAGCTTAATAGTCAACTCCTTCGGCTGACTGACAAAATTTAATTTCCATAACCCCAAAATGATGAAAGTATCAGTATGTAAATTCAAATGGGATAACACATTAAGCTTACAAGATATTTGAAGAAGACATAGTCATTAACTGTTTGGATTTTCAAGTTACAAGATCTGAAGCTCCACACAGGTAGAAAACATTCGAACACTTGACATCAATTTATAATGATCTATGCGTGAACCTAAAACTTCTGATAAGAAATGTCACAACCATGCTGACATGACTAAACCCGAACACAATCAATAAAGTAATGAATCATCTGTCTAAGGCAACAAAAGACAGCTACATAAAATAATTCAATTCATTGATTCATTGAGTATTACGAAAAAATCAACCCACATAAACAGACTGCAAAAAGATATATGCATGCCACACAAATCTCTTGCACGTCGCTGCCATTCATGAAAATCAGCAAACCCTAGGAACCATGACATGGTACACTTAACTTACTTGCAAAGTTGTACAAAATTAATGAATTCAGTACCTAACACACATTGTGAAATCAATATCCAAAAGTTCTGACATTTATGCATGCTTAGACAATAAGCTTTGCTTATTTTCCCTTTGTATGCAGAAGTGCAGTGAGCATTCACATTGATCCAACGACACGCATAACATGTCAGACTGTAATCATCCATTGTAGCCATGCCTTCACATTGCTCAAAAAAGATAATAATAAGCAACACACTCAAGACAACACAAAATGGCCTATTGCTACACTAATTTACTAATATGTGCCATCCCTGAATCTATCATGACTCTAACAAACTACCAATACTGATTTGAACCATCGCTATATGACCCTCACAAAAATGATTTGACCCATCACTCTATGACAGGTTCAATACTGAACAAAGTAATGGAAACAGAATATGGTATCATATCTTCACATTAATGATTTAGCATCCAGAAGTCAGAAAAATATGAAAAAAAAAAATATATGACCAGTAGCAAGCAAATCGATAAACTAAGAATACCTTCAAAGACATTGTTATAAGAAATTATATTAAAAAAATTTGGCTACCACATTCTTTTAATTAGCAATGACAGTGACAGAGACAAAATTCACTGTCCTGTCCCAAAGTACCACTATGAATTGGGTAATATCTTTCTGGTAAAAAAAAAAAAAAGGGCTCACAACTTCATTTTACATCATACAAACTAATTGTCCACCAGATTAGTTCCACACAGTTGTTGCACTGGGAACTCCTTTGGAACTATGAATCAGGCTACTTTTTCAGCTTTTATGTGCCTACTTGCATTATTTATTAATAAAAAACAAAAAAAAGTCAATGTACCTTGGCAAAAACAGAACCAAAGTACAATCACCAGCATCAACTTGATAGAATAACATTATGATTAGGATATATTTAGTTCGGCCATTACATTATACCATTTAACTCATAACAAAGGACCACAATAACCAACTACATAACACTAGAAACTCAAGAAATCAATTTTTGCATTACTTGCTGGATTGGAAAAATTATTCAATAGCTGGAAAAAAATTTAACGGGTTAACTATTTAAATACCGTCACCAACACCTTTGTTACTATACAAAAAAAAAATATTAATGCTTCCTTGAACCATATAATCATGTTTACGTTGAGTACTCAAGCAGTCGACTGTTCCTTGCTAAAGTTGATATTAATGCTTCCTTGAACCATATATATATGCAAGGAACACGTTCCCTGCATATATATATATATGTAGCATTCATCAGTCATTCATGTTGTTGTGAATAATTAGCAAACATATAATCCGCCTAATAATTATAACTAATACAAGCTCATGCATATCATATACAGCGCGTAAGCATCGCGGAAAGTCATAACTAATATATCAATAATTAATACATCATATAAGTTAAAACATCCAACAACCCATACAAACTTAAGTATGAAGTACCCCATTACATATGAATGATTACCACCAGTAAGGACCTAACAAAACATTTGTCATCAACTTATAGCCCAAAACCAGTAGATACAGAAGCTATGGCCCTAACTACCCTAATACAGCTCCAAATCATATTCATCTTTTCTAAGCGGGCCTCAACAATTCTCTCTTCAGATACATGATCTCATAAAAATAAGGGTTCTAGTACACTCTAGTAGCATTTGTGTAATTTGCCAAGAAGCTATCCCTGCGGGGAAAAAAAAACATTGTTATAAAATCAATCATACTACATTAAACACTCGATTTTTATGAAATGAATGACAAAGAGAGACCATTAAACCTTTGAAAGCACCAACCATAAAAAAATTATTAATCTTTATGACAAGATGAAGCAAGATATGAGGGAATTGGTCACAAACAACAGAACGCATGAAAATGCAAAGAGTGTATTCATTCTGGAAGAAAAAAATACCAAAGTGCAGTTACATCATCATCAAACACAACCATATTCGTGCGTTCAACGGTGTTTTCACGCCCTGCTTAACACCGAAATGAGTCAAGAAACTACTGCCAAATAGTATAAAGAAAAAAGAGGTTGAAGCGAATTAGGAAAGAACTTACCTCAACTAAAGACTCTATTTACATGGGACTCCTTTTCATTGACAGCGAATATATAAGGTTTTGCAAAATGCTTGACCGTTAATTTTCTTTTATACTGGAAGGCAGAATATTAGGGTGAATGCACTATTGAGCCATAATTACCTTTGAACCAAAGACGTTGTTCGTGAAAACATTTGTGTGCCTTCCCAGGGTCCACTAATGAGACTACAAAATGAGAATTAGCCCACTATTTTTAGGAATAAGTCCTGCATTAGCATATGCTACTGTAACTTAGACGAGAAAAAGAATTAAAACCCAGTATTTAAAGGTGAAACTTAGAAAGCTAGGATGAAGAAAGCTAGGATCTACCTGCAGGTTCTGCTCCAGAAGCACTCCTTGCTATTATATGAGAGCGTCCTACCAATATCTATCACCACCCTCACCCAACGGTTGCCGACATCGAAGACCGCAAACTCAAGCTCCCACAACGGTTTTGCAAGAACGATTCACCTGGGAAATTGAGGAGAAGAGGGGGAAAAAAAGAGGAATGGGAAAAGACAATGGGAAACACGAAGGAGAGAGTAAAAAATAAAGAATAGAAAGAAGATGATTTACCAGGCAGAAGAAGCGAAGGAGTCCACATCTGGTGACAACCTGTGAGAACTTGCTAAGAGCATAACTAAAGCTAAAATGACGAAAAGATGAAACTCGAAGCAAAAAATGAGGGCAACGGAGAAAAGTATACGACTTATCAAGACTACAGAAAGCGTGTTGCAGGGAGAAAGCGTGTGGTAGTCAATTTTGGGATATGTTATAATTTTTTTTTTTCATTTTTCCAAAAGCCAAAAATTTACAAATTTAAAAAAATCTGAAAATTTTACTATATTATGAAGGTAAGCAAAACTATTTATATTACTACGTCAAAAAATATTTATATTATAATATTGTTATATTTTCAAAGATAAAATTATAATAAACATTAAAATATTTAAATATTGATTTTTTAACCGTATTAAAATTCAAGTACTTTCTGCATCTATTAATTTTTAATTTAAAACTGTTAATATTAATGCCATCCGTAAATATATATGCAGTAATTTTATATTTACTTCTTATATTTATATCATCATATATATTTCTAATATTAATTTTTATTTCCTTATTATACTTTAAAACTTTGGATATAACGTGGGGAGGAAGTCAAAAAAGCATCATAAAGAAATCCTGCAGATTTCGAAACCAAAGAGTGAGAAAGAGTTGAAATGGAGAGAACTTCAAATTTTCAAACTCTCATCTGGACACTTTAAAAAAAGTACTTGGGAAAAAAAAATACTATGCACAAAATTAAAAATAGACGCAGCTCAAAACTGAGCCGCTACTATTCCTAAGCTGGTACTGTTCATAGAACAGTACTTTGAGTGAGGAGCCATTATGGGGGTGCAGGTGAGCCGGCTTGTAGTTGATTTTGATTTAATATTATAGATTGATAAAACATTTCCGTTGCTGAATCAGATATGAAGGCACCCCATAACCTTCGAATTTTTTTCCCCCAAAGGACAGGCCTTGGCCAATTTTTTACCCAACTCAATTTTTCATTCAAATGTCTGCTTTCTGCCCTCTGCTGCATCAAATAACCTTATTGACTCCTTAAAAGCCTTCTTGCCATGTTGTTATTAAGGAACGCGATAGCAAAGCACTCTAATGAATTTCCTCATAGATGCCACTGACCAAGATACTAGTAGCACGGGAATGGGGAGCTGCAGAACGCATAATATAGATAGTACACTGTGCACAATTTAAAAAATCCCCTGACTATGTAAATGCAAAATGAGCCAAAAATGAACCTTCACAAGTCATTTTTAACAATGGCATTTCAGGGATTTTTTTTTTTTTTTAATTTTTTAGTCCATCTCATTATGTGTCACGCATCAAGGCCCCATAATCTAATGGCACTTGATTGAGGCACCCCAATGTGGCGCTCGCTGTTCAGTTTTCAACAGCGTTCCATTTTAGGGAATTCTCTGACTAATAATTGAAGGCAAATACCCTTGACAAAATTAACTCCCTAATGACTGAAGAAAAATTAAAAGGCCAACCTCGGGTATAACTAAATTTATGACCCAAGGATACTTTTCCTGAAATTCCTTAATCTCTCCATGGATGCTCGGATTTGCTCAGAAATTGTAGCGTAGAGGTATCTCTGTGCTGTTTCATCCAAACCATCAGGAGAAGTGCAAGGCCACCCATTGAGATGAAATGACTCATTTTGAGTCCGTGAAATAGCCATCCGCCTCATTTTTTGAAGGTCAAATTCAATAGGCTCGCCAACAATTATGTCAATTCTCTTATTGCACAACGGTAAAGGAGGCCGTCTATCAAACATAAATTTCTCTGGCATTACCTAAGAATATAGATAGCATCAATCATGAATAACCAAAATAAACATACAGCATATGGTAATCAACTCAGATTATTTTCATTATAATATGCTACTGCTATAAAGAAATGAGCAATCATATTCATAACAGTTATTCAATCATCACAAAAAAACTAACCAAGAGTTGATAAAAAAAATTACTGAACAACGACACAAATTTCGGACAATCAGGGTTGTGCACCTATATATGGTGGCACTATGACAGAAAGCCAATCTCTTGGCAGTGAATATTATTACACAACGATCCGTCCAATGCACTCTTTTCTCAGGCTTCTGATGTTTATTGGGGGAATCAAATGAGCGAGTTTCTAACCAAAGATTTCTTTCTTTGTCCCTTGATTGGGATAGTGAAGTTTTCATGCCTCTCTTCAAGTTTTCACAAGATGGCTTTCTAATGAGGTTTTACCCTAATAGACTTACAGAGGAAGTAGATAACTCTAATGAGCCAATGCTTTGTCTTCTAATTCAATGCTTTTGTTCCGAGTAAAGCATACAAAATGAGTAAATCTTATATCATTTGCTCATCGGACGAGCCTGTTATAAGAAAAATGAAAAAAAAAATGTTAAGACTTAAGAGTTACCTTTTGAAAACCGTAATGAACAATTGGCAATACAATTGGAGTTAAAGATGCACGGACAATTAGACTAGCAGTTCCCCATTTCAATCGTCTTATAGGAGCATCATCTTGAGACACTTTTCCTTCTGGAAATGTATGCAGCTACCAATGCAAATTCCGAAATCAGATATTGAAATTAATAAGATCAACTCACCAAGCATTAAACAAGTATTCTTTATAAACAAGGCAATCATTCAACTACAATTCATGAATAAATCCAATTAAACCCTAAAGCAGCAATACATGAAGTGCATGGTAGAACGAGGCAAAGGACAATTGAGGGGATGATGATAAGACCCCAGAAACTCTAAACTTCTACTATATTAAAACAGAATACCCACGAAGATACAATCAAAAGCTAAAAACTCATTACATTCATAGAACAAACATTGATCTGTTACACATTGAAAGGAGGATAACAGCTACAAATTCAGATTACTACACCACAGATACAGAAACAATAAACAAAGACACAAGCCACAAACCACGGTGAGGACACGCTACATCCAACTAACAGACTTGCCAAACTTCCAAGAGGTTGGCTCTCTTCTTCCCACAAGGGCCATGTTCAATACAAAAATTCTCCTCCTCCTGCTGACCCCAAGAGGGTGATTTATAGACCCCAAAAAGTGACTTTCCCATTCTCCAAAACAACCCTCTCATAGCCTTAACCATAATTAGCCTACAGCAACCCTACTTTTCTACTTCTTTCTCCAAAATAGGAAGTCAAAGTTCTGACCCACGAAAGCATCTTTTCCTTTTTTCATGTATTTTCCTATTTTTCTAAAAGTAATCCTAACAGATGATAAAGGCTTTTCGTTAGAAAGAGAAAGAAGAATAATTGATTCTCTTTCCTATTTTGTTATTTTGATTTTATTTCCTGTTTGAACGTAGGATTCGTTTGAATATATGCAATCTTTTATTTAAATTGATTTTTTTTCATGTTATCTTTTATTAATAATTAGGGTTAGTGCTTGGGTTCCATAAATATGCCCTAAAACTCTTCATTTGTATGACCTTTGCTATTGGCTAATCTTAAGAACTGAGTTATTGTCTTCCCCCTTATGTTTTTCTTCTGCTTCTCCCTCACTTCCTCCCCTTCCTCTCATTGCCTTGCTTATTTTTTGGCATCCTACATCATCATCTACGAGAAGCAGACGAAATTGATTATTCTCATCGATTATTCAAATCACAACAACAATCCATCATGCCAATGAATAATGCACAGGAAGACATGACTCAGAAATTCTGCCATGCATAATAATAAATAGTAAAAGGAGAAACAGCCAAAAATATCATCATGAAAGAATTAGGCTCATAAGAAGTGCGTGTGTGTATACAGATGGATGGATATACATGGTATTAAATAAATACCCAAGCTCCATCATCTAGCCGCTGAAGAGCCTCGTTCATGTGTTCCTGATAAATTCCACCACCCCTTGTAATAGGTATACATTTCCCTGCACAATCAATTCCACCACCTCTTGTTGGAGACAATAATTTAATCACACACCACCAAAATATAGAAAAGTTTTTAAGAACAAATTTGGTGCACAGATTGATAAGCTTTCACCTAAATCCACAGAACAGAAAGGCTAAAATGAAAACATTCTAACATCCCAGTTCCCACTTATTTCAAACTTGGGGCCTCCATGAAATTAAGTGGACCTTAAAATATATGTAGTAGACAACATAATTGAGATTTCGTCGGAAGCATCACACCATGAAGGGATTATCATGACTCGCTTCTACCAAATACATTCACCAAAAGAATGCTGGCGCCATATACAATCATCTTCGGTCAATGATTTTCCCCAAATTTGTTCTTTCATGATGGATTCAAAATCAAGTTAACCCTATGTGAAGGTTTAAAAAAACAATATAACATCATTGGTCAAAACATTCTCGCAGAATGGCTCTCGGAATGTGAATTCCCCCGCCCACTCCTTGATCACATGATACAACTTAACTGGAGAGTTCGGCATTCTCATTTCTGGATCCTAGTCCTTTACAAATTTAGGAGTTTAGAGACAATCTAATCCAACGATCTCAAACAGCTATTACTATCTTTTAGGCAATATACACGGACGCCTTTGAGTTTAAAACATACTCGTGGAGCAGATTACTACATATCCAGCTTTAAAACCTGATAAACGTAGTATTTTACTCCCCGCTCATCTCAAGATGAATCGCCCTTGCGCCCCCCATCTCATTTGTTCAACCTAACAATTCTGATAGATTTTAAACATCCGAGTCTGATTTATCACAGGCAGAAGAATTCCGCCTGCAGTTGAACTTACCGAGCCTGAATATGTAAGAATAAAATGCATTCCTAAAACATATATCTTCGGCAGCCAATACCCATCGACCTAAATTAGCATCAAATGTAGGAAACCCTTTAAATCCCCACATGAGCGGATCATCCAACCTGTTGAAGGAGCAAAACAAAAAGAAAAATAATAATTAAACAACAGAATGACCTCTGCAATGTCAAGAAAACCACGGAGATCAGAACTAACGTAGACATGTGATTGCTGACAGTGATAAGGGGTACACCGGGAGGTCTTGACCGGACCAAACGAATGAGGGTGTCGGCATTATGAACGTAGGAGGAGTTGAATAGAGAAGCCACCGCCTTGGCAAAGGCCCCCACCGCAGTGAAAACCATTCTTCTAGGGAACCCTCCCAAGTGCTCCGCACTCGCCGCCCACTCCATTGTCCGTCTCATTTCACCTCTACAGACGAAACGGTGACGGCGCCGCCAACTGGATTTATTCCCTTGCTTTTTTTTTTTCTTTGAACGGAACTGGATAACAATGACTAAAACAGAAAATGGTGAAAAACGGAGATTCAAAGTTTTTAGAAAAATAAGCACTAAAATTCAAAAATATTAAATTATAAATAAGGGTTGATGAATTTTAAAATATTAATTTAGACCTTATGTACACTAATACCCTTTATTTTAATTTTTTTTTTTATTTTTTTAAAAATATTGTCACTTCAGCACTCCGCACATCGAAGCTCTGACACCGGCAACCCACCCTGCTGATGGCCAGCCTTCAAAGCTTTGGCAACATGTCACTGAAACTTTGATGACCGGTCACCAGAGTTTCGGTGAGTACTCTTTTTTATGTATTGACCACTCTTTTTTAGTTATTGATTACATTTGTTTTTAAAACTCTAATGACTACTCTTATTTAGTTACTAACCACTTTAGTATTACGGTTGATTACTTTCATTTTTAAAATTTTGGTGACTATTCTTATTTAGCTATTGAGTGCTCTAGTTTCACTATTAACTATTTTTATTTCAAAAATTCAAAAAATACATTAAGCATTGTTGGAGATCTAATGACTATTTTTTACTTATTTATTTATTACTAATCTGTGTAGTCAATATCTATGCAAAAGTAGTCACCAGAACTTTAAAAATAAAAGTAGTTAATCGTTAAATTAGAGTAGTCAATAGCTATATAAGAGTAGTCACCAAGAGTCACGACAGTGTTATCATTTCACAATATTTAAAAATTCTAAAATAGTATCTAGGGTCTGATTTTAGATTTTGAAATTTCCTCATTTGTCTTTTAGTATTTTTGAGGTATTTGAGTGTTTTTTCCGTTTTATCCGGAGCCCTATCAACTGAACATCCAAAAAGACATATACTGAGGTGATGATCACAAAGTGTACCAACAATAGGTAATGCTCAGTGTAGTAATTTCCATATAAACAACAAGCATTTGTAAGAATAGAGACCAAAACAATTTTCAAAATGGTTCAGGATTTCCACGAGATTCTATTGAAGAATATAAGTAACATTTGAATCATTCTTTAACTATGTATGACCTTAAATGATGTCCAACTCGAATTCATTTATCATATGCTTTCGAGAAAAATATTGGAATGTTTAAAATTACTTCTGCAGTTTGAGGAGAATGGACTAATCGCACCAGAGTCGTTTTCCATTGAATTCCATGAATAAGGCACATGCATTAATACCTAACGCAACTCATTGTGTTGGCATGATCAGCTTGCATGGGCCAGGGGTGAGAAATAGGAATTGAAGAACTAGTGCCAATCTTCTACCACAGCTAAACCTTAAATCCGAAACCAATCTTCCACCTCAATTTACCGACTTTTGACTTTTTCTGACTCAGGCAAGGGCTCCACCGTAACCCCTCGCCCGGCGGAAGGGGGTGGTTAGAGGCAAGGAACATGACCTACACTTCCATGCTCCTGTCTCCTTCCCCACGCTTCTCTTCTCTCAATTTTACCGATACTAATTCTCCTCCATGGCGTCTGTTTCAGCTTCGCAAGCCGGCATCGCCACTCACCGTCGCCAATTTTCAAGCCCTTCCGTCCAAAAAAATTGATACTCCTTTTAAAACTTTTCCATTGCATCCTTTTCGCTTTCTCTCACTTTCTGTCTTGGTGGGCGGTGGAGGCAGTGACGATGGCGGTGGCGGCAATAACAACGATGGCAAGAATATTGGTGATTGGGGTTATCCTTTTGACCCTGATGATTCATTTTCAGGGCCTTACCATGCCCTTTTCTTTCCCTTACTCGTCTGCTCGACTTGCTGTTGCTTCTGCCAACTCCTGTTTGCGAAGTTCGCAATGGCCAAAACTAAAGCCCCGCATTCCACAAGAACGGACTCTGACATCGAAGCTACTCCCGGTTCCGTTTGGGAAGTGAAGGGAGGCAAGTGGACTAGGCTTATCCCGAATCATAGCAATGACGCTTTTGTTTCGTCACAACCAAGCTTGTTAATGGAGTTATCATCACTGGAAGCTTTAAAAATACCAAATTTTTTTTTATTGAAGTTCAGAGAACTCTTCAAGCGTTTGATGCTCCCTGAAGGATTTCCAAACAGCGTCACAAGCGATTACTTGGAGTACTCCCTATGGAGAGGAGTTCAAGGTGTTGCTAGCCAAATCAGTGGAGTTCTGGCAACGCAGTCTTTGCTCTATGCTGTTGGATTAGGAAAAGGAACGATTCCAACCGCAGCTGCCATTAATTGGGTTTTAAAGGATGGAATTGGGTACCTGAGCAAGATCATGTTGTCCAATTTCGGTCGCCATTTCGACGTCAACCCAAAAGGATGGAGATTGTTTTCTGATGTTCTTGAAAATGCTGCCTTTGGTTTGGAGATGTTGACTCCCTCATTCCCTCACCTTTTTGTACCAATTGGCGCTGTAGCCGGTGCATCGCGTTCTGCAGCGGCGCTAATCCAGGCGAGTGCTGCGTTTAGGACGACTATCTTGTGAAGACAACTCAACTCTTGAATTTATTGCCCCCCCCCCCCCCCGGGGGGGGGAGGACACCTTCTTGAATTTCGTTGCCAATTTTCTGATTTTCACTGAATCGGTTTTAATATGTTTTCCAATTATAAAAAGAACTTCATTCCATGTGCATCTGTCTCTTTCTTGAATTTCTTTGATATATTCTGAACTGTGAAAAATGATGCTTCTAAACTAATAAGTTTGCTCTGTATGGACGTTTATGCCATATATTTATTCAAAAATCAGGTTAGAAGTGGGGTTGAACCCATAATTTGAACCTTCCTCTTTTATTAGTATTGATTTCTACTAATGGTGTTTCTAGTTAAATTGACAAAATTGTTAGTTTACTCTACAGGCCTTCATCTTTGACTACGTTGAACAGTAAATATATGCGTAAGAATAGTATATTTGGCATCACCAGATGAATTTTGTATTTGTGTCTCACTTATGGGTCTTGAAACTTCAGAATATGAGCAATTTAAGCAAAGCACCCCCAACTGAATTTTGAAAATGATTTTCTTTGTAGGCTTCTACAAGGAGCTGTTTCTATGCTGGCTTTGCTGCTCAAAGGAACTTTGCAGAGGTGAAAAATAATTCTCATCCACTTTCAACATTTTAAGCAGTATGTGGTTGATTTCAGTATTCACTCCATTTGGCAGTTCGATTTTTTTTTCCCTATAAAATATTTCTTTCCACTATTTAGAATTTAAAGTGGTTTGGTTTGTCTAAAATTTGCAAGGCTTGGTATTGCTTCTATATCTCCCTTATGAATATAAGTAATGCTGTAGGTAATTGCTAAAGGTGAAGTCCAAGGAATGGCTAGCAAGTTTATTGGTATCATGCTGGGTATAACATTGGGCAACTGCCTAGGCTCCTCCACACCTCTAGTTCTTGCTTCTTTTAGTGTGGTGACTTGGGTTCACATGTACTGCAATCTGAAGTCTTATCAATCCATTCAATTAAGGACCCTAAATCCTTATCGTGCAAGTAATTCTCTGTCATTCTCTCTCTAAATTGTTGAAATAGTAATAGATGTCATATAATGTTGTTCACTCTCTAAGGTAGGTTTAACTTCACTTTATAATATGAACTTCTTGCAAGTTTCAATTATGCAGCACTTGGTTGTTCTTTAAACTAACTGTAGGAGGTAGAATGCTGAAAATGTGAGTCCAGTTAGTTTTTTTATAAGAAGTATAATAGTACAGTGTAATATGTGATATAGGTGATATTTATTAACTTAATCTTGGAAACAAGGGGAGTTCAATGTAGCAATCAGAAAACCCTCTAGGACCATGGGTTGACAAAACAACGAACAGTGTTTTATAGACTGAGTTTCACTTGGGGGGAGTTTGGATAGCTCCTAGAATCAATTGAAAAAAATGCTTCCATGCAAATTGAGAAAAAACTCCGTTAACATACCTCGTATATCGTAAAATCACTTTTAAAAAGCTAATCCAAATTAGAAAAATAGCTTGACACAGTGCCATTATTTGCTTATTGGACCATGTGAGAGTATATTTAAGAGAAGGAAATCCTTTGTGTACTTCTCTAATTTTTAGCATCAAAGAACCTGAAACTACATGTAAGGGTAGTTAGACATTTTGAGTAACTTAGGCCGTTTGAGTGTTATGGTCTGCCATGAAGAGAATACTTGGATATCTAGCTATTACCATAGATCATGATCTTTGCATCACAAAATCACGTGACTTGAGAATTATGGTCTACTTCGGGCCGATGTGTATTTTTGTGTGCTAACCCTATAGCTTGGTACTCTAAAAAACGGTTAGTGATCTCTGGCTTTGCTACAAAAGCTGAATGCAGGTGTCTTGCCCATGTTGAAGCAGAAATTACATCGGTATAGTCCTCAATGTCAGAACTTGGTCTCTCTCACACACAACCAGGGTCTACTGTGTCAATGAGAGCGCAGTACTATTGATTGCCAATCCTATTTTGCATGTGATGATTAAGCATGTAGTGTTAGACATTCCCTTTTTTCCAGAAAAGGGATAAAGGAAACAACACGTATCTCACATGTCTTCTGTTAAAGTAGAAGATTGAAGAAGATATTTCATTTATTGTCTACATATTGTAATCTCGTCATGGTGATTAGAGGATTCATGTGTATTTATGAGCCATTGTGATTGAGAATCCTTCATCTCATATACACAGCCGATCTCAGAATCAATAAAATCAAGCATTTGAGTAACTTCTCTTCTCATGGTATTAGAGCCCTAGGTTCTGTATCATCTCTCAGCTTCATCTTTTTTCCCCCCTTCCAAATCAGAATCATGGTGAGTGAGTGAGGGTTTATGTTGAAGTTGCCTTACTGGTGTCACCTCGAAGTCTCAAAATTGTTCGATTGGCATTTCTGCTATAGTCCGGTCCCTATTCATATAGTGTGTGGTTCTCACACGATGGCACATTTGATGTTATTTCCTCTGGTGACTTCTTCCTCTGACGTTGACGCTTTTGCAGCCATCTACGGTTGGTTTCCAGGATTGGGTTATCCACTTCTTGTCCCCAGTGTGACAGTTCTTTTACCTCTGATTTGTTGAGTACGCCACTGTGGGGTGATTTGTGTTGTTGTTGTGCCATTGTTGGGTTACATATTCGGTTCGTTTGGTGTTGGTTTTCTACTGCTGTGCTTGGTAGTGGTGACAAGAATCACTAACCATAGACTGAAACTGACTAATTAAATTTGTAGCAAGTTGGGCATGGTTACATTTGTAGCAAGAATCACTTCACAAAAACTCTTAATGGACCAAGGATGACTATATTTGTAGCAAGTTGAGCATGGTTAACATCAAAGTTTCAACTTGAGGGGGGGAGTGTTAGAATAGAAGATCAAAGAGGATATTATTTGATTTATATTATGAATATTGTAATCTCTTTATAGTGATAGCAAAATCGTAGCGATTAGAGGATTGATTTGTATTTATGAGCTATTATGATTGAGGATCCCCTGACTTGTTTATATAGTCGTTCCTCAGATTGAAAAAAATTAAGCATTTGAATCATTTCTCCTCTCATCTTCCAAAGATCAAACAGCAGTTATTCATTCAAAACCCATCTCTTATGATCATTGTGTATTTTTGGGACAAACTGAGTATTGGTTCTTATTCATCCTCAGTTTGAGGGGGGATGTAAAGGCAGTTTGACAATTGACTAAGTTAGGCCGTAAGAGTGTTGTGGTTACTCAAGCTACCTGATTCATAGTGTATATATACACTCGATCAGGGTGAATAATACATACAGTTCTTGAATTCCTTTACTGCATACATTTAATTTGGGCTTACCAGTCTCTTCAGTCTTAACCAATTTAAAGTTTTCTTGGAAGAAGTTGAATGTATGTTGCTATTTATTTTGTGAGTGTTATTTAAAATTATCATCTTTATTATTACTCCCTCTATTCCTATTTATGTGTCACTTTCTAAAAGCTTTTTATGCTTCTATTTACAAGTCATTTTGTAAAATCTATTAAGCAATCAGTGATTTTTCCCCCCTGATAGTGATCATGGTATGGATATTGTTGAGTAATTATGGGAGAGAGAAGGATTGAGAGATATAAGAAAGATGGGTTAGAATTTATTATATTTAATTAAGGGTATTTTTGGAAAAATGAGGTGATTTTAGAAACAAAAACTAATTTTAACTAATTTTCTTGGTTTGTGTAAAGTAGTTAAATATGGCTATAAGTAGGAACAAAGAGATTACTACACATTTGGGAATTAGAAAATTCTCTTTGCTTGTCATCTGCATTGAATGTTTTTGCAGGTTTAGTTTTCAGTGAATACCTACTTAGTGGCCAAGCACCTCCAGTCAAAGAGGTCAATGATGAGGAGCCGCTTTTTCCTGCTGTATCCATACTAAATGTGAAAATTTCCAACAAAGTTAGTTATTTTTGTTTTGTTTTTTTTTTTTTTTGAATGTTTTGCTCTCATTTTAAATCTGAATCTTTTAAATGAAGTTCTTCTGTTTGATATTTTAGTTCAGTATCTTGCCACATGCTAAAATTGAAGTTTGTTGGTGCTCATTCTGACCTCTTCCAGTTTTAGTGATTAATTAAGGTTGGGGTATTGTGAGAGCAAACGCATCTATGTTCCCTTAATACAATAGCTCAAGAGAAATGCTATTTTGGCAATTGTGAAGGGTTTGATGTGTTCAATGCGCTTAAACCATGCCATTGCTCCACTCTTTTACTAACTAGCATTCGTAAGTTACAGATCAAAGACTTGTGGACTGGCAATTGGCCTTTTTACAATAATATTCCGTGCTCCTCTACATTAGCATGAATTGAATAGGTTGCCTGTAAAACTGGAGGGTATCTACAAAATGGGTTGGTAGTATTTCATGTTGCATGTTCTGAATTTTGTGTTGTGTCTTGTTCTTCGATTACGTTATAGGTATTTGTTTTTTTTTTTTTTCCTTTTTTTTCTTTTGGGTAATAGGTATTTGTTGCATTTTTTGTTGCAGGCACCCTCATATGTTTTATCTTCCCAAGCGAAAGATGCAGCTGCAGAAATTGAACGCCGATTGCAGCTGGGATCTAAACTAAGCGAAATCATCAATAGCGGGGAGGATGCGCTGGCTCTCTTCGGCCTTTATAAAAGTGAGGGCTACATGTTGTCAGAGCACATGGGAAAGTTTTGTGTAAGTTAACAATCATCATCACATGGGGAAGTCTATTTTTTTTCAAGAAAAGTCTGCATATTTTGAATATAGAAGAAAGATCAATGTGCTAAAATTTGAAGGAGCTTTGTGAAATTTTATCATTTTATTGTTGTCTTGCAAAATGCGAGGGACATTGGAGCTTACGCATGGTCTGATATTTCTTTCTGCTCTGTTGTATGGATCTTAAATGGCATATTTGCCTGATACAGGTGGTCCTCAAAGATAATTGTTCACCACAGGATATGCTTAAGGCGTTGTTCCAGGTCAGTTACCTCTATTGGTTAGAGAAGAATGCAGGAATTGAAGGAAGAGGAACTGTTGATGACTCTAAACCTGGGGGCCGGCTACAGTTGTCTCTGGATTACGTAGAAAGGGAATTCAACCATGCCAGAAACGATGGGGAGTCTGTAGGTTGGGTCACCGATGGGCTTATTGCCAGGCCTTTGCCCAATAGAATACGTCCGGGAAACATGGCAACTTAAGTGAGGAAGTTGATATATGATAAAATGGCTCGTCATTTTCATGCATGGCTGCTTAGTTTTCCGTGCGGCTGAAAAAATTGGTTTAACATGTCTCGGAGGTTTTGGGGCTACTTAACTCTTTGCGGATCTGGAATGCCTCCATTTATTTTTCCCCCCGTCTGCTTCTTTAGGGTTCATTTGGTACAAGTGAAATAGAGAGGAGGAGAAGAAAAATTTTAACGAGTTTCATCAAAAAAATTAGAAAAGTGGGGTTAAAAGCTTGATTTTATTTTTTTGTTTTACTTTTTTAATTAAAATTTTATAGCCCCACTTTCCTAATTTTTTATCACTAAAATTTTGTCAATCCTACCCTCCAATTTTCTCATACCAAGCATGGGATGAAACTGCGCCATTGCATAAGGTTTTCATGTTTCTTTCTTTTTCTTTCCTTTCTGAATGAAAGAGAAATTTAGTGATAGCGAGTATTTACAACAGTCAAATACAAAGGATGAAAATGGAGAAACAAGGCTCATTGAAATCAAACTAGATGCATTTTCTTGTGAAAATCTTTCGCTTGGGCACTATGCTCCTTTAAGGGTCTGTTTGTAATAACATTTAAAAGCACTTGTAAGTATGTTTTATGTTAGTTGAGGCAAAATTTTTTTTTACATATTCATCTTGTATTTGTAAATTATAATTGAAGAGTGACTTATAAGTTATTCTAGATATGTTTTTAATTGATCAAGCAATGGGGGTTTGTGACTTCCTGAGCAAATAACTTGCTATTCTTGGCATCCGAAAGTTTTCAACAAAGTAGCCCAAACACAAGGGACCAGGAGGGATTGTGATTGTTGTTGAGCTTGAGGCTGAGTTAAGATGTTGGTTTGACGTTAACGCACTGTAAGCATGGTTGCATTGCCCGAGAGTATGATTTAGGTCTTCGGCTTGCTCACGCTGTTTGCTATATGATGGGTAACTCTAACCATGTGCGACCTGAGTTAATTTGGTATTCAGTTTGGTTCTAAATATGAGATTTTAATTTATTTTATCTTTTATGTAAACATGTTTTATTAAATTGTAGTCATAGTTCATGCATATAATTAGCAAAGCTATTTTAGAGATGACAATACATTTATTACCAATAACTAAATTAATTTTATTAATCTATTTAAATTAGTTAACTAGTTTTTATACTAAAAACTGAAAATAATACTACCTTTGTTCTTTAACATTACTTTCAGTTCTGAATATAAGATCTCGTTTCATTTTTATTTTAGTTGTAAATATAAGACTCCAATTTATTTTTTCTATTATATTTATTCATTTTTTTTCCAAGATAATCCTTCTAATAATAATAGTTTTAACCTATAAAATTGATTAGTAAGGGTATTTTAAGAAAGACAATACCTATTTATTATAATAACTAATTTAATTTGTTTTTTTAATGTACTCAAATTAATCAATTAACTCTTATATTTAGGATTGGAGGTAGTATAAGAGTTTGTTTGACTTTTATTTTGGTCCTAAATATAAGACCTTAATCCATTTTGTCTCTCATGTTTATCTTTATAATAATATTAGTTCTAGTCAATACGTTTGATTAGTAAAGATATTTTAAGAAAAAAATACCTATTTATTACAAATAATCAACTTAATTAATTTTTTTTAGTCTATTCAAATTAATCAACTAGGTCTAATATTAAGAAATGGAAGTAAGATATCAGAATTTTTTTTCAGTGAATCACAACAAAATATTAAAATAAAAATTAGTTGCTCGTTAAAAAGTTTAAAAAGAATATTTATCTCTTTCTTATGGCATGTGTTTGTTTAGTGGGCAAGAAAATTAGAAAGTATTTGATGTGGGGCACCACAAATACAAGTGAGGATTTTCCGCCTCTCACGTCCGACGGCGACCGGTGTCTTAGCCTGGTCTTTTCCTACCCTGTCCCATTTTCGCCGCAAGTGACTCTCCTCCATCCTTCCTCATCCGAATAGGCTCTCTGCCGGTGACACTATCGAGCTATCCTTCCTTATCCAGTAAATCATCGAACCTCTGCTGCCAATATCATCTGACCATCTTTCCATCTTTTCCACTTCGTCCTTCCTCTAATCTCATCTGTTCACCAAAAAAAAAAAAATCTCATCCAACGACATCATCGAAATCAACTCCGCCCATTATCAAACCTCTCGGCACAGATCGGGCACTCTTCCTCCACCGTCGAACAGCCGTTGACTTCCGTAAACGGCCTTCGAGTGCGAAAGAACCACAAAGAGAGTGCGCGCGCTAATGGCAGCAGCGAGTGGGGACACATGGAAGGCCCATTCAGCTATGGCGTTGACGCAGATACTCTATGGAGGTTACCACGTTGTCACAAAATTGGCACTCAACGACGGGATCAACCAATTAGTCTTCTGCGTCTTCCGCGACCTTATTGCTCTTGTTTTTCTGGCTCCCCTCGCTATTTTTCGTGAAAAGTATGTCCTTTCATTCTTTCTTTTCTTCTTATAATGTTAGATTGTGCTGAGTTGTAATCGCTATGTCCAATACCCTTGAAATTTTCTTGCATGATTTGATTGAATGGTGGCGAAAACAATATATCGAATCCTCATTGGCATCATAATTGAATTTAGGGTTTCTTTCTTCTCATGAGTCTTGTGTTTTTTGGTTTGGTTTCTGAAAGGCCGTTGAACTGTTGAATCGGATAAATGGGCACCTTTTCACATTGTGGAAATGGTTGGTCTATCATAATCATCACTCATTCTGCAAGAACATATCCTTGATTGGAGGAAAAAGAATGGTGCTTGAGTTTTGAAATGGGCTAATAAGAGCAAACATAGCAAGCAGAAGCACTAGAAGGTGCTAGGGGTGGAACCATGGAAGTAACACTGCAATAACAGTTTCATATTCACAAGATCTTCCCCAAGATATTACCACTGGAGAAAATATCTTCTAGCACGAAGCCTTATTTGACTATTTTTAAATTACGGATCATGAACTCTAAATTGGCCCAATCATCCAATTACAAATCCTCACTTCGTAAAAGATAATTGCTATTTCATTTCTCGGTCATAAATGTTCTAACCATAATATACCCTGTGTTGAGAGTAGACAGACCCGACCACCGTTGAATCTGCGCCTCCTTTTGTCGTTCTTCTTTCTTGGGTTAACCGGGTAAGGTGCTTGATATGGCCAAATCTTTGCTAGCTTATTTTATTTCTGAGGCAGTATGCTATTAATTTGTATGTCATTTTTGCTTCTTTATGTGACGATCAGGATATTTGGCAACCAGATATTGTTTCTTCTTGGTTTAAGCTATACTAATCCAACTTATGCTGCTGCCACGCAACCAGCCATTCCAGTCTTTACATTTGTTTTGAGTGTGATGATCGGGTCAGTTCCACACTTCTAATTTCTTCTCGATTAGTGTGGTTTGAATTACTTAATTCTATTAGGCTATTATTTTGTGGAGGACAGTGAGCTTACCCAGATACACCAGAACATAAAGTCATGTAATTTAATTAACTTATTCATGCAGTACAGAAAGAGTAAACTTGCTTAGATATGAAGGTCTAACAAAGGTTGGAGGAACTTTTGTGTGTGTTTCTGGTGCCATATTTATGGCTTTGTGTCGTGGTCCTGCACTAATAGGTTACAAAGAAACTGATATTATAGCAGAAAGTGAAGCATGTGCCAAAGGTCAACCTGAGCCATCTGGATGGTTGTTTGGTAGTTTGGTGGGCCTTGGGTTAGACCAATTTGACATTGGACTTGTGTGCTTGATAGGAAACTGCATGTGCATGGCCGCTTTTATAGCCATCCAGGTACATATCTTTTCTTTCCTTTTTTTAATATATTATACGATTGTCTTTGATGATCACATTAAGGAAAAATTCATTGGTTATTATCACTTGTCGCTACTAACCCAAAAGTTGGAACTTCTCTGTATTACATCCGGGACTACTCTAAGGAATAGAAACTAGTGACTTTAGGCACCTATAGTTCTTCTTTCTATTATAACCACTTATTTCATTTCTTAATTCACTCTCAAAACTAGGTTTGGTTTCTCTTTCCAGTTGACGTTGGAAAGGCGAGTTCCCCCAATGGTTGAGGGTTTTGTTGACATGTGGTTGACGTAAGAGTATATAATCAATAGCTTGATATTAATTATCTCTGCACAGCTCTTTGTGCGGAATATATGGAAGGGTTTTCTGGAATTTTGGTTAACAATGGATTTTTCCTAACCTACTGAGGACTTGTCTTCTCTACTTTTCCTTTGAATGGAAGTAAAGACTAAGATCATAATAGGGTATGTCTTCTAACGTAATTGCATTGGGATGTTGCACGTGGTCTGAAATTTTAACCCTGCTTGTTGACTTTGTTGGCACTGTTTGCTATTACATTGGGCATAATGAGCGAAATGTCAAATTCATTCTCATATGTGAATTTTGGCAGTCATTGATCTGGCTTCCATGAATTACTTTCAGGCTCCTGTGTTAGTAAAGTATCCTGCCAACCTATCTGTGACAGCCTATTCTTATTTATTTGGAGCTATTCTGATGATGATAACAGCATTCTTGATGGCTAATGAGTCAACTGATTGGAAATTGACAGAGTCGGAAATATTTGCTGTTATATATGCGGTGAGCCGCTTAAACTTCTGCTGCTGCTGTTTAAACTGTTTAATACATGAGTACACCATATGTCCCAATAACTGTGTCCATGTTGAATTTAAAAAGGTTAAAAAAAAAAGAAGATTCAAACTAAAGATCAACAAGGGAATGTAAATAACATGCTGAGCTGGCCTAAGGAACAGCTAAAGAACATAAACTGACACTAAGACACTTAGCAAACCAAATTTTAAAAGAAAATGGTTTTTTCCTTTGATTTTCCCCCCAGTAATTATCTTTTTGTTGCAATGACTTACGCTAAGACACTTAGCAACCAAAATTTTGAAAGTAAATGTCTTTTCCCTTTGATTTTCTCCCCAGTAATTATGGTTTTATTGTAATGACTTATGGGCATGGTTTGTAGCCCGAAGTCCTATTTAATCCCATGTATTTTCGTTCAGTGGATGAGAATTACAACTGCATTATGCCTTTCTCTTCTCTTCTCTCTTCCAAAAACCTTCACTTATAAAACATCTTCCAAGTTAATTACCAGCCACGAAGCTAGCATGATATTTTTGTTCATATTAATAACTAGATAGAAATTTTTCCTGTTGCCATTAAGTCAGGAACATAGGTGAGAATAAGATGGAGCTTTTCTTATATTGGTTTACTGGTTTTATCTGGCTGCTCTTGTAATCGCAGACCAGTGTTATGTACTAAAGTTTATTTAGGTTAAGAAAGGACTGGCAAATAGAAATGTGTTTATTTGAGCATGCAAGTTGCAATCCTTGCAATTCTATTATATCTCTGATTGTACAATAATTCAGTTGTCTTTATATCAGTCTTTTGTTTGCATTTCTTAAATTACTTTTTACATTTACATTTTAATCAAATATTTTCCTTTTTTATTTAGGGAACAATTACTTCTGCCCTTTGTTATGGACTATTGACATGGTCCAATAAGATCTTGGGGCCAACAATGGTTGCTCTTTATTATCCAGTTCAACCAGTAGCTTCTGCCCTCTTGTCACGAATTTTCCTTGGAAGTCCAATTTATTTAGGAAGGTAGAGTCCCTGTTACTCCACTACAATATGATGCATTTAGTTTCAAGGGATTATTTGGTAAAGCCATTTAACAAATTAATTGTAGGGTGTAAGCATGTCAAATGTAGTCCAATTGAACTGTTTGCTTGACATGTTCGCATGTTTCTTAATAACTGTCTAGGTTTACCTATCTTTGATTGATTTTCTTGAGCAGACACTGTTTACTACATTTATGGACTAAACTTGCAAATTAATACCTGTCAACAATAAAATACTTAAGTAAGAATCGCTTGGAGATGGCAATGTCTCACGCAATTGGGCCTTTTAAAGGTGCTAAAATAGACCAAAAGCCTGTTGGATTGCTGAGGAGCATGGAAGTGGGCTCGTGGTGGATGAAGAGTTATTAAAAAATCCATCGGCATGTGGTTTTGGATGGATCAATTCAAAGTGCTCTGAAAATTGCTGCAAGAGGACTGGTCTAGAAATTTCAAAAGTAAAATGGTGTCCAAAAACACTATATTGTTCTGAAAAATTTTAATGATTGCAGTTGTAACGATCCTTGAGGACTAGGTTCAGCTTGAGGGTGAGAGCATGTCACATCGTGATTAGGAAACTGATATATAGTTAAGGGGAAATTGTTTGTGAATTGGTCAGGGACTCCCTTATTAGTATAAATGAGGGTTAAGTAGATGTAGTATGCGTTTTATGAATGAAATAAACCCTTTTACCTTCAGCATGCAACGTAAACTCATTTGTAAGTATGGTCTGTAGATGAGATGGTAGACATGGTAAACTATGAACGCCTCATCTTTTGCAGATCAGGTCTATCCCAAAAAAAAAAAAAAAAAAAAATCATTTTAGATTTTTATCTAAAATTTTCCTTTGATTTATGTTGAGTTAGCTGCTATAGCCCCAGTCCAAAACTGCTAGCCCAAAAACCCAAAAATGTAGCTGCCTGAATTCCTTTGGGCAACCTCTCAGTGGTTCCAACTTAATTTTATATCTTGTTTGGTTGAACTTACTGGAGTTTCCTCCTTTATTCTTGTATCATCCAGAGATGGCATTTTAATATAAATATTTTCTTGTCTTGTTTGCATTCTGTTTATTCTGATTTGCACTCGAATTACAAAAGTGTCGTAGGGGGATGTTTGATTGTTGCTGGACTGTATATGGTTACTTGGGCATCTTCCAGAGAAAGACAGGCAGCTCTCTTAGCCATTCCTTACGATCCTCATGTCTCATGGGTTTCTGAACCGCTCATTCATCGAGATGATTTGCTCAACAGGAATTCATGCTCGAGAGATGTATCACCAAAGCCTTCAGATTAAAGGAGTTGGATTCTGGAATGCCTTCCTTGTAAAGTTGTCTCACTTTCTCAGTCTGCTGTGTTGGTGAATTTGTATGTTAAATGCTAATTAAGATTTTTCAATATTAGATTTTTGTTTGGGCCAAATATTAGATGTTTTCAAATCCAAAATTGTACGTGCATTTGAAAATTTCAATTTTCAGTTCACGGTTACCCTTTGGCCAAAAAAAAAAAAAAAAAGGTTCATGGTTCCCTTGCTCTTTAACTTGGGGGTCTGTGTCCTAGTCCGCTGAACGTCATGCTGCAATTTCACTGCATTTGAGCTTGTGTCTAGTTTCTGGTTTTCGGTGGTCATTGTTAGTTGCTAACATTCTGCTGTTGGGATTTGCTGGCACTAGTGAAGATGAGAAGTTAATTCACTTGTGTTTTTATTTGAACCCTTGCATTCCACTTCTGATGCACTTTGTCTTTCTGGTTTGGTTCAAAATATGACTCTTGTTGTAATCTGACTTTTGCTGGACACGGCATCATAGGTCCAACCAAATTTGTCTCCTTGGAAACAGAGCTGATCTTGCTTCCCATGGTTGATGGATTCTGATGATGAGATAAACAAAGCATATGTTACGAATTGCAGAGCCTATGTTACCTGTAGGCTTTCCTCTCATACCAAAAGAAGGGAAGGCCTCTTGGGTGAGGAGCCTGATCGATCAGATCAGGGACTTCTTGGTGGCACATAAATGGCAATAGCATATGTAAAGTTTCTTGTTTACTTGCGGTTGGTGAATGTCGCATAAAAGCTGTACAAGTAGAGATATTGAAATCCTCCTAAACCTTTATATTTTGTTACCTTGTTTCAATGAAAATACCATATATCAAGTTGTATGAAGTTGGCACGAATGGTTTCTTTATGACGCTTGATGATGAGAGTGAGTTTATTTATTTGACCAGCATGATGAGAGTTTGTATATCACTTCTTTGCAGTTGGGTATAAAATGGCAAGTTAGCATAGTTTTTTGGCCTCACATAATTTAGGCCTTAATAGTTTGTGTTGAAATGTTTCCAATGGAAACAACCACTAACTGGTTATTAAAATTATCTTCAACAAAATTTTATAATTTCGTGTCAAATTTCTTCAGCGGGGAAAAAAGTCAATGTGTTCACTTCTAATTTATCCAGTAAAATCAGCTGTGGCAAGGAAGCAAGAAGAATCTCCAACCGTACCTGGGGTTGCGTTTTATTCAAGCATTATACTAAGCGGGCAAACCTCAAATGAGTTTTAGTTGGCTTCGCAACTAAATTGACCATCTAGGCCCATTCAAACTTTGTGTTCTTAAATAGAGACATCAACGATGGTTATCCGTCATTGCACATGCACGTAAAAGGGGTAGGCATAATTTGCAATGATATATTTCAAAATAGTTGACTTTGTATTTTCATGATTGATTTGATCTGGTTTTTCTTCTTAGATAATTACGTTTTTTTTTCCTTCTCTCTTTTTTCATCTAGAAGTGGTACCAAGGGAGATTAATGGATACAAACCAAAACCCAAGTAAGAAGATAGCAAACATTGAAACAAACAGCAAAAACGACAGGGTTAAGGGCTTAGGGCTTCATGCTCGGGGTTCAAGGATTAGGAGTTTCGAGGTTAGGGGGTTTGGGTGAGGGGGGTTAGGGTTTAGCGTTTAGGCTTTAGGGTTATAAGGCTTGGGGTCTAGGTTTAGGAGTTCTAGGGTTGAGGGTTTGGGGTTTAGGGCCTTCAGGGTCTAGGGCCGAGGGTTTATGGTTTGGGGTTTAGGGTCTTGGGCTCAGGGTTCGGGGTTCAGGGTCTGGGGTCCAGGGTTCTAGGGTCTAGGGTTCTGCGGCCCAGGGTTCAGGGTTCAGGGTTCAAGGTTTTAGGGTTTTAGGGTTGGGGGTTAGGGTTTAGGGTTTAGGGTTGGGGGCTGAGGGTTTTAGGGCTGAGGGTTTAGGGCTGAGGGCTGAGGGCTTAGGGTTTAGGGTTTAGGGTTTTAGGGTTTAGGGTTTTAGGGTTTAGGGTTTTAGGGTTTAGGGTTTTAGGGTTAGAGGTTGAGGGGTAGGGGTTGAGGGGTTAGGGGTTCAGGGTTTTAGGGTTTCAGGGTTTAGGGTTCAGGGT